>NC_053027.1:428535911-428880162 GCF_003073215.2 Triticum urartu
ACAATAGTAGAAGCAAAGATAGAAGCTTCAAGTCAAGGTCCTACAATGACAAAAGATCTTCTAGTCGAGAGCGAAACTGCTACAGTTGTGGAAGACCCGGACACTATTCCAATGAGTGTACGGCTCCCTACAAGAGAAGAGAAGATTCTCCAAAAAGAAGAAGCAAAGAATCACCACCAAGAGAGAGAAGGAGTAGAGATGATCGTTATGAATGAAGATACTCACGGAGAAGCAAGGATTCGGAAAGGAAGGAAAAATCATCAAGGAGCTACACAAAACGAAGACATCAAGCTCATGTTGGTGAATGGGTATCCGGCTCCGACTCCGACAGCCACTCCGAGAGAAGTTATCACTCCGACTCCGATGATACTCAAGATGAAGGTGTTGCCGGTCTAGCACTTGTGTCAACCAACTCCTACGACATATTTGACTCACCAAATGAAGGAATTGGGAGATGCTTCATGGCCAAAGGTCCTAAGGTAACACACCCCGAGTATGTTGATTTCAATAGTGATGAAGATGACTTGTTAGGTGATGATTTGCTTGTTGACAACTCTAGTGATGAATACTATGATGAAACGTCAATTAATCATGCTATTCAAGATAAAACGAATGACAATGATAAGGAGAAGATTGAGGCTCTAACTAAAGAACTAAACACTCTTAAGTTAGCTCATGAAACTATCTTCGAAGATCATCGAGAACTTTTAAGAGCTCATGAGAAATTACGCTTTGAAAAGCTCAATCTTGAGCAAGAGCATGAGTTCTTAAAAGTAATCAATGATGATCTCCGCAAGAAAAGTTCTTCTTACATTGCCAAGCGTTTACTCTTATCCACTTACATGCCTCAAGTCAAGTCTAGTAACAAGAACAAGAAAGATTCTTCCTCTAGCAGTAACAATGATCATGCTAAATCCAATATTGTTGCTTCTAGTAGTTCTCTTGATTCCACTAATGATTCTCTTAGCCAAGTTACACTTGAGCAAGAAAATAGCTTATTGAAGGGAATTATAGAGAAAGGAGTGTACAAAAGCCTTGCCGGGAGTAAGCAATTCAAGGAAATTGTGCGCAAGCAAGGAATGCACCGGAAGAATCAAGGTGTTGGTTTTGAACGAAAGTTCAATGCCAATGGAGTTGAGTGGGAAGAAGATCAATACCCCAAGACAAAGTTTGTTCCTCAACAAGAGAAGTATGATACTTCTTTCAAGGGGACACAAGCACAAGATGATCTTCCACCACAAGACTACAAGCAAAAAGGCATGGACAAGCTTCAAGAGGAAATTGATCCATTTGAAGAAGCTCCTAAGACCTTAGTCAAGTGGATTCCCAAGACTACTTCAAGTTCCACTTCATCAAGTATGACTACAACTCCAAGGATTCCCATCAAGATGGTGTGGATCCAAAAGAAGAAGAACTAGAGAGTTCTTGAGGGTGACTCCGCCAACATACTTCCCTCTTATCATTTTGACAAGAACAAGTGCAATCAACTTCCACATCTTGCACTAGTTCAAGGAGTCACAAACCCTCTTGTTGGTAAGACAAGGGACAAGGTAACCTAAAAGTTTTCATAGACATCATCTTGTGTGTGCATCACTCTATGTCTATGGATATCCTTGTTTGTTCCTTGTGGGACTAACCCATGTAGGTATTGAAAGTGCAATTCACTCAAATGGATAGCTCCAAGTGATCTACATCAACATTGAGCATCCACATCTTCAACATCTACATGAAGTCATCATCGACAAAACCCGAGGTTAGTTCATCCCTCTAAGGGGGGATATCACATCTAGGGGGAGCTTTACTCTAAGACTTGAGCTAAAGCAACTCTAAAGATGTGAACACAACAATGCTTTATGTAAAAGTGGTAACCCCACTTGAGCTTAAACGATGAGTATGACCTATGATCAAGTGTTCTCACTTGACTCCTAAGTCAATATACTCATATATAGATGACCTTGTCATCGCAAATTGCTTGATAGATGCTAGAATTGGTTGTGCATGCCTTGTCACATATTTCATTTGCCATCTTATTGTGTGAGCATGCTGGTTGCATATTTTACTCATTCGAGGACATCCACTTGCTGTTTTGATTGTTTGGTTTTATTTCCTTTTGCCAAGTGGATGGACAAGAATGCCTAAGAACCTCCTCTAGCTATCTATGCTTTTCTCGTCTCAAACTCTATTCATGCTACATCACAAAATTTGATCAAGTCAGATTCGAACCACTCTGTGTGAGGAGCGCTCGGAGTCCCCGATTCGTCATAGACTTAAACTTCCAAAACCTCTTTATGATTCTCGGTCTGACCGATACTCTACTTTCGGTCCTACCGAGATCATTAAGTTGATCTGAATTTTCGATCTCGGTGCAACCGATTTGAACCATTCGGTCACACCGAGTTGCAACAACTGTATACAGTTTTGCATCTCGGTGCCATCGAGTCGTTCCACTCGGTCACACCGACAGGGTCGGGCTATATATAGTCACGGGCAAAAATTTGGAAATTTCTCCGAACCCCTTCGCCCGCGCGATAGCCTGCTCTGCCATCGTGGTCTCCGGATCGTCTCCTCGCCGCCAGCCGCCTCCAGTCGCTGGTCTCCATCGCCGTCAACGGAATTCAACCCCGCTGTTGCCGCCGTAGCGAGTCTCCGCCGAACTAGGGTATGGACTCGATCATAGTGCTATTCCCCGTCCGATTCCTAGCACATTGTGTTCTTAATGATTCTTGCCATGATTGAAACACTCCTATCTAGTCAATGCGTTCGTAGATTAGTTTTGAATCGAAAATTCTAGGTTTAGGTTTCCGCCGAAACCATCTCGGACCCACCGAGTTGAAAAACTCGGTCCCACCGATTTGGCTCATGCCATTGCACAAGTAAAACTCGGTCTGACCGAGAATTACTAATCGGTGTGACCGATTTTGGAACTCTGTGAAACCCTAGCAGTCTCGGTGCCACCGAACTGTGACTCGGTTTCACTAGTTTAGGTTCCAAAACTGCTTCGGTATCACCGAGTTTGAAAATCGGTAGATCAGAGATGATTTCAGTGGGAAACTAAAACTAAGTTTTTGAATTATTCTTTTGCAAAAATCTCTGCATTTTGTGATGCTCATCTATTCTACCTCATCTATAAACTATTCACAGGGTCAGCAGACAGCTTGTTCATCATGTCAGACCAAAGTGATAGCCAGAACATGTCAGAACAGCAAGTGCAGATGAGTGAGGGCACTAGTCCCTTAAGTTCTTCAGATGATGGCAGCAGAAGTACTCCTAGCAATCTGCCAAAAGCTGCCACCAGACAGAGGAAGAAGAGAACCTCAGAATCAGATGATGAGGATTATGTGGCAGAAGAGGAAGCAACTTCAAAGAGAGTAGTGCTTGAGAAGGAACATGGCTCAGCACAGGGCACAAAGCCAGGGATGAAAGTCAAAAGGCCAGCAGGCAGGCGGCCTATGTCAAAGGCCAGAGCTTCAACTGAGAAACCCACTCCCATAGAGCCAGTTGCTGCTGAGGGAAAGAAGAGGAAGGAAAGGGTCAAGAAGACCGTAGCCAAAGTGCTTGGAAAGGCTTCCATCATGGAAGAAGAGGAAGAAGAAGAGGTTGCTGCACCAGCACCTAAGGCACCCAAGCTAATGGGTGATGCTATCAAATCAGGGGCTACTGCATCTAAGCCCAAGGAAGCACCCAAGGCTGCATCAAAGGTCAAGACAGCTCCAAAGAGAAATACGAGGAGCATACCTGCAACTGAGAAGAACAAGGCCCCAGTGCCTGAAGCTGCAGAAGAAGATGATGAAGAGCACGTTCTGAGAAAGCTCAAGCCCAAGATCCCAGACCACAATGATGCTCATCCTGTGGCTGAGGACATGAAGCTCAGGAGAGACTCAGGGCTCAGGAAGTGGAGAGAAGCAGATCTGTATGCTTCAAGGAGAAGGACTGCTATTGACTACAGGTTCCACACTAAGGAACAGCAGGACTTTTATGAGACAATGCTGCTAGACAAGAATCCCATAGTTTGTGACATGAGATGGGTCGACTGGGAATACATCAAGGACAATGAAGAACACTACCCTGGAGTGTATGACAGCTTCAATGCTTGTGGAGTAGCTGACTTTGTTGGGCAGAAGCTCACAAAGTGGAATGAGGAGCTTATCATGCAGTTCTACTCCACAGCACACTTTTATCTAGATGGTAGGATAACATGGATGTCTGAAGGTACGAGGTACCAATCTACTGTTGCTGAGTGGGCTCAGCTGATCAATGCCCCAGAAGAGCAGGAAGATGACTTGGATGTATATGCCAAGAAGAAGATGGACCACAACTCTATGTCCAACATGTACAAGGAGATTCCCAATGAAGCACTTGATACTTTCAAGTTTGGCTCAGTGCATTATCTTCTGTCAGGGCTGCCAACTATTAATTGGATTTTGAGGCACACTCTGTTGCCCAAGTCAGGTGATCACAAGATGATCAGAGGCCATGCGATCAATTTGCTTCATATATTTGATGTGCCACAGAAGTTCAAGGTGATGAGCCTCATGGTACAAACTATCAAGAGGACTGCAGCAGATCAGAAGAGGAGCTGTGGATATGCCCCACAGATTCAGGAGCTCATCAACTCCAAGATGGGCACGGGCATATACTTATTGGACAAGGAACACCTGCCCATCCGTCCAGATTTTGAAGATAATCAAGTTGTTATGACTGAGAATGAACCATCGTCTGCCCAAGCACAAGCAAAGAAGGAGAAGGCAAGGAAGGAGAAAGCTGCCAAGATGCCAACTCAAGAGGAGGCATCTGAGTATTTCTTGAAAACCAAACAAGAGCAGCTTGGTTACTTGATTGCATCCACACCGAGGAATGAGCAAGGACTGGCCACCCTCACTCAGAATCAGCAGAGCTTAGAGAGGATCATGGAACAAAAGTTCTATGACTTGGATGTCAAAGTAATAGAGATTCAGTCTGCAGTGGAACAACTTCAGGATGACATGCAGGAGAGGAGAGGCAAGACTACAACTGATGCATTTGCCAGAGTGCCAAGAGCTCAGAGATCACATGCAGTGCCAGTTGCTGACACTAGAGCCACCACTTCTGCACCAGCTACAGCCTCAGTTCCACCAGCTCCAGCGTCCACTTCAGCCTCAACTCCAACCACGTCTACAGAAGGCTTCGTCCTTGGAGTGCTCCGGACTCCACCACCACCTGAAGATCAAGCCTGAGTGTCGACTTAGCACTATGCATTTTCTATGAACTTTTTGGTAACTTGTTGCCAAAGGGGGAGAAAAATGTATAGATCATAGGCTTCGAGAGAGAGAGTGTTGCTTTTATTCTCTCTTGCTTTATTTGGTGGATTGTTTGCTTTTGGTTGAGTTACTTTGATATGCTTGTGAGACATTGATGATCATGTGTTTGATCATAAGCTACACTTAATGTTTGCTTAATATTATCATCTTATCTATCTTATGTGATCATTCACTATTCTTGGTGATGAGTGCATGTATTTCATTCTTATCATTTTAAGCGCTCCACCAAGATGTATGTGACATGGAAGAGTAACCCATGACTCTAACTCTTTGTGCATTTGCAGTCCAAAGCAAATTTTAAATATGCACAAATTTAGGGGGAGCTCTTACTTGTCACATACTTCTCAAAGCGACGATATATTTCATGCTTATTATCATTTGTCGAAGCTTTGATCTGTATGTTGTCATCAATTACCAAAAAGGGGGAGATTGAAAGTGCAACTATCCCAAGGTGGTTTTGGTAATTCATAACAACATATAGCTCATTGAGCTAATGCTATTCCAAGATGACTATTTCAGGAAAGCTCAATGATTGGCATGGCATGGATGTGAAAGTGGAACCCTCAAAATGCTAAGGACAAAGGATTGGCTCAAGCTCAAAAGCTCAAGACTCTTCATTTTATATTTTAGTGATCCAAGATCACATTGAGTCTTTAGGAAAAGCCAATACTATCAAGGAGGGATGAGGTGTTGCTTAATGAGCCTCTTGCTTCATGTGCTTAGTGATATGCTCCAAAACCCTCAACTACTTTCCCACTTCCACATATGACCTAAACCCAAAGCCAAACTCGGTCCTACCGATTCTTTCTATCCGGCGCCACCGAGTTTCACTTGTCATAAGTCACTGCCAAACCCTAGCAAATCGGTTCTACCGATAGGGATCTCGGTCTCACCGAGATGGGATTGCAAACTCTCTGTTTCCCTTTCGTAACTTTTCGGTCTCACCGAAAGAGCGAATCGGTCCCACTGAGATTGCAATGTAAATTCAGTGTTTCCTTTTTGTAACTTTTCGGTCTCACCGAAAGAGCAAATCGGTCCCACCGAGTTTTCCTGACCAACTCTTTGGTTAGCTTATTACCAAAATCGGTCTCACCGAGTTTGTGTAATCGGTCTCACCGAGATTACGTTATGCCCAAACCCTAACCATATCGGTCCTACTGAGTTGCATGTCAGTCCCACCGAAAATCTCTAACGGTCACTAGGTTTACCTTTTCGGTCCGACCGAGTTTGTTGATTCGGTCCCACCGAGATTGGAAAACTGTGTGTAACGGTTGGATTTTGTGTGGAGGCTATATATACCCCTCCACCTCCTCTTCATTCATGGAGAGAGCCATTAGAACACATGCACAATTCCAACTCATATGTTCTGAGAGAGAACCACCTACTCATGTGTTGAGACCAAGATATTCCATTCCTACCATATGAATCTTGATCTCTAGCCTTCCCCAAGTTGCTTTCCACTCAAATCTTCTTTCTACCAGATCCAAATCCTATGAGAGAGAGTTGAGTGTTGGGGAGACTATCATTTGAAGCACAAGAGCAAGGAGTTCATTACCTACACACCATTTGTTACTTCTTGGAGAGTGGTGTCTCCTAGATTGGCTAGGTGTCACTTGGGAGCCTCCGACAAGATTGTGGAGTTGAACCAAGGAGTTTGTAAGGGCAAGGAGATCGCCTACTTCGTGAAGATCTACTGCTAGTGAGGCAAGTCCTTCGTGGGCGATGGCCATGGTGGGATAGACAAGGTTGCTTCTTCGTGGACCCTTTGTGGGTGGTTGCTTCTTCGTGGACCCTTTGTGGGTGGAGCCCTCCATGGACTCACGCAACCATTACCCTTTGTGGGTGGAGCCCTCCGTGGACTCGCGCAACCGTTACCCTTCGTGGGTTGAAGTCTCCATCAACGTGGATGTAGGATAGCACCACCTATCCGAACCACGGAAAAAACATCTGTGTCTCCAATTGCGTTTGAATTCTCCAAACCCTTCCCTTTACATTCTTGCAAGTTGCATGCTTTACTTTCCGCTGCCAATATACTCTTTGCATGCTTGCTTGAATTGTGTGATGATTGCTTGACTTGTCCTACAATAGCTAAAATCTACCAAGAACTAAAATTGGGAAAAGGTTAAGTTTTTATTTGGTCAAGTAGTCTAATCACCCCCCCCCCTCTAGACATACTTTCGATCCTATAGGGTATATGGGTATATATGGGAGGAAGAAGTACGTTGGTGGACCTCCGGGCTGTCCACGAGGCAGGGGGGCGCGCCCCCACCCTCGTGGGCAGCCCGGGACTCTCCTGGTCCAACTCCGATACTCCGTGGGCTTCTTTTGGTCCAAAAATAAGTTCCGTGAAGTTTCAAGTCAATTGGACCCTGTTTGATTTTCCTTTTCTGCGATACTCTAAAACAAGGAAAAAACAGAAACTAGCATTGGGCTCTAGGTTAATAGGTTAGTCCCAAAAATCATATGAAATAGCATATAAATGCATATAAAACATCCAAGGTTGATAATATAATAGCATGGAACAATCAAAAATTATAGATACGTTGGAGACGTATTAGTGGACTTGCTGAAAAGCTCTTATATTAACTCTTTCCTATGTTATGATAAATTGCAATTGCCTCAATGACTGAGATTAGAGCTTTTTGGTTCTCAATGAAGTTTATGATTCATATTTGAAATTGTGATTGAATTGTTACTTTAGCATAAGAGATCATATGACAATATATATATATATATATATATGTTGTTGTTCTAAGAATGATCATGATGCCCTTATGTCCGTATTTAATTTTTATCGACACCTCTATCTCTAAACATGTGGACATATTTTTTGATTTTGGCTTTCGCTTGAGGACAAGCGAGGTCTAAGCTTGGGGGAGTTGATACGTCCATTTTGCATCATGCTTTTATATCGATATTTATTGCATTATGGGCTGCTATTACACATTATGTCACAATACTTATGCCTATTCTCTCTTATTTTACAAGGTTTACATGAAGAGGGAGAATGCCGGCAGCTGGGATTCTGGGATGGAAAAGGAGCAAATATTACAGACCTATTCTGCACATCTCCAAAAGTCCTGAAACTTCACGGGAGCAGGTTTCAGAATATATAAAAAATATTGAGCGCAAGAAGTACCAGAGGGGGCCACCCATCAGCCATGAGGGTAGGGGCGCGCCCTACCCCCCTGGGAGCGCCCCCCTGCCTCGTGGGCCCCCTGGTGGCCCTCCGATGCCCATCTTCTACTATATGGAGTCTTTCGTGGAGAAAAAGGCATAAGCAAGCTTTCGGGACGAGACTCCGCCGCCACGAGGTGGAACCTTGGCGGAACCAATCTAGGGCTCTGGCGGAGCTGTTCTGCCGGGGGAAATTCCCTCCGGGAGGGGGAATTCATCACCATCGTCATCACCAACTATCCTCTCATCGGGAGGGGGTCAATCTCCATCAATATCTTCACCAGCACCATCTCCTCTCAAACCCTAGTTCATCTCTTGTATCCAATCTTTGTATCCAAACCTCAGATTGATACCTGTGGGTTGCTAGTAGTGTTGATTACTCCTTGTAGTTGATGCTAGTTGGTATACTTGGTGGAAGATCATATGTTCAGATCCATTATGCATATTAATACCCCTCTGATTATGAACATGAATATGCTTTGTGAGTAGTTACGTTTGTTCCTGGGGACATGGGAGAAGTCTTGCTATTAGTAGTCATGTGAATTTGGTATTCGTTCGATATTTTGATAAGATGTATGTTGTCATCCCTCTAGTGGTGTCATGTGAACGTCGACTACATGACACTTCACCATTGTTTGGGCCTAGAGGGAGGCATTGGGAAGTAATAAGTAGATGATGAGTTTCTAGAGTGACATACGCTTGAACCCTAGTTTATGCGTTGCTTCATAAGGAGCTGATTTGGATCCATATGTTTCATTCTATGGTTAGGTTTACCTTAATACTTCTGTTGTAGTTGCGGATGCTTGCAATGGGGGTTAATCGTAAGTGGGATGCTTGTCCAAGTAAGGGCAGTACCCAAGCACCTGTCCACCCACATATCAAATTATCAAAGTACCGAACGCGAATCATATGATCGTGATGAAAACTAGCTTGACGATAATTCCCATGTGTCCTTGGGAGCGCTTTCCTTCATATAAGAGTTTGTCTAGGCTTATCCTTTGCTACAAAAAGGATTGGGCCATCTTGCTGCACTTTATTTACTTTTATTACTTGTACTCGTTACAAATTACCTTATCACAAAACTATTTGTTATCGATAATTTCAGTGCTTGCAGAGAATACCTTGCTTAAAACCGCTTATCATTTCCTTCTTATCCTCGTTGGGTTCGACACTCTTACTTATCGAAAGGACTACGATAGATCCCCTATACTTGTGGGTCATCAAAGACCAAACTCATAACTCAAATATTCACCTCCACGATCAGATCGTAGAAACTTTATTTTCTTGTTACGATGATTTTCCACTTCACTTTGAAAGTCTTTGAAATTTTCAAATGTTTCAGACTTATATTTCATTAAGTAGATATACCCATATCTGCTCAAATCATCTGTAAAGGTCAGAAAATAACGATACCGGCCGCGAGCATCAACACTCATCGGACCGCATACATCAGTATGTATTATTTCCAATAAGTATGTTGCTCGCTCCATTGTTCTGGAGAACGGAGTTTTAGTCATCTTGC
Organism: Triticum urartu; assembly: GCF_003073215.2. Lineage (NCBI taxonomy): Eukaryota > Viridiplantae > Streptophyta > Magnoliopsida > Poales > Poaceae > Triticum > Triticum urartu. The sequence goes on from NC_053027.1 coordinate 428,545,908, forward strand.
CCATGAGGCATGGTTCGCAAGCATCAAGTGATTCCAAAAGCCATCAACATGGAGTTTCTTCATGCGCTTTACACCAATATGACCTAAAGGGCAGTGCCACAAATAAGTTGCACTATCATTATTAAACTTGTATCTTTTGGATTCAATACTATGAATATGTGTGTCACTACTATCAAGATTCAATAAAAATAGACCACTCATCAAGGGTGCATGAACATAAAAGATATTACTCATATAAATAGAACAATCATTATTCTCTGATTTAAATGAATAACCGTCTCGCATCAAACAAGATCCAGATATAATGTTCATGCTTAACGCTGGCACCAAATAACAATTATTCAGGTCTAAAACTAATCCCGAAGGTAGATGTAGAGGTAGCATGCCGACGGCGATCACATCGACTTTGGAACCATTTCCCACGTGCATCGTCACCTCGTCCTTAGCCAATCTTCGTTTAATCCATAGCCCCTGTTTCGAGTTGCAAACATGAGCAACAGAACCAATATCAAATACCCAGGCGCTACTACGAGCATTAGTAAGGTACACACATCAATAACATGTATATCAAATATACCTTTCACTTTCCCATCCTTCTTATCTGCCAAATACTTGGGGCAGTTCCGCTTCCAGTGACCAGTCCCTTTGCAGTAGAAGCACTCAGTCTCAGGCTTAGGTCTAGACTTGGGCTTCTTCACTTGAGCAACAACTTTCTTGTCGTTCTTCTTGAAGTTCCTCTTCTTCCCTTTGCCCTTCTTCTTGAAACTAGTGGTTTTGTTGACCATCAACACTTGATGCTCCTTCTTAATTTCTACCTCCGCAGCCTTTAGCATTGCAAAGAGCTCGGGAATTGTCTTATCCATCCCTTGCATATTATAGTTCATCACGAAGCTTTTGCAGCTTGGTGGTAGTGATTGAAGAACTCTGTCAATGACACTATCATCAGGAAGATTAACTCCCAGTTGAGTCAAGTGGTTGTGGTACCCAGACATTCTGAGTATATGTTCACTGACAGAACTATTCTCCTCCATTTTGCAGCTGTAGAACTTATTGGAGACTTCATATCTCCCAATCCGGGCATTTTCTTGAAATATTAACTTCAACTCTTGGAACATCTCATATGCTCCATGACGTTCAAAACGTCATTGAAGTCCCAAATCTAAGCCGTAAAGCATGGCACACTGAACTATAGAGTAGTCATCAGCTTTGCTCTGCCTGAAGTTCATAACATCTGGAGTTGCTCCTACAGCAGGCTTTGCACCTAGCGGTGCTTCCAGGACGTAATTCTTCTGTGCAGCAATGAGGATAATCCTCAAGTTACGAACCCAGTCTATGTAGTTGCTACCATCATCTTTCAACTTAGCTTTCTCTAGGAACGCATTAAAATTCAAAGGAACAGTAGCACGGGCCATTTATCTACAACAACATAGACATGCAAAATACTATCAGGTACTAAGTTCATGATAAATTAAAGTTCAATTAATCATATTACTTAAGAACTCCCACTTAGATAGACATCCCTCTAGTCATCTAAATGATTACGTGATCCATATCAACTAAACCATGTCCGATCATCACGTGAGATGGAAAAGTTTTCAATGGTGAACATCACTATGTTGATCATATCTACTATATGATTCACGCTCGACCTTTCGGTCTCAGTGTTCCGAGGCCATATCTGCATATGCTAGGCTCGTCAAGTTTAACCTGAGTATTCTGCTTGTGCAAAACTGGCTTGCACCGTCGAATGTGAATGTAGAGCTTATCACACCCGATCATCACATGGTGTCTCGGCACGACGAACTGTAGCAACAGTGCATACTCAAGGATAACACTTGTACCTTGAAATTTAGTGAGAGATCATCTTATAATGCTACCACCTACTAAGCAAAATAAGATGCATAAAGGATAAACATCACATGCAATCAAAATAAGTGATATGATATGGCCATCATCATCTTGTGCCATTGATCTCCATCTCCAAAGTACCGTCATGATCACCATCGTCACCGGCCTGACACCTTGATCTCCATCATAGCATCGTTGTCGTCTCGCCAACTATTTCTTCTACGACTATCGCTACCGCTTAGTGATAAAGTAAAGAAATTACATGGCAATTGCATTTTATACAATAAAGCAACAACCATACTGTAGCGACCCGACCTCAGACGGTCAAGTCTCTGTGCTTAAGTGTCATCCCTGGATCGGTATGCTGACACACAAAGTACTCGAGGATTTATAACAGAGGTAAATCACATGTATAAAGTAACGTAAATACTATTACCTTAATCCAAATAGCGGAAGTAACAAGGTTGTGGATTCCCATCAACACCAACGGCAAAGTTGAGTGTAGAAATCGTAGCCCTAACGTATCACTTACTTGTCGTAAGATTCCTGCAACATGAGACGTTGCAGCCACAGGGTCAGTACATTGAATGTACTGGCAAATTCACACCATAGGATAATGATGAATAATAACTATCACTACATGCATATATGGCTGGTGGAGGCTGTAAGGTTAATATGTTTTGCGGAAAGCCAATTTTTCCCTACTGCAAAGGAATATATTTTATTTAACTACAAAGTTTGTTGAAAACATTGAGAATGGTAAACCCCATCTCAATCCCAATTAAAAGGTAATTAATAACCCAACAAAATTAATTTAGAGTGATGAGATCCACATGATAATCCAAGAACTAGATAGTCAAGATGTCCATAACTGGGGACACGGCTAACCATGATTAGTTTATACACTCTGCAGAGGTTTGTGCACTTTTCCCCACAAGACTCGATCTCCTCCATTGCATTTCTCCCACTACATAATGTTTGAGAAACGGATGACCGAGACACAGTCTTTCTGAAGAGGTCCCCTTAACCCATAGATAAGCCTGTACACCTACAATCCCCTACATCTGCTAGCCCATCATGGAAAAGTTTCCCACAACTTACTCAACTATGCCAGAGCCCATAATGGAATGTGGCTGCACATGGAAGTTTCTAGCATGGATAATCTTATAATCCCTTTGAGCCTGGGTGGCAGTCCATAGGAGAATCACACGGTACCCCGGGATTTCCAAAAAATACAGGGAATCACTTGGTTCCCTAGGTGCCTCAATCCACCCAGATGTGTATTAAAGTTGCCACCTTAAGTTAACCATTAATTAACAATACTCACATATGTCATGGACTCACTCAAACCCAATCCACGTCTATGAGCATATCATATCATAACATAATAAGCAACGTAGAAGTAACTCCCAAGGGTTTGATAATAAAACAGGTGAATAGGTACTACCTCAACTACTTCCCAACCCACAATTTATTCAGATCCTAACCATGCAATTGTTTAAGGGTTGATCTAATGCAATAAAACTAGGTAGTAAAGAGGTATGATCAAAGTGTGAACTTGCCTGTACTATTGATGAAGATGATTCCACTCAAAACTCTTGATAGTTCTACTCGTCACACTCCGGTCAATCTATCGTGAGCAAGCAATAGTAAACACACATAAGTAATCACTCAAAAGATCGAAAAGAACTAAAAAGACAATTTGGAAAACCTCAAAACTAAGCAAATAACTCATGCAACATAAAACAATTTCTAACAGTACCAAAATTATGTGAATTTGGCCTTATCAGAAAGTTTAGGTCAAGAACTTCGATTTGCAAAAAGAATCAACTGAATTGGAGTTATAAAACTCAAGTTATGATCAAAGAAAGTTTGAATCTAAATCTGTTTGAAACCAAATTTTAAATTTTCAAAAACATGTTTAAGTTGATTATCTGAATAGAGGGGATCATAACGAAGAAGTGAGCATTGGTTTCGTCGGATTTGGATAAACGGGTAAAAAGATGTGATAGATTGAAGATCAGGGACTAATATGTAAATAAATATTCACAGATGGGTCCCTGGCTGAAAAATAAAAAGAAAAAGAAAAACTCTACCGAGCGAACGTTCGCTACCAAACGCTAATCGAACGAACTCATTCACTACAGAACCCTAACTAATGAACGTCCATTAAATAAATCTAACTAAAAAGAAAAACCTAACTAAATCTAACTAACCGAAAAGAACCGGAATAAAAACCGAACTAAAACAATAAACCGGACCGGGCGGTTCTTTACCGGTTAAACGGGGTTCGGCCTAGCGGAAGTCAACGGCGAGTCGGGTGGCGGCTCCGGCGAGCTAGGCAGCTTCGGCTACGGCAGTAGGCAGCGTGGGCGGCGGCAGTAGGCGGCGTGGGCGTCGGCAGACGGCACGGCGGCGGCGCAAGCGGCAGCGGCCTGCAGCGGCAAGAGGCGGTTGGTGGCGGCGATCTGCGGGGTGCGGCGGCGGGCGGCGAGAAGAGAGGGAGGGGGTCGGGCGGCGGCTTAAATAGGCGGAGGGCGGTGGTCTTGGAGGAGGGGGCAGAGGAGGTGGCGGCGCTGCAGACTCCGGAGAGGAGTCCCGGTCGGCGACGGAGGTGGAAGGCGGCGCGGCTACGGGCCGGTCGGCTGGCTGGGCCGGTCCAGTCAGAAAGTTTTTTTAAAAATAAACATTTTTTCAAACAAACAAAATAATAAAAACAAAAAAAATTGAAATATTATATAGGCATATAATATATCAAAATAGTCAGAAAAAGATTTTCTGCAACATGGACATTTTTGTAAAATCAAATAAAGTCGAGAAAAATTCAAATAATTCAAAGAGTGCTATTGTCCTACTAAAATCCAATAAAAATCATTTTAAAAATACCAAAATGATTTCAAATTTATTTATCTCCAATTTTCTTATGTAGGGAATCATGTTACCCTATTTTCCATATATTCTATTTTTTGGAGAAAATAATTTGAATAAAAACCAAATAACTCCAAATTGAAAATAATTTCAAAGGGACTTTAAATTTGATTCGTTTAAACTTCCAACTCATATTTCATATGTTTTGAAGAAGTCATTTTATCTTCTCTCATGAAAATCATTGAGTTGCTTAAAGTTTCTGAATTTAAAATATTTCCCAATGAAATTCAAATATTTTCAAATACCCTTTTCATTTAATTAAATGGAAGAAGTCATGTCATCTTCTCTCTAGGGTTTTGTATTTGAATAGAATTTGAATTCACGGAGATCAAAATGCAAAATGAAAGTTTGGGAAAGTCTTTTTATTCCCTCTCATTTAACTTTCAAAAGGTTTCGAATTTCACTCAATTTCAGTCAATCAATCACACAACAATCAAACAATCAATCAAATCTATCTATTTATTATAACATTCCAAAATTTAGAATTTTGGGATGTTACAAACCTACCACCCTTAAAATGAATCTCGTCCTCGAGATTCGGAGAGGCTAGAAAGAAAGAGGTTAGGGTCGGGGTCTTCTCAAAATCCATCGATCGTCTCAGGGGTCTGGGGTGCTACCACCCTTAGAAACATGGTAATGGTTCCATGTAAACTCATTTACTCCATCCTTATTCTTGATGGAGTCGGTCTTCTCAAATCTTCTGTGTAATTCCTTCTCTGGCTCTTCCGGTAGTGGCATAACCTTTTCCTCAATACTTATGTCCTTTTCATCTTGGTACGGTTCTTCTGTGATCAAGTCTTCTTAGCTGATGGGTCTGGCGCCAATACTAAAAAACTATCGATATCTCATGGTGTCAACAATTTATGGTTTCTCTTGCAGGAAGTGGGTCTGGACTTCATTCTCACTGTATGACCTACGATTGGCAGCAGCTGCCTTGTACGAGGGAAAAAAATACTTATACCATTCTAAGGTTCAAACAAGGTTTAATATCGTCGTCCCTCTACTATAGGCAAGTCACTCAGATTTACCATCCCATATAGCAAGGCAAATAATAAGAGTAAGTCGGTATGGTGATCAATCCATCCCGCACCCAAATCATTACCTTGTACATGGTTTAGCGAATCTCGCATTCTAACACTCGGTCATCCTCACAAGCATTGCAGAATTTCTCTTGTCGATGAACTAAGTTCGGATAATCCATTGATTCTGCAAGCCAGACAAACAATCCATCGTTTCTTCATGACTCTCGGGTTTAGCGTTACTCCTGTAAGATCGTCTATCGATAAAATCGTAACTTATTCCATGGTTTTTCCTTCAGCAAGAATGTGCTTGCTTCTTGGCAGGTCCTGGGGCCTATGGTTTATGGCTCATCTCATCGCTTGTAAACCTTGAACTCATCCTCGGGGCAACGGATCTTTAATCCAACATCCAACATCCAACTACCAGCTTCCTAGCATACTTAAAATCCATCCAATTGTATTGTCTCTCTTCCTTCTATTTGTACAAGACTAAGACGTGATTACTCAAACTCATCATGGGGTTGCAATTGCTCCATATTTCCAACATCATACCTCCTTTATCCAATAGCACTTCATCTCTTCATACTCTTGGGGCTACCCCACATATCGAGACAAGACTCCTTATTTTGTCCAAAATCCACTTTGTGGTATATCATTCTCCTTTCCATGGGCCAAGTGTCCTCACAGGGTACTACCACCCTTAAAATGCACAAATCTTCCATAGACCATATTTCTCATATCCTCGAAAATGGTCAACATCTTTCTTCATAGAGTAACTACTCATAAAATCCAAATCAGTACCAACGATGCTAACTTTATTGATTCTCCCATGATAATCTCTTGCTTCTCCATCACATGCCTCAACTCATCGCCTCAATATAACGGAAAATGTTCTCACTACTACTACTATACTTCTCACAGACACAACTAATTATCACAAGTCTCCTTCTCCTTGGGGCATTCTCTGGTAAAGTGCCCTACTTTATTACAACGAAAACATATTACTTCTGACAAATCTCGAGGTTTCTTTTTTTGGGCAACTGCTGAAGTAGTGCCCCGACTCCTTGCACCTAAAACAGGTGATATGACTCAGGTCCTTCCTGAAATCCAATCTTCTTCTCTTCCTGGACTTTTCCGTTTCAATCAGGGCTTCTATTTCCTGTGGGTCATACTCTACTTCCTCTACCGGGAATTCTACTAGATCCCCATTCAAACAATTCTGGGAGATGTGTCCTTCTTCTCCACATGAATAGCATGACTTGGTGCAGGGTTTAATTGGTTCTTCTTTGGGTGTGTCCCCGACATCTTCCTTCATCATGAGTTCTTCTAAATCTTTCATAAGGGCTCCTTTCTTTACTTCTTTCTTCTGTTGTATGGTTCTTCGTACCATGGGGTAAATGTGACACTGAGCAGGATAGTGGGTAGTCCCTTCACACAAGAAACAAGTAATCTGCCTAGTTGGACATTCTTCAACTGGATGACTTCCTTCACAATTAGGGCATTCATCCTTGTGTTCTTTATGGGTGTGTTCTATTTCTCCATAAATCTTGCATGCACAAGGTTTCTTCATATCCTTTCCATAAGGCTTCAACTTCTGGGACACAAGACGAGATCTTTGCAGAGTCAACTTAAATTCTTTCCAAGTGGTTACTCCTTGCCATCCATTGATGGTTTGGTACATCCTCCACCAAGTAGCAGCACCTCTTTCAAAGCACTGAAGAGCATGCTGGGTCATATCCTTTCCAACTATAGGGTTATTCTTCATATGATTCTCCATGTTCTGAATCCATCGGTCCGTCTCCAATTGACTCATCGGTCCAGAAAATACAAGCTCATCTTCATTCATCCTCTATTGGGTCCATGGGTTTGGGGTGAGATAAGGGAGATATAGAGGGATACACCTAATACAAACAATAGTTTTGAAAAGACAGGTTTTTATTTGTGTCTATCGGAAAAAATAACAAACAAATGACACCTCACAACGTCGCATCTAACGTAGGTATATAACAGGGGTTTGGTCTTCTAAAGTTCAATAAATCTTCAAAGTCGCCAAACTCCTCAACTCTTGTTCATGTCTCCGATGGGCTTCTTCCGATCGTGCTCGTCCTTCTCAAGTTCTTTTGCCAGATCATCTCTGTTGACGTGAAGTCTCTCGTGACGTCCTTTAATATTTCTGGAGTTGCATTCCAAACTTCTGGGTTTCAACACCCCTGGCATGAGCCATGGTCCTACTGTCCTTCAGTTCCTGACAAATCTCCAGTATTCTCGAGGTTTTGCTCCTCTCTCTTGGCTACTTTCATCTTCTGGGGTCCTGAGTTCTTCACGAAAATGCTTCTTTGTCAAATACGGCTTCCTAAAGATCCATCTTATAATTCTTGATGTAATACTCCAAATCCTAGTGATACACCAGCTAAGGTTAAAACTTCATCTTACTGATAGGTGCTCCATCAGCCTTCTACCATACAATCCTTCTGAAGAAATGCATCCTTAACTCAGCACGGTGACAATAGCATCTACGGGCGATGACATCACGGATAACCGTGTTTATACCCATGTCATTGCCATGAGCTTTCATTCCATAATTGCCATCTCCTGTCTTGGGGTTTTCTTGACAAAATCTTTGATCGAGTTTTAATGCTCTATGTTTCGGTCTTTCTCCGACACACCTTGATCTCGGGTATTGACAGATCCAATAATCTGCCAAGTTCCATAAGGATAATCTTCCTAGGTCATACAAACCTGGAAAATTCTACAGGGCTTCCAAATTCTCCTAGTCTTCGGAGTCTTCAACCGTTGCAGTTTCCATTATTTTAATGCACGATAAAATCCTCTTCATTCCAAAATGATTTTACTTGTCTGATATCTTGTCCTTCTCGGAGTGCTCTCATCAGCTGAATATTCGCGTAGTCAAAAGGGGAAAAGAGGCGTATGGTCTCACTAAAAGGGAATATTTGAAGAAGCTCAGAAGAGAAGAGAGGTAAAATATCTTTTTGAAAATGAAGTTGAGAGAAAAATCTTTCCTATAGGCCTGCCAATTTCTAGGGGTCACGTCCTACAGTCAACATGTGCTCTTATACCATCTTGTAGCGACCCGACCTCAAACGGTCAAGTTTCTGTGCTTAAGTGTCATCCCTGGATCGGTATGCTGACACACAAAGTACTCGAGGATTTATAACAGAGGTAAATCACATGTATAAAGTAACGTAAATACTATTACCTTAATCCAAATAGCGGAAGTAACAAGGTTGTGGATTCCCATCAACACCAACGGCAAAGTTGAGTGTAGAAATCGTAGCCCTAACGTATCACTTACTTGTCGTAAGATTCCTGCAACATGAGACGTTGCAGCCACAGGGTCAGTACATTGAATGTACTGGCAAATTCACACCATAGGATAATGATGAATAATAACTATCACTACATGCATATATGGCTGGTGGAGGCTGTATGGTTAATATGTTTTGCAGAAAGCCAATTTTTCCCTACTGCAAAGGAATATATTTTATTTAACTACAAAATTTGTTGAAAACATTGAGAATGGTAAACCCCATCTCAATCCCAATTAAAAGGTAATTAATAACCCAACAAAATTAATTTAGAGTGATGAGATCCACATGATAATCCAAGAACTAGATACTCAAGATGTCCATAACCAGGGACACGGCTAACCATGATTAGTTTATACACTCTGCAGAGGTTTGTGCACTTTTCCCCACAAGACTCGGTCTCCTCCATTGGATTTCTCGCACTACATAATGTTTGAGAAATGGATGACCGAGACACAGTCTTTCTGAAGAGTTCCCCTTAACCGATAGATAGGCATGTACACCTACAATCCCCTACATCTGCTAGCCCATCATGGAAAAGTTCCCCACAACTTACTCAACTATGCCAGAGCACATAATGGCATGTGGCTGCACACGGAAGTTTCTAGCATGGATAATCTTATGATCCCTTTGAGCCTGGGTGGCAGTCCATAGGAGAATCACACGGTACCCCGGGATTTCCAAAAAATACAGGCAATCATTGGGTTTCCCAGGTGCCTCAATCCACCCAGATGTGTATTAAAGTTGCCACCTTAAGTTAACCATTAATTAACAATACTCACATCTGTCATGGATTCACTCAAACCCAATCCACGTCTACGAGCATAGCATAGCATAACATAATAAGCAACGTAGAAGTAACTCCCAAGGGTTTGATAATAAAACAGGTGAATAGGTACTACCTCAACTACTTCCCAACCCACAATTTATTCAGATCCTAACCATGCAATTGTTTAAGGGTTGATCTAATGCAGTAAAACTGGGTAGTAAAGAGGTATGATCAAAGTGTGAACTTGCCTGTAGTGTTGATGAAGATGATACACACTCAAAACTCTTGATAGTTCTACTCTTCACACTCCGGTCAATCTATCGTGAGCAAGCAATAGTAACCACACATAAGCAATCACTCAAAAGATCGAAAAGAACTAAAAAGACAAATTGGAAAACCTCAAAACCAAGCAAATAACTCTTGCAACATAAAACAATTTCTAACAGTACCAAAATTATGTGAATTTGGCCTTATCAGAAAGTTTAGGTCAAGAGCTTCGATTTGCAAAAAGAATCAACTGAATCGGAGTTATAAAACTCAAGTTATGATCAAACGAAGTTTGAATCTAAATCTATTTGATACCAAATTTTAAATTTTGAAAAATATGTTTAAGTTGATTATCTGGATTGAGGGGATCATAACGAAGAAGTGAGCATTGGTTTCATCGGATTTGGATAGGCGGGTAAAAACATGTGATAGATTGAAGATTATGGACTAATCTATAAATAAATATTCATGGATGGGTCCCTGGCCGAAAAATAAAAAGAAAAAGAAAAACTCTACCGAACGAACGTTCGCTACCGAACGCTAATCGAACGAACTCATTCACTACAGAACCCTAACTAATGAACGTCCATTAAATAAATCTAACTAAAAAGAAAAACCTAACTAAACCTAACTAACTCAAAAGAACCGGAATAAAAACCGAACTAAAACAATAAACCGGACCGGCAGTTCTTTACCGGTTGAACGGGGTTCGGCCGAGCGGTAGTCAACGGCGAGTCGGGCGGCGACTCCGGTGAGCTAGGCAGCTCCGGCGACGGCAGTAGGCAGCGTGGGCGATGGCAGTAGGCGGCGTGGGCGTCGGCAGACGGCGCGGCGGCGGCGCAAGCGGCAGCGGCGTGCAGCGGCAGGAGGCGGTTGGTGGCGGCGATCTGTGGGGTGCGGCGGCGGGCGGCGAGAAGAGAGGGAGGGGGTCGGGCGGCGGCTTAAATAGGCGGAGGGAGGTGGTCTTGGAGGAGGGGGCAGAGGAGGCGGCGACGCTGCGGACTCCGGGGAGGAGTCCCGGTCGGCGACGGAGGTGGAAGGCGGCGCGGCTACGGGCCGGTCGGCTGGCTGGGCCGGCCCAGTCAGAAAGTTTTTTAAAAAATAAACATTTTTTCAGACAAACAAAATAATAAAAACAAAAATAAATTGAAATATTATATAGGCATATAATATATCAAAATTTTCATAAAAAGATTTTCTACAATGTCGACATTTTTGTAAAATCAAATAAAGTCGAGAAAAATTCAAATAATTCAAAGAGTGCTACTGTCCTACTAAAATCTAATAAAAAACATTTTAAAAATACCAAAATGATTTCAAATTTATTTATCTCCAATTTTCTTATGTAGGGAATCATGTTACCCTATTTTCCATATATTCTACTTTTGGAGAAAATAATTTGAATAAAAACCAAATAACTCCAAATTGAAAATAATTTCAAAGGGACTTTAAATTTGATTATTTTAAACTTCCAACTCATATTTCATATGTTTTGAAGAAGTCATTTTATCTTCTCTCATGAAAATCATTGAGTTGCTTAAAGTTTCTGAATTTAAAATATTTCCAAATGAAATTCAAATATTTTCAAATACCCTTTTCATTTAATTAAATGGAAGAAGTCATGTCATCTTCTCTCTAGGGTTTTGTATTTGAAAAGAATTTGAATTCACGGAGATCAAAATGCAAAATGAAAGTTTGGGAAAGTCCTTTTATTCCCTCTCATTTAACTTTCAAAAGGTTTCGAATTTCACTCAATTTCAGTCAATCAATCACACATAAATCAAACAATCAATCAAATCTATCTATTTATTATAACATTCCAAAATTTAGAATTTTGGGATGTTACACATACGGCTCCTGCCAGTTGCCGATAACTGTTACAAAACATGATCATCTCATACAACAATTTATATATCATCACGTCTTGACCATATCACATCACAGCAAGCCTTGGAAAAACAAGTTAGACGTCCTCTACTTTGTTGTTGCAAGTTTTACGTGGCTGCTATGGGCTTCTAGCAAGAACCGTTCTTACCTACGCATCAAAACCACAACGATTTTTCGTCAAGTGTGTTGTTTTAACCTTCAACAAGGACCCGGCGTAGTCAAACTTGATTCAACTAAAGCTGGAGAAACAGACACCCGCTAGCCACCTGTGTGCGAACACGTCGGTAGAACCAGTATCATGAACGCGGTCATGTAATGTCGGTCCGGGCCGCTTCATCCAATAATACCGCCGAATCAAAGTAAGACGTTGCTGGTAAGCAGTATGACTATTATCGCCCACAACTCATTGTGTTCTACTCGTGCATATAACATCTACTCATAGACCTGGCTCGGAGGCCACTGTTGGGGAACACAGTATTTCAAAAAAATACAATTACTGCTATGATCATGCAAGATCTATCTAGGAGGTGCATAGAAACAAGAGGGGAGAGTGTGTCTATGTACCCTCGTAGACCGAAAGCGGAAGCGTTTAGCAACGCGGTTGATGTAGTCGAACGTCTTCGTGATCCAACCGATCCAAGTACCGAACGTACGGCACCTCCGTGATCAACACATGTTCAGCTTAGTGACGTCCCTCGAACTCTTGATCCAGTTGAGGCCGAGGGAGAGTTTCATCAGCACGCCGGTGTGGTGACGGTGATGATGAAGTTTACTGGTGCAGGGCTTCGCCTAAGCACTACGACGATATGACCGAGGTGTGTAACTGTGGAGGGGGGCACCACACACGGCTAAAAGATCAACTTGTGTGTTCTAGGGTGCCCCTGCCCCCGTATATAAAGGAGGAAGGGGGAGGCCGGCCGACCCTAGGGGCACGCCGAAGGAGAGGGAGTCCTACTAGGACTACTAGTCCTAGTAGGATTCCTCCACAAGGAAGAGATGGGGAAGGAAGGAGAGGGAGAGGGAGTAGGAAAGGGGCCGCCGCCCCCTTCCCTTGTCTAATTCAGACTGCTAGGGGGGTATGGCCTTCCCTGGTGGCCCTCATCTCTCTCCAATAAGGCCCATGGTGGACCATTAGTTCCCCCCGGGGTTCCGGTAACCCCTCCGACACTCCGTTTTTACCCGAAACCATCCGGAACACTTCTGGTGCCCAAATAACATGGTCCAATATATGAATCTTTACCTCTCGACCATTTCGAGACTCCTCGTCATGTCTGTGATCTCATCCGGGACTTCGAACAAACTTCGATCATCAAATCACATAACTCATAATACAAATCGTCATCGAACGTTAAGCGTGCGGACCCTACGGGTTCGAGAACTATGTAGACATGACCGAGACACATATCCGGTCAATAACCAATAGCGGAACATGGATGCTCATATTGGCTCCTACATATTCTATGAAGATCTTTATCGGTCAAACCGCATAACAACATACGTAGTTCCCTTTGTCATCGGTATGTTACTTGCCCGAGATTCGATCATCGGTATCATCATGCCTAGTTCAATCCCGTCACCGACAAGTCTCTTTACTCGTTTCGTAATGCATCATCCCGTGACTAACTCATTAGTCACATTGCTTGCAAGGCTTATAGTGATGTGTATTACCGAGAGGGCCAGAGATACCTCTCCGATATACGGAGTCACAAATCCTAATCTCGATCTATGCTAACTCAACAAACACCATCAGAGACACCTATTGAGCATCTTTATAATCACCCAGTTACGTTGTGACGTTTGATAGCACACAAGGTGTTACTCCGGTATTCGGGAGTTGCATAATCACATGGTCATAGGAACATGTATAAGTCATGAAGAACACAATAGCAATAAACTAAACAATCATAGTGCTAAGCTAACTGATGGGTCTTGTCCATCACATCATTCTTTAATAATGTGACCCCGTTCATCAAATGACAACACATGTCTATGGCTAGAAAACTTAACCATCTTTGATTAACGAGCTAGTCAAGTAGAGGCAAACTAGGAACACTCTTTTTGTCTATGTATTCACACATGTACTAAGTTTCCGGTTAATACAATTCTAGCATGAATAATAAACATTTATCATGATATAAGGAAATATAAATAACAACTTTGTTATTGCCTCTAGGGCATATTTCCTTTAGGACCCTCCTAAAATAATCCCTGGTCATCGCGACAAAAGGCCGCAACACCACCAGTATATCCCACCCTAGAAACACCACCGTCCACATTAATTTGCGCATCCAATAGGAGGAAACTTCCATGTATTAATAGGAGTAGGCGGTGCAGGAGAGTTAGAATTGCATAACAGGCCGTTGTATGAATTTTTACCATAGGATTTTATGCACTAACATAAAAATTCCATCATACCCGATAAATTTTGGGCCCTGCCACGCGTCGGCCGGCGGATCTTTTCAAAAGACCCGCCGCCTCGACATCGGCTAGATGTGGCACCATCCAATGATTCAGTCAGGTCTTTATCATTGCAACAAAGACGGTATTGTAGTATTTTCTACAACAGAGCTCATGTTGCAGAAAATATTTGTAATAGTTGCTGAATGCAACATGGATGATATTGCAGAATGCAATGAAAGATGTTGTCACAACTGCCCCTACGTCGAGTGACCCCATAGGAAACACGTTGAGTACGAAGGAGGTAGTCAACGAGTCGCATGAGATCCGGATCCTATAGTATGTAATTAGTATGTAAATTGTTAGAAGGGAGAGAGAGGTTTGGTGGAATTGTCGTTGTATTGCTTGAGCCTCGTGGGCATATATATATAGGAGTACATGATCTACTTGGAGTACAAGGCAAGCCAGACTATTTCCTATTCTAACCTACGTTTCCTAATACAATCACGTTACTCAACATCCCCCTGCAATCACAACGGTAGCGACGCAGACGGTGAGACTAGAGAAGAATTCGAAGGCAAGCCGACGGACACCCCCCACAGTTGTAACGGTCGACGCATCGCGGAGTCGTGGCTGGAGTGAAAACCGACGAGGTTGCTCAAGCAAGGCTGTAACGCCCCGTGACCGATGTGCCAGGTGTCGTCCAGTTATTCGCTGTTGTTGCATTGTCTTTGCTTGCGTGTCATGCATTGCATATCATGTCATCATGTGCATTTCATTTGTATACATGTTCGTCTCATGCATCCGAGCATTTTCCCCGTTGCCCGTTTTGCAATCCGGCGCTCCTATGTCACCCGATGTCCCTTTCTACCTCTTTTCGTGTATGGGGGTTAAACATTTCCGGATTGGACCGAGATTTGTCATGCGGCCTTGGTTTACTACCGGTAGACTGCCTGTCAAGTTTCGTACCATTTGGACTTCATTTGATGCTCCAACGGTTAACCGAGGGACCGAAAAGGCCTCTTGTGTGTTGCAGCCCAACACCCTTCCAATTTGGCCCAAAACCCACCTAAGACATCTCCATCATCTCGGTCGTTCGATCACGATCGCGTGACCGAAAATCGCACCTCATTTGGACTCTCCTAGCTCCCTCTACCTATAAATATGTGATCCCCACCCCAAAAATCACGGATGAACCCTAGATCCACTCCTCCGCGCGCCACCGGACATGTCCGTCCCGCCGCTGGACGTGTCCACCGCCGCCGCCACATCACTTCGACCAATGGCGCGATGCCACGTCACCCTCGTCGCCGCCCTCGGCCTATCAGCCTGCCGCCATGTCATCCCGCGCCTCTCCCTCCTCCCGCCGTGGCCCGTGGGGCCCGAGGCAGGCCCGCCCAGGCCCGGAGCCGCCCGCCGCCGCATTCGCGCGCCCCGGCCGCGCCAGACTTCCGCGCTGGGCCCGCGCTTCACCGCCACCAGCGCGCCACCCCGCCGCCGTGGTCGCCGTCGCCGGCGTCCACCGAACGCCGCGCCACCACCCGACCTCCGCGACACCGCCCTCCGCCGCCCTCCTCTCCCGGCCGGCAAGCCCCCCTCACTCTGGCGAAATCCTCCCCGATGGGATCCGTCTCCGGCGAACCTCGGGCTACGTGCATGAACAGTACCCGCGCTGGATCTGGATCTGGAAATCCCCCGCGGTTGACTTTCTCATCCCTAACCCTAATTATTTTGCATATTTTGACCTGTTGTATCTCCGCATCTGTAGCTCCGTTTTGGGCATATAGCATATCAAAATGTTCGTCTCAGATAGTACATCATTTCATATCATTGCATCATTTTTATTTGAGTTCATCTTGATGCTCGAAATGTTGTTAGAAGAGTGCTAGTTGAGATAATTGTCAGATCTGCTGCTCCATTTAGCTATTTGTCATTTTTGCCATGATTATTGTGTGCATGATATGCCCTTGAGCTCTTCATGAGTTTTGTTATATGTTTTGCCATCTTTCTAGAGGTGGAGCCCATGTATTTTTGTGATTTGTGTGGTGAGTAGCACAAGCTTGCAAAGTGGTGCATTCGTTAATGCTGATTTCAGGGACTTAGCATTTCCACTAAGTCCTTGACCTGTTTATCTCATTATGCCATATGTTCATGTTGTTTCCTAGTGATCCGTGCCTCTTTTGAGGATGACCAGTAAGGATGTTTTGTTAATCTTGTAGTGCTATATCCATCCATGTCTTTGTTTGCATTTATGGAGCACCCTAGCTTGAGTCAATCGAGCTCTAATTTTGCTATTCCGTGAATCTGGGCAGATTGTCTACTTGTTAGCGATTTTGCCGAGGATGTTGTAGTTGATCCGTGCATGCTATGTTATTGTTCTTTGCCATGTCTAGCTTGCTATAATGTGTATTATTGATGGGTGTATGCTTAGATTGTCATGACTTGCTCTGTTAGTGAGTGCATCGAGCTCGTAAACATGCCTACTTGATATCTGTTTCAGCATGCTCCAGTTTTCACTAAGTCTGTGATCTGATTATGTTTTTGCCATGTTCACATGCTTGCAAATGTATTTTCTGATCCCTTTTGGCTCAAGGTCACTAAGGGACTTTTGTTAAGCTCTTTGAGTAGCTCCATGCCATGCTTTACTTTGCCATGTTTAGGTCCTGTAGCATATAGTTTTGGTGCTCCGAAGAGTGCTACCTGATCTGAAATTCCACACAAGTGTTAATTTCACTAAGTCTGAAATCTGTTTGTCATATGCATTTTTTCCATGCTTGTTTGAACCTGTTAATGGATGAATTGGCCGTAGCTCACTGCTAGACTTTTGTTAAGCATCATGAATGCATCCCTGCCATGTATTTTTATGCCATGTTTGAGTGATGTAGCATGTTCATCTTGTTGCATTTAGATGACTACTTGCTGTAAATCGCATAACGTGGTCATATTTGAAACGCTTGCCATTTCCAAACCGTAACTCCGATTCCGGCGTTCTTTATATCGTTTTCAAGAGATTTCATCTCATCTTTACAGTGGCACACTTGGATTTCCATGTTGAGGCCAGGTTTAATCATTCCTTGTCAAATCATGCATATGCATCGCATACCGCATCCCGCATATCATACCATGTTCATGTGTTGGTTGTTTACTATGTTGTGTGTTTCTTTCCGGTGTTTACTTCTTCGGGTTGGTTCCGGTAACATCGTGTTTGTGAGGACCTGTTCGTCTACGTCCGTTTGTCTTCTTCATGGACTCGTTCTTCTTCCTTGCGGGATTTCAGGCAAGATGATCATACCCTCGAAATCACTACTATCTTTGCTTTGCTAGATGCTCGCTCTTTTGCTATGCCTATGCTGCGATACCTACCACTTGCTTATCATGCCACCCATATTGTTGAACCAAGCCTCTAACCCACCTTGTCCTAGCAAACCGTTGTTTGGCTATGTTACCGCTTTGCTCAGCCCCTCTTATAGCGTTGTTAGTTGCAGGTGAAGATTGAAGTTTTGTTCCTTGTTGGAACATGGAGATCGTTCCTTGTTGGAACATGTTTACTTGTTGGGATAACACAATACATCTTATTTAATTAATGCATCTATATACTTGGTAAAGGGTGGAAGGCTCGGCCTTATGCATGGTGTTTTGTTCCACTCTTGCCGCCCTAGTTTCCGTCATATCAGTGTTATGTTCCCGGATTTTGTGTTCCTTACGCGGTTGGGCTATTATGGGAACCCCTTGACAGTTTGCCTTGAGTAAAACTTCTCCAGCAATGCCCAACATTGGTTTTACCATTTGCCACCTAGCCTTTCTTTTCCCTTGGGAGTCGCGCTCCTGAGGGTCATCATTATTTTACCCCCCCCCCTCCCCGGGCCAGTGCTCCTCTGAGTGTTGGTCCAATCTTCAGCTGCCGGTGACCACCAGGGGCAACTCTGGGCTGGCCTACCCGTACCTAGGACAATCTGAGTGTGCCCTGAGAAAGATATATGTGCAGCTCCTATCAGGATTTGTCGGCACATTCGGGCGGTGTTGCTGGTTTAGTTTTACCTTGTCGAAATGTCTTGTAACCGGGATTCCGAGTCTGATCGGGTCTTCCCGCTAGAAGTCTATTCCTTCGTTGACCGTGAGAGCTTGTGATGGGCTAAGTTGGGACATCCCTGCAGGGATTTGAACTTTCGAAAGCCGTGCCCGCGGTTATGGGCAGATGGGAATTTGTTAACGTCCGGTTGTAGATAACTTGAACCTTAACTTAATTAAAATGAGTTTCAACTGCGTGTGTAACCGTGATGGTCTCTTTCCGGCGGAGTCCGGGAAGCGAACACGGTGTTGGAGTTATGTTTGACGTAGGTTGTTCTAGGATCACTTCTTGATCATAGTTTATCGATCGTGCTTTGCCTTCTCTTCTCGCTCTCTTTTACGTATGTTAGCCACCATATATGCTAGTCGCTTGCTGCAGCTCCACCTCATACCTTTTACCTTACCCATAAGCTTAAATAGTCTTGATCGCGAGGGTGCGAGATTGCTGAGTCCCCGTGGCTCACAGATACTTCCAAAACCAGTTTGCAGGTGCCGTTGAGTCCGTGTAGATGACGCAACCAAGCTCAGGAGGAGCTCGATGAAGATCTTGTCCTTTGTGTTGTTTCGTTCTAGTTGATTAGTGGTGGAGCCCAGTTGGGGTCGATCGGGGACCTTGTCGCATTTGGGGTTATCCTTTTATTTTGGTTCCATAGTCGGACCTTGATTGTATTTGGTTGATGTAATGCTTTATTCATGTAATTGTGTGAAGTGGCGATTGTAAGCCAACTATGTATCTCTTTTCCCTTATTGTATTACATGGGTTGTGTGAAGATTACCTCACTTGCGACATTGCTTTCAATGCGGTTATGCCTCTAAGTCGTGCTTCGACACGTGGGAGATATAGCCGCATCGAGGGCGTTACAAGTTGGTATCAGAGTCTTCCCCGACCTTAGGAGCCCCATTGCTTGATCGTTTTTAGCGGCCGAGTTGTTCTAGAAAAAAAATGTTTTGAGTCATTTAGGAATTATATATCGGAGAGTTTAGGAATTCTTTTTACTCCCCAGTCTCCTCATCGCTCTGGTAAGGCATCCTGACATAGAGTTTTGACTCTTCTCATCTCAAATTTCACTAATTTTTTTAGTATCACGCGGGTATCTTGGAATCGTTCCGATGGTTTTATGACGCGAACATTGTCTTGGTGCCTCCTATCAGGGGTTTTGTGGAAGTGTCCCGGGGAGTTGAGCTCCGAGGTGTTGTCGTCATAATTTTATCGTTGTAGTTCTGGAATACCTGAGTTTAGTACGCCGACATCGAAAATCTCTTTTATGCAGTTTGTTGGTGAGATAACCTCGGCGCCACCCAGTACTGGGGCGGGAGTTCGGGAGTATCGCCATAACTTGTATAACGGATGCTTTTCGAAGGTTGAGGTAGACGATTTCCGAAGGTTTCTTGGTTATGTGTTGAAGGATGGATACAGCTGGATGTAGGATTTGCTAGATTTGGGTGAGATATTATGCTTCCCCTGTATCCCCAACACCTGATTGCATAACCGGAAAGTTTCGGGAGTTTCATAAGTGGGAAATCAAGTAGCTCTTCGGATATCTTTCCGACAAATGTATGATATGAAATTGGGGTTCGACGTCTAGTGGTCCGCCTATTCACGGTCGGTTTTACAGTGGTCTCGTTGTGTCTTAAAGAGTCCTTGACTATGCCGACTCGGGGACGCTTCGTATGTCATGTGCACTGCCTTGTACATGATGGTGCTGTACGATCGAGCCCGTGTAGGCCCCACCACGAAAACTTCGGACGAAATCTCTATCATATGTTTGTTCCGGCTTATTTTGCAAGTCAATCCTTTGTTTTGTTTTGAGTTGTGGTATTCGAGTTGCTTCGATGTCAAGTGTTTGATTCCATACCTTCCCTAAATGGTGTTCTCATACTCCGATGCGAATACTAATCCTTCTTGATAATCGAGATTGTCATGTCAATCCTCTTCTCAACCGGTGTGCTTCTCCTCAAGTGGATCCGTTCACTTCAACATTCGCAAGACCAATTATCACTTCTTCTCAACGGTGTTCGTTTCATCCATTCCAAATTGTCTTTGTTTTTCCCGCCCTCCCTCCCTTGTTTTTCTTTAAGGACTCAGACTTCTTAATCGAGTATCCATCTTATTGATGTGAAGCCTCTCCGTTATTTTTCCTTCAATATTCTTATCCGATTATTCTCATGAAGGTTCTAACGGAGCTTCTAGTTCATCATTCTTCGCTGTTTTCTTCTCCGGTGGATTCAATTCAAGCTTTGCCAATTATATCCTTTCCTCGTTGCAAATACCTTCTCATGCCGGTGCACCTCTTAATCATCCACTTCTCGCTATTCATTTGTTCCGGAGTGCTCAAGATATCTCGAAGATTCGTGTTTTCCACTCTGCATTCATTCAAGATCTTTCGAGGTTGTTATCTCATTCAAGTCATTTAATTTAACCAGTGCAATATCTTTCAAGTAATCATTCCAACGGTGTTTATTTTGAGTGGGCCCTAACCCACAGGTTTTTTCCTAGGATCTTACCTGACTCTTCCAATCTTCCCGGAGCTATCCTCATATTTTCTTTTCAAAGTTTGACGTAAGAATGATTTATCATCAGTCAAATGTCTTCTCCTAGATCTTTCACAATTCTTTTCATCATTGGCTAAATCTCTTCGCTTTTGATTCTTCCGGTGTGCCTCAACAATTCATGGTGGTGTTTCTCGTCGTAATTCTCAGATTTTGAAGACCGAAGAAGATTTTTCTCTCAATCTTGCTCCACTCTCCTCAAGATTCGTGGTTCAAGCTTGTTGCCATCCTCTCATAATTATTTTCGATTGTGAGAATCCTTTTCACCCATCAGGAGATATTCAAGAGTCTTCTCAGTTTGATTATCCGGAGTCCATCAATTAAGGTGTATTCATTCTAAGCTGTCAGTTATCATTCCCCAATTTTACCGGTGCTTTGTTCAAGTGATCTTTAATCGGATCGTGATCTCTTCGTTCTCATGGGTCTAAATTCTCTCAAGCATCTTCATTCATTTGCTAATTCTTCCCGGTGTCTTCCTTATCTTTTCTTTGTTCATTTTTTTAATTCTTATGGTGGTTCGTTCAAGAGTTTTCTTCCTTCGTGTATCATATCTATTTATTCGTTGTTTCCAAATCCTACCGGTGGATCTTTGAAGACTTTCTCAAGTTTGCGCCATATCTATCTTAATCTTTTCTACGGGAATAAGTAATATGCCAAATCCGTTGATTGTCATCAATTTAATTGATGAAGGAGAAGCATAATGTAATTCTTATTCTTGTTTCATCCAAGAGATTAATTCCTTATTCCGGAGGCTTATCAAATTCTCAGTTTCATTTGTTTCATCTTTTCTTTTCCCGGAGTTCCAAGCTTTCATCATCATGAAGATCCATCTAATCATTGCAAGGCTTCAACCTTATTCTTTTCATCCTCCATTTCGATTGACCATTTCTTTTATTACCGGAGTTCTCATGAAGGTTCTACATGATGGTTCATCAAGGATTAAATTCCTTCTTGAAGTGTTCATCGAGATTCTTTTCTAATAAACTCAAGCTTTCTTCATTTTGTAGTCCGGAGTGCATTTCTGTCTATCGTATCATTGGAGGTGGTATTATGTCATTCTTGATAATTTGAGTTCATGTTTTTCATGATTCACATGCTGTCAATATTGGGATATTTTAAATCCATCAACCTATTCGTTGGAATTGTCTCGGGTTATATTTCACCTAAAGCCATCCCTAAGGACTGTTGCTATATATGGTGCTCATAAATGATCCAAGCTCTTCTTTATCCTCCCGGTGAAATACTTTCTCGTCTCCTTGTTCAAATAAATACAATTCTTTCCCGTGAGTGGCAAATTGTCACCTCATAATTTTGAGATGTATTTCATAAGACCATATCAAGATTTTTTTTCTTTTCGTTGCTGGTTTTCCAACAACTCCATTCTAGCCTTTGTTGTAAGCATGCTCTGCCAAGATATTGTTTTCTACTTCGTTCACTCCTTTCCACTCTCTCTTTTCTTCCGGAGGCATTTTGATGTGGCTCTCTTCTATTTTTTTCTTTTTGTTCTTGTCAAGATCATGTTCCTTTCATCTTATCAAGTCTTGCATCTCTTTCCAACCGGAGCGCTATACGAAGTTGTTCTTATTTGTTCCTCCTTTCTATCGGTGTGTTTTCAATTTTGTTCATCTCCGTTGTATTCTTTTCTCGTATTTGCTTAACCTCTTCAAGGTTCGTGGTTTCACTCGTTTGTCAATGAAGAAACTTAGTTTTACCTCTTCTCTTTCTCTTCCATTGTCCCTCCGGTGCCATTCTAGATCTCGGGACGAGATCCTCTCGTAGTGGTGGAGTGTTGTAACGCCCCTGTAACGCCCCGTGACCGATGTGCCAGGTGTCGTCCAGTTATTCGCTGTTGTTGCATTGTCTTTGCTTGCGTGTCATGCATTGCATATCATGTCATCATGTGCATTTCATTTGTATACATGTTCGTCTCATGCATCCGAGCATTTTCCCCGTTGTCCGTTTTGCAATCCGGCGCTCCTATGTCACCCGATGTCCCTTTCTACCTCTTTTCGTGTATGGGGGTTAAACATTTCCGGATTGGACCGAGATTTTCATGCGGCCTTGGTTTACTACCGGTAGACTGCCTGTCAAGTTTCGTACCATTTGGACTTCATTTGATGCTCCAACGGTTAACCGAGGGACCGAAAAGGCCTCTTGTGTGTTGCAGCCCAACACCCTTCCAATTTGGCCCAAAACCCACCTAAGACATCTCCATCATCTCGGTCGTTCGATCACGATCGCGTGACCGAAAATCGCACCTCATTTGGACTCTCCTAGCTCCCTCTACCTATAAATATGTGATCCCCACCCCAAAAATCACGGATGAACCCTAGATCCACTCCTCCGCGCGCCACCGGACATGTCCGTCCCGCCGCTGGACGTGTCCACCGCCGCCGCCACATCACTTCGACCAATGGCGCGACGCCACGTCACCCTCGTCGCCGCCCTCGGCCTATCAGCCTGCGCCACGTCATCCGCGCCTCTCCCTCCTCCCGCCCGGCCCGTGGGGCCCGAGGTAGGCCCGCCCGGCCCGGAGCCGCCCGCCGCCACATTCGCGCGCCCCGGCCGCGCCGGGCCCGCGCTTCACCGCCACCAGCACGCGCCCGTCCGCCCCGTACCTCCGCTCCCGCCGCCGTGGTCGCCGTCGCCGGCGTCCGCCGAACGCGCGCCACCACCCGGCCTCCGCGACACCGCCCTCCGCCGCCCTCCTCTCCCGGCCGGCAAGCCCCCCTCACTCCGGCGAAATCCTCCCCGGCGAGATCCGTCTCGGCGAACCTCGGGCTGCGTGCATGAACAGTACCCGCGTGGATCTGGATCTGAAAATCCCCGCGGTTGACTTTCTCATCCCTAACCCTAATTATTTTGCATATTTTGACCTATTGTATCTCCGCATCCGTAGCTCCGTTTTGGGTATATAGCATATCAAAATGTTCGTCTCAGAGAGTACATCATTTCATCTCATTGCATCATTTTCATTTGAGTTCATCTTGAAGCCCGAAATGCTGTTAGAAGAGTGCTAGTTGAGATAATTGTCAGATCTGCTGCTCCATTTAGCTATTTGTCATTTTTGCCATGATTATTGTGTGCATGATATGCCCTTGAGCTCTTCATGAGTTTTGTTATATGTTTTGCCATCTTTCCAGAGGTGGAGCCCATGTATTTTTGTGATGTGTGTGGTGACTAGCACAAGCTTGCAAAGTGGTGCATTCGTTAATGCTGATTTCAGGGACTTAGCATTTCCACTAAGTCCTTGACCTGTTTATCTCATTATGCCATATGTTCATGTTGTTTCCTAGTGATCCGTGCCTCTTTTGAGGATGATCAGTAAGGATGTTTTGTTAATCTTGTAGTGCTATATCCATCCATGTCTTTGTTTGCATTTATGGAGCACCCTAGCTTGAGTCAATCGAGCTCTACTTTTGCTATTTCGTGAATCTGGGCAGATTGTCTACTTGTTAGCGATTTTGCCGAGGATGTTGTAGTTGATCCGTGCATGCTATGTTATTGTTCTTGCCATGTCTAGCTTGTATAATGTGTATTATTGATGGGTGTATGCTTAGATTGTCATGACTTGCTCTGTAGTGAGTGCATCGAGCTCGTAAACATGCCTACTTGATATCTGTTTCAGCATGCTCCAGTTTTCACTAAGTCTGTGATCTGATTATGTTTTTGCCATGTTCACATGCTTGCAATTGTATTTTTTGATCCCTTTTGGCTCAAGGTCACTAAGGGACTTTTGTTAAGCTCTTTGAGTAGCTCAATTTCATGCTTTACTTTGCCATTTCAGGTCCTGTAGCATATAGTTTTGTTGCTCCGAAGAGTGCTATCTGATCTAAAATTCCAGACAAGTGTTAATTTCACTAAGTCTGAGATCTGTTTACCATATGCATTTTTGCCATGCTTGTTTGAACCTGTTAATGGATGAATTGGCCGTAGCTCAGTGCTAGACTTTTGTTAAGCATCATGAATGCATCCCTGCCATGTATTTTTATGCCATGTTTGAGTGATGTAGCATGTTCATCTTGTTGCATTTAGATGACTACTTGCTGTAAATCGCATAACGTGGTCATATTTGAAACGCTTGCCATTTCCAAACCGTAACTCCGATTCCGGCGTTCTTTATATCGTTTTCCAGCGATTTCATCTCATCTTTCCAGTGGCACACTTGGATTTCCATGTTGAGGCCAGGTTCAATCATTCCTTGTCAAATCATGCATATGCATCGCATACCGCATCCCGCATATCATACCATGTTCATGTGTTGGTTGTTTACTATGTTGTGTGTTTCTTTCCGGTGTTTACTTCTTCGGGTTGGTTCCGGTAACATCGTGTTTGTGAGGACCTGTTCGTCTACGTCCGTTTGTCTTCTTCATGGACTCGTTCTTCTTCCTTGCGGGATTTCAGGCAAGATGATCATACCCTCGAAATCACTACTATCTTTGCTTTTCTAGATGCTCGCTCTTTTGCTATGCCTATGCTGCGATACCTACCACTTGCTTATCATGCCACCCATATTGTTGAACCAAGCCTCTAACCCACCTTGTCCTAGCAAACCGTTGTTTGGCTATGTTACCGCTTTGCTCAGCCCCTCTTATAGCGTTGTTAGTTGCAGGTGAAGATTGAAGTTTTGTTCCTTGTTGGAACATGGAGATCGTTCCTTATTGGAACATGTTTACTTGTTGGGATAACACAATACATCTTATTTAATTAATGCATCTATATACTTGGTAAAGGGTGGAAGGATCGGCCTTATGCCTGGTGTTTTGTTCCACTCTTGCCGCCCTAGTTTCCGTCATATCGGTGTTATGTTCCCGGATTTTGCGTTCCTTACGCAGTTGGGCTATTATGGGAACCCCTTGACAGTCCGCCTTGAGTAAAACTTCTCCAGCAATGCCCAACATTGGTTTTACCATTTGCCACCTAGCCTTTTCTTTTCCCTTGGGAGTCGCGCTCCTGAGGGTCATCATTATTTTACCCCCCCCCCCGGGCCAGTGCTCCTCTGAGTGTTGGTCCAATCTTCAGCTGCCGGTGACCATCAGGGGCAACTCTGGGCTGGCCTACCCGTACCTAGGACAATATGAGTGTGCCCTGAGAAAGAGATATGTGTAGCCCCTATCGGGATTTGTCGGCACATTCGGGCGGTGTTGCTGGTTTAGTTTTACCTTGTCGAAATGTCTTGTAATCGGGATTCCGAGTCTGATCGGGTCTTCCCGCTAGATGGTCTATTCCTTCGTTTACCGTGAGAGCTTGTGATGGGCTAAGTTGGGACATCCCTGCAGGGATTTGAACTTTCGAAAGCCGTGCCCGCGGTTATGGGCAGATGGGAATTTGTTAACGTCCGGTTGTAGATAACTTGAACCTTAACTTAATTAAAATGAGTCAACTGCGTGTGTAACCGTGATGGTCTCTTTCCGGCGGAGTCCGGGAAGCGAACACGGTGTTGGAGTTATGTTTGACGTAGGTTGTTCTAGGATCACTTCTTGATCATAGTTTATCGATCGTGCTTTGCCTTCTCTTCTCGCTCTCTTTTACGTATGTTAGCCACCATATATGCTAGTCGCTTGCTGCAGCTCCACCTCATACCTTTTACCTTACCCATAAGCTTAAATAGTCTTGATCGCGAGGGTGCGAGATTGCTGAGTCCCCCTGGCTCACAGATAATTCCAAAACCAGTTTGCAGGTGCCGTTGAGTCCGTGCAGATGACGCAACCAAGCTCAGGAGGAGCTCGATGAAGATCTTGTCCTTTGTGTTGTTTCGTTCTAGTTGATTAGTGGTGGAGCCCAGTTGGGGTCGATCAGGGACCTTGTCGCATTTGGGGTTATTCTTTTATTTTGGTTCCATAGTCGGACCTTGATTGTATTTGGTTGATGTAATGCTTTATTCATGTAATTGTATGAAGTGGCGATTGTAAGCCAACTATGTATCTCTTTTCCCTTATTGTATTAAATGGGTTGTGTGAATATTACCTCACTTGCGACATTGCTTTCAATGCGGTTATGCCCCTAAGTCGTGCTTCGACATGTGGGAGATATAGCCGCATCGAGGGCGTTACAAAGGCGGTAGCCCTTTATGCCGTTTGTCGATGTAGCCGAGAGCGTAGGATGGTGTAGCCATGGTCGAGGTAGCCATGCAAAGAATGCCGTGGTTGATGTCGAGTTGGGGTAGCCGGTGTTGAGGAAGTCGCCGTGGAGCCGTGGGCGCAAGGGGGCGCCGAGTTAGCATGGGCGCAGTGGTGTCGAAGTAATGGTGCGCCGGAAAGGAGATGTTGTTGACGACGCGTCGCGGCGGGTTTGCCAAGCCCGGGGACACATCGTAGACGAAGGCACGCGGCCGTGTTACCAACACCGGGCACGCGGAGACTGGGACATGCATGAGCTATACGCCATGTCGAAGAAGTCGGAGAGGCCAGCTAAGAAGAACTCGACGACGATTGCGGCATCCATCGACGCGGGGCCGATGTCACCAACGGTGGTCGGAGTAGACGAAGTGGTCGGGGTAGATGACGGACGCTGGCGACGGGCTGGTGCTGACGAAGACGAAGGAGGTGGACGGGCGGCGGCGGCTACGTGAGTAGTGGCGGCGGCGACCAAAGAAGAGCGGCGGCGGCGGCTAGGTTAGGAGCGCGGTGGCGGTGCTCGAAGTAGGCGAAGAACCAGACAGTGTGACGGAGACCGGCGCGGACAGTGGCGTTCCCGCGCCAAGGGAGACGGCGCGACACATACCACGGGAAGTCAACGCGCGTGGATGACGAAGTGGACCGTGGGCCGCTGCGCTACGGCCCGAAGGGGCGACGCAACGGCGGCGGGCAGGTCGGGGTGACGGCGGGAAGACCTCGGGGCGGCGGCAGGGACCGCGGGCCGCGGTGCAACAGCACGAAGGGACGGCGGAAGAGCGCGGTGCAACAGCACGAAGGGGCGGCGGAAGAGCGCGGGTCGGTGCAACCGCGGGGACGGCCTCTAGACGGCGGCGTGGCCCGCGTGCCACGCTCGCTACGGCCCGACGAGGCGACGCAGTGGCGGCGCGAGGGTCGGTGCTGCCACGGGGACGACCTGGAACGGACGGCCTCTGGGCGGCGGTGGACCGCGGGCCGCGGAACTACGGCCTGATGGGGCGACGCAGCGGTGACGCGGGTCGGTGCAGCTGGGAGAAGAACCACGGGGCAATCGACGTTGCGGCCCGATGGGGCGACGCAGCGGCAGCCCATTGCTCGATCGGTAGAGGGGCGCACTGAACTCGGGACGGTCTTCATGGGGCCTGCGGAGGCGCGCGCAACCGACGAGCCAGGATCGGTCGCACGGTGTAGATTAGACGGATCGCGGCGGCGGGCGGGTGATCAATCCGATCGCGCGCGAGGTCGGGGACGCCGCTCGGTGGAGGCGTGGTGGCGGCGGAGTCCGAGATGAAGCCGGCGGCGGCAGGCGGCAGGGCGGCTATGATTGGCCGCAGCATGGCGCGAGGCCGCCGGGTCGGGGTGATGCAGGAGTCCCGGTCGGAGCAGGGCGGTGACAGCCGGCGTAGATCGACGGATAGGCCGTCACGCGAATGGCGGCGGTGAAGGGTCGTCGCATGACGTGAGGCCGCCGGGTAGGGCGACCGGCGGGAAGTCATGCGGACGCCGCCGGATCGGGGCGATCGACGGGCAGACGCGCGAGGCTGCCTGGTCGGTGAAGAAGCCGGTCGATCGCGCCGATGTTGGACTAGAGGCACACGGGATCGACGACGGTGGTGGGCGACGCAAACCGGATCACATAGACCGGAAAATCAAAAAGAAGGCGCCGATCAAAGCGACCGGCGAGAGAGAAAACTCGTATCAAAGAATCGGGAAAAAAACTCTCTAGAGCAGCCGGCCAACATGGCCGGGGGACGAACCCTACATACGGGCGGCGCGGCCCCCGGCGGTGGTCATGGAGGCCGACCGCCCCGGGGGCGGCGTGCGGTTGCGGAAGCGCCGGCGGCTAGGGTTTGGATTGTGATTAGGCTGATACCATGTTAGAAGGACGAGAGAGGTTTAGTGAAATTGTCGTTGTATTTGCTTGAGCCTCGTGAATATATATATATATATATATGAGTATATAATCTATTTGGAGTATAAGACAAGCCAGAATATTTCCCAGTCTAACCTATATTTTCTAATACAATCACATTACTCGACATAAATAGACTGCTACCCAAGCCATCCGATCAAATCATATCCGACGGCCACAAAGACGAGCGATGTGTGCGTCATTTCGGGTGACGGTAAGCGTTTTCCATAAAGTTTAAGCCTTCAAGTTTAAAAAAAATCCTAATAAGTGCCATACGTATGGCATAAACACATGTCAATTTAAACTTTGTGATGGCAAATTTAGTGACGGGAGAGTGACAACTTTATTTTCGGATGGCAGTTTTCAGTTTTCTTTTAGTTTTTTTCGGATGATAATTTTAGCTGTAAAAAACATCAGGATTTGCTTCGTTTTACTATCGTCTATCTATGGTTTGGGTAAAAAAAAATAGTTACCGGTGAAAAAGGCGGCCCGCGGGTCTAGCTTGGATCGATACCAGACACACACCGAAGCCGAGATCCAGGCCAGGCCAAGCACGCCGCCGCCGGCAGTCGAAAATAACACATTCCCTAGCCACGCCGTGACATGGCCACTCCGACGGCAGCCGCCGACACCGCCGCCGCCCCGCTGACTCCAGTTGCCCCGGAGCCCGCGGCGAAGTTCTCTCTTGCCTCTTCTGATATGGCTGCTCCGACCGCAGCAGCCGACACCTCCGCCCCGCCGCCGCCTGCTCCAGTCCCTCCGACCGCAGCCGCCGACACCTCCGCGCCGCCGCCGCCAGCTCCATCCCCTCCGACCGCAGGAGCCGACACCGCCGCTCCGCCACCACCTCCTCCTCCAACAACGACGGAGCCTGCGGCCAAGGTCTCTCATAGTCCTTACCACATGGCCGCCCCGACGGCAACCGCCGAGACCGTCGGTCGGCCAATTCCTCCTCCTCCAGCCCCGGAAATCGCGGCCAAGGTCTCCCATTTCCCCCCTCCTTTTCCTCCTCAGCCCGATGCGCCGGCGCCCAAGAGGCGGAAGCTGGAGGAGGCGGGGTTCCACACCTCCGCCTACTACAAGATCCGGGCCACTGTTGCCGACCTCCGCCTCCGCTTCGTCCAGGTCCGCACTCTCTCATGCCACACTGTAATATTTTTCACAATACTAGTCAGTTGCTATGCATTGTGGAAATGGCTAGCTAGTTGTTCTCTTAACCTCACTACCTCAGGAAAACTTGGTTGTTGGCAAATTTTAGGCTGCAAGACCGCAGGAGAAATCTACCAATCTGAACTCTCACGTGCTTATGTTTGATGAAATATTTGGTATGCATTGTTGAGCTAGTAATTTGCTCTGAACTGTTTACCTCTGTTTTAAAGGTTCACGAAGCTACTGATTTTCGGAAGAGCGATGCTGCTCGCGAGATTCTGAGAGGTATTTTTCTCTCTCTCGAACATATGCCATGTTAGAAAGGCATCAGTTATTTTAGACGACCTAGGGTACAGGAAAGAAAAATAGAGAAACAAAAGGTTCTTCGGTCATGGATCCGAATATGAACCCCTTTTCATACCATAATTTCATTCAGAAGCATCCTCAGTTATGCTTTCCACACTGCCGGCAGCAGAGGGGAGCTGTCTTAACCTGGAGAATGTTGTTAGAATAAATCCGAGGCATACCGTCGATCATCCGAGGACCAAGCAATCACACGAGCACGACACCGAGATTTGTTAACGAGGTTCACCGATATGGCTACATCTCCGGGGCCTGACTATGGGCGCTCCTCCCCATGACACCGCTACAATACCGCACCCGGTTGCCCTGGACACCGGCACATGCCGCCGGCTTCCCTTGCGTTCCGGTGCTATTATGTTGGCATAGGTTACATCATGTGTCTACCCCCGCTATATAAGAGAGGCCTAGGATACAAGTGTCCTACTAGGACACGACTCCACATCCTATGTAAACACAATACAACTCATAGTCCAACTGCAACCTACCTTGTACACAATATTCGACACAACTCTAACAAACTCCACCTTGGCGAATATTCTCGACCACCCTGAAATTGTCCATGCATCATACTTCCATGTACATTGGACTTGAGCTTATCCCATGAGTACCGCTGCTACTCCAAAGACCCCATATGACTCCACCTGCAACTTGTAGTCCCTTCTTTTCTTGACCACAGTCAACACTCGAGCAAAATTACCTCTTTACTCTAGATTATGCTCCCAACTTCCGGAGTATCAATCCAATGCCATCACACACTGATCACTGATCTGCGTGAAAGTGAACAACTCACATATTGGGTGTCACACATAAGAGTTACCTGAACTCAACATCACCGCTCCTTTCTTGACCGTCTGTCTGAAACTTGGAAGGAATTTCACCATTGCTTGTAATCATCCCGAGTCAAATTCGCAGTTGTCTCACCACATGTATAACCACCAAGCCCCGGCCCATCTCCATGTCCGTGCGTACCGCACGCCTCGCCGCTATTACCGCGGCGAGCCTCCGCTGTCCCGGTCGAGTCTCAAAGGTCGCGAACCCACACCACTCAACCCCCACTGCAGAGTACCACGGATTATCACCGACTGATGACGAGTTTCACGCTTCCATCAGACCACTGGGCTCCAATCCGAACTGCATGTCACTCGCTTTTCCTGCTGAAATAGGCTTCGACTCTCTGACGTCTTACGCCGTAGCCCCTCAATCAGCACCAAGTGAAGTCTTCCGTCAGACTCCAGCTCCACCTTCAACATGACTCCATGGTAGATGATCAGTCCACCCCTGCGCCTCATCGACTTCAAGCTCCATGTATACACCACCTTGAATCAATCCCGCGCCATAGTCTTGTCTAAGCCGCACAAGCCCTCGGGGCATGCGCCACGCGTTTCCACGCCCAGAAGTCGGTCACCATCAGCATTACGCTCCTATGTCGTCCTCACCGATCCCACCACCGTCTTCTGTACCAACCGACTCGCGTCGATCTGTCAGACTGACCTGTCCGACCCAGCCGAACTTGTCCGGCTACAACCATGCTCCACCTTGCACCATGACCGCTCGCACATCTGTGCATATCTTGGATGCCCTGTGTATTCATGATTCTGCCGTGACACACTCCAGACTTCTCCAAGCCCATATGCCCGTCGCTGTCCTTGCTGCACGCACACCCTGAAAGGCACTCACAACAAACTTGACCCAGCAAGGAAAACTTCCGTCCAGACAAAACACTATTTTTCCTTTTCCTTGTCCCTGTTTGCTTGTAGCCTCTCTTGTGTATGCACGAAGACTTTTTTTTTGTCCAAACAAATCTCACGTAAGCTTGTTGGTGTGTTGCACATCGTATCTCCACGCGTAGACCACACTAGGCCTTGCCTGCACGCACCTGGGCAGCATCACCTCCAGGTTGATCCGCGCCGCTTCGATCGATCCACTGCTACACACGCATCTTCCCGAAACCAAATCCGATCAGCAAGACCTCCAACATACTCGTCTGTGTCTGATTGCATCCAGCTGATATCGCTGAACCACACAAGTCTCGTCGAATCATGTACGACGCCGCTAGCCCTTCCAGCCGCACGCCTGCTTGGACTGCGTGACCGCGTCCTCCGGCCGGACCGCACTTGGCCCAGCTGCCAGCTGCGTTGCCGCAGGCCACGTCCTGACCTCGCCGACTCCGAGTATCTTTCAACTTGGCGTTGTTCACACGATAGTGACGTCACGTCGTCTCTTCCAATCTCGACAGTTGATTCTTCCACGATATCTTCACCTCTAGATCAACTGAATAACCGCCTCATAACCTAGCTCATGATACCACTTGTTAGAATAAATCCGAGGCATACCGTCGATCATCCAAGGACCAAGCAATCACACCAGCACGACACCGAGATTTGTTAACGAGGTTCACCGGTATGGCTACATCCCTGGGGCCTGACTATGGGCGCTCCTCCCCATGACACCGCTACAATACCGCACCCGGTCGCCCTAGACACCGGCACATGCCGCCGGCTTCCCCTGCGTTCCGGTGCTATTATGTTGGCATAGGTTACATCGTGTGTCTACCCCCGCTATATAAGAAAGGCCTAGGATACAAGTGTCCTACTAGGACACGACTCCACATCCTATGTAAACACAATACAACTCATAGTCCAACTGCAACCTACCTTGTACACAATATTCGACACAACTCTAACAAATGTGGTGAAGTCCACAAGCTGAGGATTGAACCGATGAGTATTCTTTTAGTGTGGGGTGTATATAAGCACTGAAAGGAGGGGATGTACCGGATAGGTTCTGAGTAGTTTATTGGTCTGTCTATGGAGAAGTATCTATTTGGTTTGGCGCTGTTGTTCAATGGTTAGTTACTACCAGCAAATATAATTTTATGCATTTTAGAAATATATCATAAGCTTGAGAGCTAGGATAAAATATACCAATACTGTGGATGAACCATAGCTGTTACTTGCTGTCTCATGGTTTTTTGTGCCAAGCAATACTTGAAAGAGAGAATAAGGGACACTGATCTTATCCAACATAAATTCCACTTCCAAGGTGTAACAGTTGAGACTTTAGCTAATCACACTGATCTTTCTTTTGTTGGTTCTGTAATCAAGTTCTTGCGAAGCGTAGTTTGTTGATCCTTTTTGCGTGCGGATCAGCTAGTTGTGCATTTGCATTTTGAGCTTGATGCAGTCTATGTTATACAATCCTGCAGATTGAAGCATATGAACTACTTATTAGCTTGTCTTTATGTCTTAGATTCTACATTCATGACTGACCTGTGAGAAATTGGGTTTATGCAGTAACATCCTTTTCATCTGACGAACCTATTATGCACCATGTCGCTCTAGATTCTTGGCGGTGTTAGTTATGCAAAAATATGTTCTTCAATACTGTAACTCATACAAAATATTGTTTCATTTCTATCCATTTTTTCCGTTAAGGAATTCCTACATATCATGGTAGATGTTTACAAAACTCTCCCAGGTTGTGAAAATAACTAATTAAACTGCCAGAGGTATATCATGTTTTATTCATCATTTTATCTTTCAACTTGCTGGATCTTGACATGCATTGCCTTTTTGTGTTTCAGAGATAAAGACAGTTATGGAACTCTCCAAGAAAATGAGGCTTGATCTCGGCGTCTCTTCTGAACCCATGAAACCGTCAGAGAAGCCTTTAGCTGGAGCTGTGAAGGATGAGCCCGCAGAGCCAATTCCTTCTGGAGAAAGAAATCAAGTTCCTCCGACAGGTCAGCCTGCAGTTCCTCCTAATATTGCAAATGATGGTGCACCGGCCACCCAAGCCTGACAAGTGATAACTCAGCGAGTGCAGCAGAGAAAATATCAGAGGGAAAGGGAACCCTAAGCAGTGAGATGGCAAATCACCCAAAGCACCTCGTGAAAACAGTGCAAGGGTCTTATGTGGTTGGTGGATCTCCTGTTGGCTGGAATTTTCTTGTTTGGCTTGGTGGTGAAATAATGTATTGTGGGGTTGCCAAAGAGGTGTTTCGGACGCGCCAAGCTGCAAATTGAGATGTTCCCTTCAAATTGAAACTTTCTGATTTGTAATGTACTCTTTAAATTGATGGGGGTTATGATTTAGTTTTAACATCCTTATCCTTAAATTCACTAAGCTCCCTAGGGGTTGGGGCGCTCTCAGTCAATTGAGGCATCAATTCTGGCATTTGATTTTGAATTTGACTGTGGGCCTGGATACTCATTGGGGTCGATGGTTATTCTCCCCCCTTTCGTACCTCCCACGTGGATTTACCCCTGTTGTTCTTGGCTGGGTTCCATTATCCAATAATATTTGGGTCTGACTATATCTTATCTAGATGTGAGATAATATCTAACATCTAACATGACATCACCTTCTGTTAGTAATAACTAAACGATCTCTTATATTGTTTGTTTGTCGGGAAATTATACATCGTGACCTGTGGCGGGGCGCATCAAGCTGTGATTTGTCTTCGCGCAGTGTGGCATTTTGTGTGTGCCTTGTACCACTACTGCATGCATGTGTCGTTGTCCAGCTACAGTGAGCAGTGTGCTATAACGCTGACTAGACTAGTTTGCCAAATTTACCTTTCGCTACGATAGCTCATCAGCTATTTTTTTCTGCTTGCTTGTTAGGCATTACTACAGTGAGCAGTGTCCCTTTCCTTTTTCTTTTGTGATCGTACCTAGATAGGTCTAGCTTTTCTCATTTTGGTTGTCAACATCTCCCACGAAAAGCAGAGATATAGTAAGGCCTATTTCTACAACACCTCACACAGAAAACAAATCGAATTAAATGGGAAAAAAGTGCTAAACAAAAAAATGTTAATAAATTCTCTGCATAAAAATGTTAGTATTTAAATACAAAAAAATATTTTTGCAAACTTTATAAAAGCATTTGTAAATTTTAAAAAAGTCGTGAAACTTCAAATGTTCGTGAAACTAAAAAAAGCTCACAAATTAATTGCTCGTCACTTGTTTAAAAAAAGATGTTCATCATGCGTTTAAAATTTTATAACACTGTTTTGAAAAAAAATCACAGAGTATTAAAACAATGTATGCTGCGCATTTAACATATGCGTAGGTCGAGTTGCAAGTCAATGGTGGAGTTGCAACTAGGATGAAACACACTACGATCCTAGTTGCGAGTCAAGGACGGACTTGCAATCTGGACAACTACACAAAATTACGATACCATTCGCATGTAGAGGGTGGACTTGCAACTGGGACAACAACAAAAAACAAGACCAGTTGCAAGTCGAGCGTGGACTTGCAATTGAGATGAAAAAACACGTGCTCAGTTGCGATACAGGGGTGGACTTCCAACTAGGACAACTACGAGCTCATTTGTGACCCGAGGATAGACATGCAACTGGGACAACTACAAAACTACGAGCTTAGTTGCGAGTCGATGGTCGGCTTGCAACTGGGGCCTCCAGCAAAACACATACACCCTTAGTTGTTGAGTCAATGGTCGGCCTGCAAATGAGGGGCCCTCGACAAAACACACGCGCCCTTGGTTGTTGAGTCGATGGACCCGTAGAAAGACACTCTCCTCCCCTCCCCCCCAGTCACGAGTCGATGGTTGGCTTGCAACTGGGAGCCTTAGACAAACACGCACACCCTTAGTTGCGAATCAATGGTTGACATGCAACTAGGGATCTCGACAAACACACAAATACACCTGTTGCGAGTCAAAGGTCGGCTTGCAACTGGGGCCGTGATAAACACACACACACACACACACACGCACGCACGCACGCACGCACGCACTAGTTGCGAGTTGGATGGTCGGCTTGCAACTGGGGCCCCGACAAACAAACACACACCTTGTTGCGAGTCGACAATCGTCTTGCAACTGGGGGCCCAGACAAACACACACACCCCTAGTTGCGAATCAATGGTCGACTTGCAACTGGGGACCCTCGACAAACCCACACACACCCCTAGTTGCGAGTCGACTGTCGGCTTGCAACTGGGGCCCCGGATAAATACACATCCCCTGGTTGCGAGTTGATGGTCGTTTGCAACTTGGGGCCACAACAAAACACACACATCATTAGTTGCGAGTAGATGGTCGGCATGCAGTTGGGGACCCTCTACAAACACACACACTCTTAGTTGCTAGTCGATAGTGGACATGCAACTCTGGACCCTCAACAAACACATACACCCCTAGTTGCGAGTCGATGGTCGGCTTACAACTGGAGACCCTCAACAAACACACACATCTAGTCGCGAGTTGATGATCGGGCACCGATAACACACACACCCCCTAGTTGCAAGTCAATGGTTGACATGCAACTGGGGACCCTTGACAAATACACACACCCCTAGTTGTGAGTCGATGGTCGGCTTGCAACCGGGGGTCCCAACAAACGCGCGCGTACACACACACACTTAGTTACGAGTCGATAGTAGACATGCAAGTGCGGACCCAAACAAACACACACACCCTTATTCATATTTTTTAAATGTAAATTCAAATAAGTGTTCACAAATTAAAATTTTGTGAATTTTAGTAAGTGGTCACACACTTCAAAAAATGTTCATGTACTTAAAATATCATGAATTTGAAAAAAGGGAAAAAAATTAAAAAGGAGAATAACAACAAAAAGGAAAAAAGCAGCTCAAATAAATGGGACAGATGAAGGGAGAGAAAGTGAGAGCATAATCTAACACCAGATCCTTTGTATATGGTGTCCGTTAAGTCTTCCTATTCTCCACGATCCAGAAAATACAAGTAACGATCCTCAAAAAAAAAATGACCCACGATAGCAGGCCGGCAAGAAAAATGGAAGAAGGGGCCAACGAACCAACGGTAAGCGGCTGCACGTGACAAACAAACGGCCGACCAAAAGCTGCCTGAGATTTACATACAGGACGGACAAAGACTTGAGACACGGCCGAGATAAACAAAACGATTAATGGCCCGTCAATATCGGCGTACTAGACCGGCGAGACAAATACGATGCAGGATAACCACAAAATCAACGCCGATCCAACGGTGAAAGATTTAGATGTGAGATAACCATTTCACATCTAGATATGAAATAGCAAATTCGATAATATTTATCCGGAGAACCAGATATGTGAAGGCTCTCGGATGGTCTACCATCTGTAAAAGCCAGGGGTCATGTGGGTTATTGTGCCTGTCCGTTAGGCGGGACAAGGCCGTGCATTGTCGGCGGCACGACCGACGATCATGGACCGTATAGGTCAAACAAGCCTCGTTAGAATGAGCGTTTACATGTACCATAGTAGTCAGTTCGGTAGGCATGAATGTTGGGGCCAGATTCAAAATAACTTTTCCAAGGGTCAGTGGGCGAATTAGTCATTTAGTACATTGATTTATGGGTGAGTCCCTCCTGTGAGTCAAACTAATTAAATTTGGTGCTGTTCATAGACTGAATTATGTTTTTTTGTTTCTTAAGCTTTGAGTGGATATTTCTTTTTGAAGCTAACTTTGAGTGGAATTTGAATGTGCAATTTTGGCACATGGTAGATGTGGACTTTTTATTTACTCCTTTTGATCCATATTAGTTGTCACTGAGGTGGATGTATTTAACAAATATTTTAACGATAGATACATCCATTTGAGCGAGAATTAATATGGATCGAAGGGAGTATCAGTTTTTTACACCATGCCTACATGCATTTTTTGTTGACCTTGTACACTGGCCTTGGTGGCATCAGAGTGCTGGTTGTTAATAAAATCGCAGCAGTTGATCTAAAAGATTTCAGCTTTTAGCCGAGAAGTTGGCAGCGGAAGCTGAACCAGCGACTTGCCTGTACCAGTAAGCATTCGTTTTGCCCCGCAAAAAAAAAAATCTATTCGTTTACCACAAAATACTGAACGACAACATATCAAACTTTTGTCCATACATGCAACAATATGTAATATGGATTGTCATGTACGTTAATAATACAAAATAGCACTTCAAACATCTTGAACTTGGACAGGAGGGTAAACAGTCAACTGGCCAGACACACCACTGAAGTTAGATTCCTCCTAGCAAAATTTGATTAGGGACCAGGTCACAGTGACCTCAATCTCACATGAATCAACATTAACTGTACCTTCAAGTTTACCGCGTTCCTGAGGCGTAAAATGCAGACCGTCATCAAATCGTTGCCCACCGATGCCATAAGCGCTGACAGAAACTTCCAGATACTCTCGTTTTTGAAGTTCAGCACAAACAACATGGCGTTGAAGCTTGATGGTGCCATCATCAGCAAGAGGCAACCCATTATCATCACCGATCTCAAGCAACCAAACTGTCATGTCATTTATGCTGGCAGTTCTTGCAGCAAAAGAGCCTCGAAACCATCTGGCCACGGCCCATGGACGACTTTCATACTGACTGAGGCCTCTACTGACCCAACAACGTGGCCAAATGTCAAGTCGAGTGCGCTGATCTTGTTGGTGTAGACAGACGTAAACAGGGATGAATCAGGCGGCTGGGTATTCCTGAACGGAGAGGCTACGTAGATTAGCTCTTGATCCTCGGATTGCCCAGCTCCACTCACCTTGAGGTCAACCTCAAAGTAGACAGGATCAACCAGCACAGCAGCACGTGCAGGCCCAGTCAGTGCTAGGTACGGAGACCGTTGGATTATGGATGGGCTTAGGCCCATATAAAACACTAATCCCTGGTTAATCTTGAGGCCCATGTATGAGATGGCAGGTGGTGGAAAGTTTAGTCACACCTTATTAGTTGAGGAGAGTTGAGACCCCTTTATAAGGGCTGCTCTACCACTTGCCACTGGGAGCTTGGGAAGAGGAGTGGTACACGCGCGTTCCTCTTCCTCCGCCGCCCGCCTCGCCACGCCGCGGGTTGCGGGAATGAGCCGAAGTTTATTTTTGCCGCTCAGAAATGAATTAATTAATCAGGGATTATTCGTCGACTCGGGAACAACGACTCCCTTGTCGGGAATGGGCCGACTTGGTCGTGGGCCTCGGCAAGGCCCACGACTTTCTTCCTTACGGATTATATAAAAAGGCTCTGGCCAGTGAAGTAACCAAGTTTGGTTCACTCACTCCCTCTCGCGTGACCTAGCCGTCATCTACTATTTCTCACTCTGTGCTGCCTCCGGCGATCCCATCCCGACGATCGCGTGCACGGCTGGTCGGGAGAGCAGGTGCCTCCGGAACCCTGTCGTTCGAGATCCTGCCCGGGAGAACGGCAATAAGGTTTTTGGGGAGCGTCTCGACGCGACTGCTTCCGATCCGTCCCCAACTCCGTTCGCCTCTGCTTCCACTACTTCCCCTGCATCGACACCATGGCCGACGACGCCGCCTCCAAGAAGAAGGCCACGGACGACGCCGAGGCTGCTGCTGCCGCCGCCGCGTTGGCCTGGCCAACCGGAGGGTATGATCTGTTCACCCCTCGTTTACTCGTACTTATGCTAGCCGTATATGTGCTGCTCATAGATGGTTCGATTCTATGTTCTGTACGTGCTAGTATGCTTAGGTATCGCTATGAGATGCATATCTTTTATGCCATGCTTACTGTTAACTCGTGGATAAGTCTAATCGGAAAAGTGCTAATATTTCCAACAATAAAAAAACCTTATTTTAGGCACTTTTCGATTCAAGGCTTTGCTGCTACTCTGAAACCGGAAAAGTTTACCGGGACGCATTTTAAGCGTTGGCAGACTAGGACCACCTTGTGGCTCACAGCGATGAACGTGTTCTGGGTTGGTGGTGTGTCCCTCATAGAAACGATTGCTCCTGAACAGGAGAAGGCGTTTAGGGAGGCAACCACAATCTTTCTGGGAGCAGTTTTGAGTGTGATTGGAGACAAGTTGGTTGACGCCTATATTCATATGGGTGTTGCCAAAAACTTGTGGGATGCACTCGAAGTCAAATTCGGCGCAACTGATGCTGGTAGTGAGCTGTATGCCATGGATCAGTTCCATGATTACAGGATGGTTGATAACCGTTCTGTATTGGATCAGGCTCATGAGATACAGTGCATTGCTAAGGAGCTGGAGCTCCTGAAGTGTGAGTTACCGGACAAGTTTATCGCGGGTTGCATTATTGCAAAACTCCCTCCTAGTTGGAGGAATTTTGCTACTCCTCTCAAGCACTTGAGACGTGAATTCTCTGTTGAGGATGTCATTGGTCATCTCAGTGTTGAGCAGAACTCGAGAGCAAAGGACTCGCACGTGAAAGGGGCAGAGGGTTCTTCTAGCGCCAATGTGGTGCAGAAGAACTTCCACAAGTTCAAGGGAAAGAACGCTGTCCAGCAGAATACTACCTTTAAGAAGAAGGGTGTAACACCCTCGATGCGACTGTATCTCCCACTTGTCGAGGCACGACTTAGAGGAATAATCGCATTGAAGGCATATGTCGCAAGTTAGGCAATCTTCACAACATCCCATGTAATATATATGTAATAAAAGGGGAGATAACATAGTTGGCTTACACTCGCCACGTCAATCAAGTACATAAATAACATTACATCATCCAAACACTCATGGCCCGACTACGGCGCCAAAATAAAAGATAACCCAACAAGCGACACGGTCCCGATCACCCCCAACTGGGCACCACTACTGATCATCAGGAAAAGAAACATAGTAACGTTGAGAGTCTTCGTCGAACTCCCACTTGAGCTTGAGCGCGTCACCTGGAGCGAAATCATCAGGCCCTGCATCTAGTGTAATAGTAATCTGTGAGCCACAGGGACTCAGCAATCTCGCGCCCTCGCAATCAAGACTATTTAAGCTTATAGGTAAGGAAAGGTAAAATATGTGGAGCTGCAGCAAGCGACTAGCAAAAATATGGTGGCTAACTTATTCGCAAAAGAGAGCGAGAAGAGGAGGCAAAGCGCGAGCGAGAAATTAGAGAACAATCTACGCAAGCATTACTCCAACACCGTGTCCACTTCCCGGACTCCGCCGAGAAGAGGCCATCACGGTAACACACTCAGTTAATTCATTTTAGTTAAGTTAAGGTTCAAGTTATCTACAACCGGACGTTAACAAATTCCCATCTGCCCATAACCGCGGGCACGGCTTTCGAAAGTTCAAATCCCCGCAGGGGAGTCCCAACTTAGCCCATGACAAGCTCTCACGGTCAACAAAGGAATAGACCTCCTCCCAAGACGTTCCGATCAGACTCGGTATCTCGGTTCTTCA
This sequence comes from Triticum urartu, assembly GCF_003073215.2. NCBI lineage: Eukaryota > Viridiplantae > Streptophyta > Magnoliopsida > Poales > Poaceae > Triticum > Triticum urartu. The sequence goes on from NC_053027.1 coordinate 428,587,639, forward strand.
AGACACTTCGACAGGTTAAAACAAGACCAGCAACACCGCCTAAATGTGCCGACAAATCCCGATAGGAGATGCACATATCTCTTTCTCAGGGCACACTCAGATGAGCCAGACGTCGGGTAGGCCAGCCCAGAGTTGCCCCTGGTAGCCCCGGACATCGCTCGGTGGGACCAACACTCAGAGGAGCACTGGCCCGGGGGGGGGGGCTAAAATAAGATGACCCTCGGGCTCCGGAAACCCAGGGGAAAAAGAGGCTAGGTGGCAAAAGGTAAAACCAAGGTTGGGCATTGCTGGAAAAGCTTTAATCAAGACGAACTATCAAGGGGTTCCCATTATAACCCAACCGCGTAAGGAATGCAAAATCCGGGAACATAACACCGATATGACGGAAACTAGGGCGGCAAGAGTGGAACAAAACACTAGATGAGAGGCCGAGCCTTCCACCCTTCACCAAGTATATAGATGCATTAAGATAACAAGATAATATAATGATATCCCAACAAGTAAATAAATGTTCCAACAAGGAATGGCCTCCAATCTTCACCTGCAACTAGCAACAATATAAGAGGGGCTGAGCAAAGCGGTAACATAGCCAATCAACGGTTTGCTAGGACATGGTGGGTTAGAGGTTTGACATGGCAATTTGGGAGGCTTGAAAACAAGTGGTAGGCATCATAGCATTGGCATAGCAAAAGAGCGAGCAAACTAGCATAGCAAAGATAGTAGTGATTTCGAGGGTATGATCATCTTGCCTGCACAGTTGTCAGAGTTGACTGGATCCTCGAAAGCAAACTCAACGGGCTCCTCGTTAGCGAACTCGTCTCCCGGCTCTACCCAAACAAGACAAACAAGCAACAAGGACACAATCAACCACGTGCAAGGACCAAACAAGATGATGCAAAGATGATATGCTATGCGGGATGCGATGCGGGATGCATATGCAAGATTTGACAAGGGATACATGAACCTGGCCTCAACTTGGGAATCCAAGTGTGCCACTGGAAAGATGAGATGAAATCGCTTGAAAACGATATAAAGAACGATGGAATCGGAGTTACGGTTTGGAAATGGCAAGCGATTCAAATATGACACCGGTCTGCGATTTACAGCAAGTAGCCATCTAAATGCAACGGGATGAACATGCTACAGCACCCAAACATGACAACAAAATACATGGCAGGGATATATTCATGATGCTTAACAAAAGTCTAGCAGTGAGCTATGGCCAATTCATCCATTAACAGGTTCAAACAAGCATGGCAAAAATGCATATGGCAAACAGATTTCAGACTTAGTGAAATCAACACTTGTCTAGAATTTCAGATCAGATAGCACTCTTCGGAGCAACAAAACTACATGCTACAGGACCTGAACATGGAAAAGTAAAGCATGTCATGGAGCTACTCAAAGAGCTTAACAAAAGTCCCTTAGTGACCTTGAGCCAAAAGGGATCAGAAAATACAATTGCAAGCATGTGAACATAGCAAAAACATAATCAGTTTTCAGACTTAGTGAAAACTGGCACATGCTGAAACATAACTCAAGTAGGCATGTTTACGAGCTCGATGCACTCACTACAGAGCAAGTTATGACAAGCTAAGCATACACCCATTAAGAATACACAAAATGCAAGCTAGACATGGCAAGAACAATAGCATAGCATGCACGGATCAACTACAACATCATCGGCAAAATTGCAAACAAGTTGACAATCTGCCTAGATTCACAAAGTAGCAAAAGTAGAGCTCGATTGACTCAAGCTAGGGTGCTCCAAAATTGCAAACAAGGACATGGCTGGATAGAGCACTACAAGATAACAAAACATCCTTACTGATCATCCTCAAAAGAGGCACGGATCGCTAGAAAACAACATGAACATATGGCCATATGAGATAAAGAGCTCAAGGACTTAGTGGAAATGCTAAGTCCCTGAAATCAGAATTACCAAGTGCACCACTTTGCAAGCTTGTGCTAGTCACCACACACATCACAAAAATACATGGGTTGTACCTCTGGAAAGATGACAAAACCCTTATCAAAACACATGTAGTACTCATGGGCATATCATGCACACAATAATCATGGCAAAAATGACAAAAAGCTAAATGGAGCAGCAGATCTGACAAATATCTCAAGTAGCCCTCTTCTAACAGCATTTCGGGCATCAAGATGAACTCAAATGAAAATGATGCAATGGAATGAAATGATGTACTCTCTGAGATGAACATTTTGATATGCTATATGCCAAAATGAAGCTACGGATGCAAAGTTACAAGGCTATGAACATGAGCATATGGGCTAGGGTTTTCTGAGAAAAGTCAACCCTAAAAAAACAGATCTCAGATCCGGACGGCGCGAATAACGAGGTTCGTCGGGGCACTGTTCACCGGCGGGGAGGGAGCTCGCCGGAGCCGGCGTGACGGCGGAGAGGCGGCGGGGCGAGGCCGGTCGCCGGAGTCGGCGTGACGGCGGGGAGGAGGCGGCGAGCTCGCGCACGGCGAGGCGCGAAGGCGGCGGGCGGCCGGACCGGGTCGAGGTGGCGGCAGAGCGGCGGGCGCCGGCGTCGAGGCGGAGCGGCGGAGGCGGCGGCGCGCTCCGGCCGGGCGGGGCCGGGCGGCGCCTCGGGCGCGAGGAGGCGGGGCGAGGGAGCGGGCCGCGGGGGCCGGCCTTGGGCTTCCCGTGCCCGAGCGGCGCGGCAATCTGGGGACCGGGCGCGGGCGAATCCCGGGGCGACATGTGGCGGAGGCGGCTGAGTCGGACGTTGTCCGGCTCCGCCCGGACACGTTCGGCTGCGGCGGAGATGGATTTTTTTTAGGGTTTGAAGAGGGGATCCGGGATTTTCGGAGGAGGGGCTATATATAGGCATAGGGGGAGCTAGGAGAGTCCAAATGAGGTGCGGTTTTCAGCCATGCGATCGTGATCGAACGCTCTAGATGATGGAGAGGGTTTAGGTGGGTTTTGGGCCAAATTGGAAGGGTGTTGGGCTGCAACACACACGAGGCCTTTTCGGTCCCTCGGTTAACCGTTGGAGTATCAAACGAAGTCCAAATGGCACAAAACTTGACAGGCGGTCTACCGGTAGTAAACCAAGGCCGCTTGGAAAGTCTAGGTCCAATTCGGAAATGTTTAATCTCCACACACGAAAGAAAGGTAGAAATGACCACCGGAGGAGATCGAAGCGCCGGAATGCAAAACGAACAACGGGGAAAAAGCTCGAATGCATGAGACAAACACGTATGCAAATGCAATGCACATGATGACATGATATGAGATGCATGACAATGACAACAACACACGGAGACAAAGACCCGAACCCGAGAAAATAAAATAACTTAATGCCGGAAACGACAAGAGTTGGAGTACAAATTGGGAAAGTTGTTGGGGAACGTAGCAGAAATTCAAAATTTTCCTACGTGTCACCAAGATCTATCTATGGAGAGACTAGCAACGAGGGGAAGGAGAGTGCATCTACATACCCTTGTAGATTGCTAAGCGGAAGCGTTCAAGTGAACGGGGTTGATGGAGTCGTACTCGTCGTGATTCAAATCACCGATGATCCTAGTGCCGAACGGACGGCACCTCCGCGTTCAACACACGTACAGCCCGGTGACGTCTCCCATGCCTTGATCCAGCAAGGAGAGAGGGAGAGGTTGAGGAAGACTCCATCCAACAGCAGCACAACGGCATGGTGGTGGTGGAGGAGCATGGCAATCCTGCAGGGCTTCGCCAAGCACCACGGGAGAGGAGAAGGACTTGGGAGAGAGGGAGGGGCTGCACCAAAGGCAAAGGTGTGTCTCAAGAGGCCCTCCTACCCTCACTATATATAGGAATCCCAAGGGGGGGTGCGCCAGCCCCTAGGAGATCCAATCTCCAAGGGGGCGGCGGCCAGGGGAGGTTTCCCTCCCCCCCAAGGCACCTAGGAGGTGCCTTCCCTCCTTGGGACTCTTCCTTAGGGTTCCCTCTTCACCCTAGGCGCATGGGCCATAAGGGAAGTGGCGCCCCAGCCCACTTTGGGCTGGATCCCTTCCCACTTCAGCCCATGGGACCCTCCGGGATAGGTGGCCCCACCCGGTGGGCCCCGGGGACCCTTCCGGTGGTCCCGGTACAATACCGATGACCCCGAAACTTGTCCCGATGGCCGAAACAGGACTTCCTATATATAAATCTTTACCTCCGGACCATTCCGGAACTCCTCGTGACGTCCGGGATCTCATCCGGGACTCCGAACGACATTCGGTAACCACATACAAGCTTCCTTTATAACCCTAGCGTCATCGAACCTTAAGTGTGTAGACCCTACGGGTTCGGGAGACATGCAGACATGACCGAGACGTTCTCCGGTCAATAACCAACAGCGGGATCTGGATACCCATGTTGGCTCCCACATGTTCCACGACGATCTCATCGGATGAACCACGATGTCAAGGACTTAATCAATCCCGTATACAATTCCCTTTGTCTAGCGGTATGTTACTTGCCCGAGATTCGATCGTCGGTATCCAGATACCTTGTTCAATCTCATTACCGGCAAGTCTCTTTACTCATTCCGTAACACATCATCCCGTGATCAACTCTTTGGTCACATTGCGCATATGATGATGTCCTACCGAGTGGGCCCAGAGATACTTCTCCGTTTACACGGAGTGACAAATCCCAGTCTCGATTCGTGCCAACCCAACAGACACTTTCGGAGATACCTGTAATGCACCTTTATAGTCACCCAGTTACGTTGTGACGTTTGATACACCCAAAGCATTCCTACAGTATCCGGGAGTTGCACAATCTCATGGTCTAAGGAATGATACTTGACATTTAGAAAAGCTTTAGCATACGAACTACACGATCTTTGTGCTAGGCTTAGGATTGGGTCTTGTCCATCACATCATTCTCCTAATGATGTGATCCCGTTATCAACGACATCCAATGTCCATGGTCAGGAAACGTAACCATCTATTGATCAACGAGCTAGTCAACTAGAGGCTCACTAGGGACATGGTGTTGTCTATATATCCACACATGTATCTGAGTTTCCTATCAATACAATTATAGCATGGATAATAAACGATTATCATGAACAAGGAAATATAATAATAACTAATTTATTATTGCCTCTAGGGCATATTTCCAACAAAAGTTACATCCGGGGTGTTACAACACTCCACCACTACGAAAGGATCTCGTCCCGAGATCTAGGACTGAAAGAACGCCGGGTACTCAGAACGGAGGTGATCCTCGCGTTCCCAGGTAGCTTCACGGTCGGAATGGTGTGACCACTTGACTTTGAGAAATTTGATTGACTTGTTGCGAGTCTTGCATTCAGTCTCTTCAAGAATAGCAACTGGGTGCTCACGATAGGAGAGATCTTCTTGGAGCTCAATGTCCTCGAAGTTGACGGTGCGGTCAGGAGTCTTGAAGCACTTTCGGGGCTGAGAGACATGGAACACATCATGAACATTCGCAAAGTTTGAAGGAAGCTCGAGTTGATAGGTGAGGTCGCCTCTCTTGCTGACAATCTTGAAAGGTCCCACGTATCTGGGGGCAAGCTTCCCTTTGATACTGAAGCGATGAGTACCTTTGATAGGAGAGACGCGGAGGTAAGCATGATCTCCGATCTCGAAAGCCAAATCACGGTGCTTACTATCATAGTAGCTCTTCTGGCGGGATTGGGCTGCTTTGAGGTTATCACGAATGACTTTGCACATTTCCTATGCCTCTGTGATTAAGTCATTACCCAAAAGCTGACGTTCACCGGTTTCAGACCAGTTGAGAGGGGTACGGCACTTCCTACCATACAGAATTTCAAATGGGGCCTTGCCCGAACTTGCTTGAAAACTGTTGTTGTAGGAGAATTCAGCATAAGGAAGACGATCCTCCCACTTCATGCCGAAGGAGATCACACAAGCCCTGAGCATATCTTCAAGAATCTGGTTGACACGCTCGACTTAACCGCTAGTTTGAGGATGGAAAGATGTGCTGAAGCGGATGTTGGTGCCCATGGCCTTCTGAAAAGAATCCCAAAACTTGGATGTAAAGATGCTGCCACGGTCTGAAGAGATCACTTGTGGAATACCATGCAGAGAGACAATCCGAGAGGTATATAGTTCCGCCAATTGAGCTGCAGTGATCGACTCTTTGATAGGAAGAAAGTGAGCCACTTTGGTGAGTTTGTCGATGACAACGAATATAGCATCATTGCCATGCTTGGACTTTGGAAACCCAGTCACGAAGTCCATTTCAATGTGGTCAAACTTCCATTCTGGAATGGCAAGAGGTTGTAGGAGACCTGCTAGCCTTTGGTGTTCTGCCTTCACTCTTCTGCAGACATCACATTCATTCATGAATTGAGCAATCTCGCGCTTCATTCGAGTCCACCAATAAGCCTGCTTGAGGTCCTGATACATCTTCGTGCTCCCAGGGTGGATGGAGAGGAGAGAATTGTGAGCCTCGTTCATGATCACTTTACGGAGGTCACCTTTGGGTACAACAATACGATCCTCGAAGAAGAGAGTATCCTTGTCATCAAGGCGGTAACACTTGTACTTGAGTTGACTTTTGGCAATCCCAATCTTCACCTTTTTCACCATAGCATCAAGAAGCTGGGCTTGGCGAATCTGGTCTTCCAAGGTAGGAGAGACTTGAAGGTTGGCGAGGAAACCTTGAGGAACAACTTGCAGATTAAGTTTGCGGAAAGCTTCACAAAGCTTGGGTTGATAAGGCTTGAGAATCAGACTGTTGCAATAAGCTTTCCTGCTCAATGCGTCAGCAATCACATTGGCCTTGCCTGGAGTATACTCGATACTCGGATTATACTCTTGAATCATTTCGACCCATCGAGTTTGTCTGAGGTTGAGATTAGACTGAGTGAAGATGTACTTGAGACTCTTGTGATCAGTGAAAATGTCCACTTTTCTTCCCAATAAGAGATGTCTCCAAGTCAAAAGAGCATGCACAACTGCCGCCAACTCGAGATCATGAGTGGGGTAGTTCTTCTCATTGGGCTTCAACTGGCGAGAGGTATAAGCAACAACTTTCTTCTCTTGCATCAATACTGCGCCAAGACCTTGGAGAGAGGCATCACAAAAGACCTCGTACGGCTTGGATTCATCAGGCGGAGTCAGAACTGGAGCAGTGATCAATTTCTCTTTCAAAGTGTTGAAAGCAATGTCACACTCCGGAGACCAAACGTACTTGACGTGTTTCTGGAGAAGATTAGAGAGAGGCTTCGTGATCTTAGAAAAGTTTTCAACGAATCTTCGACAATAGCTTGCGAGACCGAGGAAGCTACGGAGTTGCTTCACGTTCTGAGGAGGTTCCCAATTCACCATTGCAGACACCTTCTCAGGATTCATGGCAATGCCCTTGGCAGAGATGATATGACCAAGATAAAGAACCTCATCGAGCCAAAATTCACACTTGCAGAACTTGGCGTAGAACTGGTGTTCCCTGAGCTTATCGAGTACCAAACGCAAGTGCTTGGCATGATCTTCCTTGTTCTTCGAGAAAACCAGAATGTCGTCGAGATAGACCAAAATGAAGTCATTGGTGTAGGCGTTGAAGATGAAGTTCATCATGCGAGAGAACGTCGGAGGAGCGTTGACGAGGCCAAAAGACATGACAGTGTATTCATATGAACCATAGCTTGTCCTGAAAGCCGTCTCGGGAATATCTTGCTCACGGATTCGAATCTGATGATAACCCATACGGAGATCAAGCTTGGAGAATACTTGGGCACCTTTGAGTTGTTCGAACAGCTCATCGATGTTGGAAAGTGGGTATTTGTTCTTGATGGTCTTCTTGTTCAATGGACAGTAATCAACACAAAGTCGGTCCGTTCCATCCTTCTTCTTCACAAAAAGAACACCACAACCCCACGGAGAAGAACTAAGCCAGATGAGACCCATTTTCTCTTGAATATCGAGTTGCTTCTTCAGCTCCTTCAACTCTTCAGGTCCGAGATTGTAAGGACGTTTGCACACAGGTTCCGTGCCAGGCTCAAGATCAATAACGAATTCAACTGGCCGGTGCGGAGGCATTCCTGGGAGCTCTTCTGTAAAGACGTCTTGATATTCGCAAACGACTGGAATTTGCGAGATGGCATCGAGTTCACCCTTCTCATTGAGAGAAAACAGACGGATGGTATCATCACGAGTGGCAAAGACAATTACATCCTCAGACGAATGAGTCAATTGAATCTGCCTGGCTGCACAATCAAGCTGAGCCTTGTGCTTAGAAAGCCAATCCATTCCGAGAATAAGATCAATATCCGAGTTACCAAGAACCACCGGAGAAGAGAGAAACTTGTAGTCGCCCAACGTGATAGTAACATCTGGGGCAATAGCGCTAGCATTCATGAATTTACCTGGAGAAACAACAGATAACTGTCTAGGCAAATCTTGTAAAGGCAACTCATGCTTAGAAACAAATGGCCTCGAGATGAAACAATGCGATGCACCCGTGTCAAAAAGAACTTTTGCAGGAATATTGTTAACTGGAAGGTTACCCATGATGACATCTGATGAATCCTCTGCCTGAGCTGCGTTCATCAAGTTGACCTTGGCGGACTTGGGGTTATGCTTGACCACAGCTGTACTTGCCGATCTGACAGGAGGAGGAGGGGGAAGACGCCTCTGGTTTAGACACTTGTTGGCATAGTGACCCTTCTGTTGGCACTTGTTGCACGTGACTTCTGAAAGCGGACGGTGATACGGAGCACTCGATCTTGGAGCTTGAGACGAAGTCTTGTTTTGAAAGCCAGGGTTGGGTGGGTGGGAAGATCCACTGCCACCTTTGCTCTTCTGCTGATACGGCTGACGGAACGGAGGAGGAGGAAGCCAATACTTCTGCTGCTTGGCCATTTGAGTAGAGGAAGAAGGAGTAACATCTCTGACTCGCTTCTTGGAAGCATCACACCTCAACTGAGCGGCCTCTTGCTTCAGTGCCATGTTGTAGAACTCATCGTATCTCAAGGGCTCAAAGAGAACAAGGGCTAGCTGAATTTTTATCTGAGACCACCCCTGAACTGGTATATCATGCTCTTCTCATCTGGGACGTCCTGCTTGGCAAAGTGGGCGAGCTTTTGGAACAACTTGTTGTAGTCATAGAAAGACAAAGAGCCTTGCTTCAGGTTGCGGAATTCCTCACGCTTGCTTTCAACCACACTTTGAGGGATATGATGAGCTCAGAAATCTTGACGGAATTCATCCCAAGTGATAACACGTCCACCTCTGGAATCCTTGTACTGCTGGAACCATTCTGCAGCTTGATCTTTGAGTTGGAAGGAAGCGAACTTGACGAAATCCTCAGGCCTGACGTTACTGCACTCGAAATGCTTGCACAGATCCACAAGCCAATCGTCAGCATCGGTTGCCTCAACACAATTGCTGAAAGTCTTTGGCCCATTAGCAAGGAACTGGTTGAGTGTAGCAAAGTGATTCTGATTGTTGCCTGGGTTCCCTTGGTTGCCTTGATTGCGCTCTTGGAGAATTTGCATGATCAACTGTGTGTTTGCATTGGTTGCGGCCATCACAGCTTGCCATGCCTCCGGAGGAGGTGGAGGTGGTGGCGGATCAGGATTCGGAGTCGTGCACGTTGGAGGAGCCATCCTGAAGAGGTTGACATCCATTAGCACATTGATAGACAAATATTGAAGCTGAATCCAACGGAATGAAAATTGCAACATATAGTCTTCACATCCGAACAAAATGAACGAATGCATTCCTCTTGAAATGGTCACATATCCATAAATTGAGAAGCCACTTAGAATTAAGGTAGAGAAATAAATCAACAAGGTACGGATCAAGAACGAATAATCGGTAAGAAATCCCAATCTCAAACCAATATCCGTGGAAGAAGAACTAGAGCTACTAGAATTCCCACCTATGAAACTCTCGAACCTTTCCGGTTATGCAATCAGGTATTGGGGATACAGGGGAAGCATAATATCTCACCCAAACTAGCAAATCCTACATCCAGCTGTATCCATCCTTCAACACATAACCAAGAAACCTTCGGAAACCATCTACCTCAACCTTCGAAAAGCATCCGTTATACAAGTTATGGCGATACTCCCGAACTCCCGCCCCAGTACTGGGTGGCGTCGAGGTTATCTCACCAACGAACTGCATAAAAGAGATTTTCGATGTCGGCGTACTAGACTCAGGTATTCTAGAACTGCAATGATAAAATTATGACGACAACACCTCAGAGCTCAACTCCCCGGGACACTTCCACAAAACCCCTGACAGGAGGCACCACGACAATGTTCTCATCATAAAACCATCGAAACGATTCCAATATACCCGCGTGATCTTAAATTTTTTTTAGTGAAATTTGAGAAGAGAAGAGTCAAAACTCTATGTCAGGATGCCTTACCAGAGCGATGAGGAGACTGGGAAGTAAAAAGAATTTCTAAACTCTCCGATATATAATTCCTAAATGACTCAAAACATTTTTCTAGACACAACTCAGCCGCTAAAAACGATCAAGCAATGGGGCTCCTAAGGTCGGGGAAGGCTCTGATTACCAACTTGTAACACCCTCGATGCGACTATATCTCCCACATGTCGAGGCACGACTTAGAGGCATAATCGCATTGAAAGCATATGTCGCAAGTTAGGCAATCTTCACAACATCCCATGTAATATATATGTAATAAAAGGGGAGATAACATAGTTGGCTTACACTCGCCACGTCAATCAAGTACATAAATAACATTACATCATCCAAACACTCATGGCCCGACTACGGCGCCAAAATAAAAGATAACCCAACAAGCGACATGGTCCCGATCACCCCCAACCGGGCACCACTACTGATCATCAGGAAAGGAAACATAGTAACGTTGAGAGTCTTCGTCGAACTCCCACTTGAGCTCGAGCGCGTCACCTCGAGCGGAATCATCAGGCCCTGCATCTGGTGTAATAGTAATCTGTGAGCCACATGGACTCAGCAATCTCGCACCCTCGCGATCAAGACTATTTAAGCTTATAGGTAAGGCAAGGTAAAATATGTGGAGCTGCAGCAAGCGACTAGCAAAAATATGGTGGCTAACTTATTCGCAAAAGAGAGCAAGAAGAGGAGGCAAAGCGCGAGCGAGAAACTAGAGAACAATCTGCGCAAGCATTACTCCAACACCGTGTCCACTTCCCGGACTCCGCCGAGAAGAGGCCATCACGGTAACACACTCAGTTGATTCATTTTAGTTAAGTTAAGGTTCAAGTTATCTACAACCGGACGTTAACAAATTCCCATCTGCCCATAACCGCGGGCACGGCTTTCGAAAGTTCAAATCCCTGCAGGGGAGTCCCAACTTAGCCCATGACAAGCTCTCACGGTCAACAAAGGAATAGACCTCCTCCCAAGACGTTCCGATCAGACTCGGTATCTCGGTTCTTCAAGACACTTCGACAGGTTAAAATAAGACCAGCAACACCGCCTAAATGTGCCGACAAATCCCGATAGGAGATGCACATATCTCTTTCTCAGGGCACACTCAGATGAGCCAGACGTCGGGTAGGCCAGCCCAGAGTTGCCCCTGGTAGCCCCGGACATCGCTCGGTGCGACCAACACTCAGAGGAGCACTGGCCCGGGGGGGGGGCTAAAATAAGATGACCCTCGGGCTCCGGAAACCCAGGGGAAAAAGAGGCTAGGTGGCAAAAGGTAAAACCAAGGTTGGGCATTGCTGGAAAAGCTTTAATCAAGACGAACTATCAAGGGGTTCCCATTATAACCCAACCGCGTAAGGAACGAAAAATCTGGGAACATAACACCGATATGACGGAAACTAGGGCGGCAAGAGTGGAACAAAACACTAGGCGAGAGGCCGAGCCTTTCACCCTTTACCAAGTGTATAGATGCATTAAGATAACAAGATAATATAATGATATCCCAACAAGTAAGTAAACAAGATGATGCAAAGATGATATGCTATGCGGGATGCGACGCGGGATGCATATGCAAGATTTGACAAGGGATGCATGAACCTGGCCTCAACATGGGAATCCAAGTGTTCCACTGGAAAGATGAGATGAAATCGCTTGAAAACTATATAAAGAATGCCGGAATCGGAGTTACGGTTTGGAAATGGCAAGCAATTCAAATATGACACCGGTCTGCGATTTACAGCAAGTAGCCATCTAAATGCAACGGGATAAACATGCTACAGCACCCAAACATGACAACAAAATACATGTCAGGGATGTATTCATGATGCTTAACAAAAGTCTAGCACTGAGCTACGGCCAATTCATCCATTAACAGGTTCAAACAAGCATGGCAAAAATGCATATGGCAAACAGATTTCAGACTTAGTGAAATCAACACTTGCCTGGAATTTCAGATCAGATAGCACTCTTCGGAGCAACAAAACTACATGCTACAGGACCTGAACATGGCAAAGTAAAGCATGGCATGGAGCTACTCAAAGAGCTTAACAAAAGTCCCTTAGTGACCTTGAGCCAAAAGGGATCAGAAAATACAATTGCAAGCATGTGAACGTAACAAAAATATAATCAGTTTTCAGACTTAGTGAAAACTGGCACATGCTGAAACATAACTCAAGTAGGCATGTTTACGAGCTCGATGCATTCACTACAGAGCAAGTCATGACAAGCTAAGCATACACCCATTAAGAATACACAAAATGCAAGCTAGACATGGCAAGAATAATAGCATAGCATGCACGGATCAACTACAACATCATCGGCAAAATTGCAAACAAGTTGACAATCTGCCCAGATTCACAAAGTAGCAAAAGTAGAGCTCGATTGACTCAAGCTAGGGTGCTCCAAAATTGCAAACAAGGACATGGCTGGATATAGAACTACAAGATAACAAAACATCCTTACTGATCATCCTCAAAAGAGGCACGGATCGCTAGGAAACAACATGAACATATGGCCATATGAGATAAAGAGCTCAAGGACTTAGTGGAAATGCTAAGTCCCTGAAATCAGAATTACCAAGTGCACCACTTTGCAAGCTTGTGCTAGTCACCACACACATCACAAAAATACATGGGTTGCACCTCTGGAAAGATGACAAAACCCTTATCAAAACATATGTAGTACTCATGGGCATATCATGCACACAATAATCATGGCAAAAATGACAAAAAGCTAAATGGAGCAGCAGATCTGACAAATATCTCAAGTAGCCCTCTTCTAACAGCATTTCGGGCATCAAGATGAACTGAAATGAAAATAATGCAATGGAATGAAATGATGTACTCTCTGAGATGAACATTTTGATATGCTATATGCCAAAACGGAGCTACGGATGCAAAGTTACGAGGCTATGAACATGAGCATATGGGCTAGGGTTTTCTGAGAAAAGTCAACCCTAAAAAAATAGATCTCAGATCTGGACGGCGCGAATAACGAGGTTCGTCGGGGCACTGTTCACCGGCGGGGAGGGAGCTCGCCGGAGACGGCGTGACGGCGGGGCGAGGCCGGTCGCCGGAGCCGGCGTGACAGCGGGGAGGCGGCGGCGAGCTCGCGCGCGGCGAGGCGCGAAGGTGGCGGGCGGCCGGCGTCGAGGCGGAGCGGCGGAGGCGGCGGCGCGCTCCGGCCGGGCGGGGCCGGGCGGCGCCTCGGGCGCGAGGAGGCGGGGCGAGGGAGCGGGCCGCGGGGGCCGGCCTTGGGCTTCCCGGGCCCGGGCGGCGCGGCGATCTGGGGACCGGGCGCGGGCGAATCCCGGGGCCACACGTGGCGGAGGCGGCTGGGTCGGACGTTGTCCGGCTCCGCCCGGACACGTCCGGCGGCGGCGGAGACGGATTTTTTTAGGGTTTGAAGAGGGGATCCGGGATTTTCGGAGGAGGGGCTATATATAGGCATAGGGGAAGCTAGGAGAGTCCAAATGAGGTGTGGTTTTCGGCCACGCGATCGTGATCGAACGCTCTAGATGATGGAGAGGGTTTAGGTGGGTTTTGGGCCAAATTGGAAGGGTGTTGGGCTGCAACACACACGAGGCCTTTTCGGTCCCTCGGTTAACCGTTGGAGTATCAAACGAAGTCCAAATGGCACAAAACTTGATAGGCGGTCTACCGGTAGTAAACCAAGGCCGCTTGGCAAGTCTCGGTCCAATCTGGAAATGTTTAATCCCCACACACGAAAGAAAGGTAGAAATGACCACCGGAGGAGAACGAAGCGCCGGAATGCAAAACGGACAACGGGAAAAAAGCTCGAATGCATGAGACGAACACATATGCAAATGCAATGCACATGATGACATGATATGAGATGCATGACAACGACAACAACACATGGAGACAAAGACCCGAACCCGAGAAAATAAAATAACTTAACGCCAGAAACGGCAAGAGTTGGAGTACAAATTGGGAAAGTTACATCCGGGGTGTTACAAAGGGTAAGAAGAAAGACAAAAAGAGAGATGGCTGCTTTACTTGTGGTTCATATGAACATTGGGCAAACAAGTGCCCAAACAAGTATAAGAAGCCAGCGCAGGACTCTAAGTCTGTGAATGTCACTCTGAGCAACAATGATGCGGCATCTGTGTATGGTAATCTGTTTACCATACTTTCAGCTTGTCAGTCCACTGATTGGTGGATTGACACTGGGGCCAATATTCATGTGTGTGCTGATGTGTCTTTGTTTTCTTCCTACCAGGTCACACGAGATTGTTCCGTCCTGATGGGGAATGGCTCGCATGCTTCTGTTCATGGTGTTGGCACGGTAGATCTGAAGTTTACTTCAGGAAAGATCGTGCAACTAAAGAACGTGCAGCATGTCCCCGCCATAAAGAAGAATCTCGTTAGTGGCTCCCTTCTATGTAAAGAAAGATTTAAGTTAGTATTTGAGTCTAAGAAAGTAGTCGTATATCGGTATGGACTATTTGTTGGAAAAGGATATGATTGTGGTGGTTTGTTCCGCCTTTCCCTGGAGGATTTTTTTAATAAAGTCATGAACCAAATTCATTCTAATGTGAACGAAACTGAGGTTTGGCATTCACGTCTTTGTCACATAAATTTTGGTTGTATGACGCGGCTAGCTAAGATGGATTTAATCCCGAGTTTCACTTTATCCAAAGGCTCTAAGTGCCATGCGTGTGTGCAAGCTAAGCAACCTCGTAAGCCTCACAAGCCTGCGAATAAGAGACACCTGGCACCTCAAGAGCTCATACATTCAGATCTCTGTGAGATGAATGGTGTGTTGACTAAAGGTGGAAAGAAATACTTCATGACTCTGATTGATGATTCCACTAGATTCTGCTATGTGTATTTGTTAAATACTAAGGATGAGGCTCTACACTACTTTAAAGTCTATAAGGCTGAAGTTGAGAACCAACTTGAGAAGAAAATAAAATGAGTTCGGTCTGATCGTGGTGGAGAGTACTTTTCTAATGAGTTTGATTTATTCTGTGCGGAACATGGTATTATTCATGAGAGGACGCCTCCCTACCCACCCCAGTCAAACGGAGTTGCCGAACGGAAAAACCGTACTCTAACTGATTTGGTTAACGCCATGTTAGATACATCGGGTTTATCCAAGGCATGGTGGGGGAGGCTGTATTGACATCTTGTCATGTCCTCAATAAAGTTCCCACAAAGGATAATGAGACTACTCCCTATGAGCAATGGGAAAAGAAAAGAACTACACTCTCTTACTTGCGCACTTGGGGCTATTTGGCGAAAGTCAATGTGCCGATAATCAAAAAGCGCAAGTTGGGGAGAGAATTCCTTATTTAACACTGTCTTAAAATTTGTTGCCTTATTTAACACTGGAAAACTTTTTCTTCCTTATTTGATACTGAGTCTAAATTTTATGCCCTTTATAACACTTTCGTCCATTTTTAGCCTTAGTGGTGTTAAATGACACCTGAAAAGACGTATTTGCCCCTAATGTGTATGTGACCAAAAAAATCGTGTATGTGTGTATCGGGCCGACTCATTTTGTGTTGGCCTTGGTCCTGACCTCGACGGCGTTGTAGCAGGGTGCTTTCCGACGTACATTCATGGTACTTTCTGAGCTAATGGGTTCCGTACGAGGCTAGCACGTACACAAGAAACAAGTAGGCGGGGAGGTGGACTGATTCTAGTTGGACGTATACTTATGTACGTACCAGAGGAAGCTAGCAGCGGTTCTCTCGCTTGATGATTCTACTTTGGCTGGCTAGCTAACCAGCTATATGTATTGGAGGAAGCTAGCTAACACCGTAACACGAACACACGAGGCGATTGATGATGGCCACACGGTCTTTCTTTCGATCTCAACTCAGGGTTGTTATAAAGGGGCTGGGTACATACATATATACACTACGTTACAACTAGCATTTTTTATAGCTATTTATGATCTAAATTACCACATAATTTTTTTGGTCACATACCACATGAGGGGCAAATAGGTCTTTTCAGGTGTCATTTAACACCATTAAGGCTAAAAATGGATGAAAGTGTCATAAAGGGCATAAAAATTTAGACACAGTGTTAGATAAGGAAGAAACAAAATTTGAGTGTCAAATAGGGAAACAAAATTTAAAACAGTGTTATATAAGGAATTTTCTCCAAGTTGGGACCAAAGACCGTGGACTGTGTTTTTCTTGGCTATGCCAAGCATAGCGTTGGCTATAGATTTCTAGTGGTGAAATCTGAGATACCTGACCAGAAGGTCGGTACAATTATAGAGTCTAGGGATGCTACATTCTTTGAGGATATTTTCCCCATGAGAGATATGCAAAGCGTTTCTAGACTGGAATCTGATGAGACTCCTGAACCTGCTATTCCGATGGAATACTATGAACATAAAAGTGATGAGAGTTCCACGGAGGATGACGAGGAAGTTCCTGTTAGGAGCAAGAGACAGAGGACTACAAAGTCCTTTGGTGATGATTTTCTCGTGTACCTCGTGGATGATGATACTCCCAGTACCATTTCAGAAGCTTATGCATCTCCGGATGCTGACTACTGGAAGGATGCGGTCCGTAGTGAGATGGATTCCATCTTGGCTAATGGGACATGGGAGATCACTGATCGTCCCTATGGTTGTCAACCATTAGGATGTAAGTGGGTGTTCAAGAAGAAGCTTAGGCCCGATGGTATTGTTGAGAAGCACAAGTCTAGGCTTGTGGCCAAGGGTTATACCCAGAAAGAAGAAGAAGAAGATTTTTTTGACACTTATTCACCTGTGGCTAGATTGACAACCATTCGAGTGTTACTCACTTTGGCTGATTCGCATGGTCTTCTCATTCATCAGATGGACGTTAAGACGACTTTCCTTAATGGAGAGCTAGACGAGGAAATTTACATGCAACAGCTGGATGGCTTTGTAGTAAATGGTCAGGAAAGAAAGGTGTGTAAGCTAGTGAAATCTTTGTATGGCCTGAAACAAGCGCCTAAGCAATGGCATGAGAAGTTCAACACTACTCTGACATTTGCTGGCTTTGTTGTGAACGAAGCTGACAAATGTGTATACTATCGCTATGGTGGGGGCGAAGGAGTTATACTGTGTCTGTATGTCGATGACATACTGATATTTGGAACCCACCTCAAGGTCATTGAGGAGGTCAAGTCTTTTCTATCGCACAACTTTGAGATGAAGGACCTGGGTGTGGCTGATGTTATCCTAAACATCAAGCTATTGAGAAATTCTGAGGGTGGAATTACACTTTTGCAATCCCACTATGTTGAGAAGATTTTGAGCCGTTTTGGATATTCGAACTACAAACCTTCTGCAACACCATATGATCCTAGCGTGCGGATTCGAAAGTTCGAAGGCACGGCTGTAGATCAATTGAGATATTCTCAAGTGGTTGGTTCACTGATGTACCTAGCATGTGCTACTCGTCCTGACATCTCATTTGTTGTGTGCAAACTGAGCCGGTTTGTTTCCAATCCGGGAGATGTGCATTGGCATGCTGTAGAGCGAGTGATGCGTTATTTGCAAGGTACTGTGAACTATGGAATTCACTATTCTGGGTACCCGACGGTACTTGAGGGGTATAGTGATTTGAATTGGATATCTTATGCTAATGAGATGAAAGCCACAAGTGGACATGTCTTCACACTTGGTGGTGGTGCTGTTTCCTGGAAGTCTTGCAAGCAGACGATCTTAACCAGATCGACTATGGAAGCAGAACTCACAGCATTAGACACATCATGCGTCGAAGCAGAATGGCTTCGAGAGCTTTTGATGGATTTGCCAGTGGTTGATAAACCAGTACCGACTATCCTTATGAACTGTGACAATCAAGCAGTGATTGCCAAGGCTAAGAGTTCAAAGGACAACATGAAATCCACAAAGCACACAAGAAGAAGATTGAAATCTGTCGGAAAATCAAGAAACTCCGGAGTAATAGCGTTGGATTATATCCAGACGGCTAAGAATCTGGCAGACCCTTTTACGAAAGGGCTATCACGGATTGTGATAGAAAATGCATCGAGGGAGATGGGTATGAGACCACGTAAGTTGCCATGGGGGTAACTTGTAACGCCTCGAGACCGATGTGCCAGGTGTCCTCTAGTTATTCGCTGTTGTTGCCTTGTCATTGCTTGCGTGTCATGCTTTGCATATCATGTCATTATGTGCATTTCATTTGCATACATGTTCGTCTCATGCATCCGAGCATTCTTCCCGTTGTCTGTTTTGCATTCCGGCGCTCCGTTCTCCTCCGGTGGTCACTTCTACTTTCTTTTCATGTGCGGGTGTTAAACATTTCCGGATTGGACCGAGACTTTCCAAGCGGCCTTGGTTTACTACCGGTAGACCGCCTGTCAAGTTTCGTACCATTTGGACTTCGTTTGATACTCCAACGGTTAACCGAGGGACCGAAAAGGCCTCGTGTGTGTTGCAGCGCAACACCCCTCCAATTTGGCCCAAAACCCACCTAAACCTCCTTCATCATCTCGGTCGTTCGATCACGATCGCGTGGCCGAAAACCGCACCTTATTTGGACTCTCCTAACTCCCTCTACATATATATATGTGTGCCTCCCCGAATTTTTCGCAGTCTAAACCCTAGCCTCTTCTCCACCGCGCCGCCGGACACGTCCGGGCGGAGCCGGACATGTCCACCGCCGCACTGCCACGTCGCCCGACCAATAGGAGTGCGCCACGTCGTCACCGCTGCCTCCCTCCTCCACTCGCGAGCCGCCATGTGGCCCTGCTTCCCTCCTCCACCGCGCGGCCCGGGGAAGCCCATCGCGGGCCCGCCCGGGCCCGGATCTCGCCGCCGCCCAGCCCGCTCTGCCCCGCCGTGCGTCGCCGCCGCCCTCGCCGTCCGGCTGCCGCCACTGCACCACAAGCTCGCCGCCGACCTTCGCCGCGCCCCGCCAACCTCGTCGCGTTGCCGTCTGCTTCCTTTGTCGCGCGCGCGCCTCCGACCCACGGCGCCACCGCCGCCCTTGCTCCTCCGATGCCTAGCGCCGTTGCTCCGGCCGCCGCTTGCCGGAGCGCTCCACCACCGTGCAGCCGACGTCGCCGACCCCGTCCGGCCGTGCCCTCGACGCCGGCCCGGATCCGGCGAGCCCCCCCCTCGTCTCCGGCCTTCTCCCTCGGCTCTGGCCGTCTCCTCGCGTTTTTCGGCGATCTTCCGGCGAGCTCACCCGACGAACTTCGAAGAACGTGCACAAACCCTAGATCTGGGCGAGGTCTATTTCTAAGTCCCCGAGTTTTCCATGTTTCATATGCCCATCTTCATCATGTCGTAACTTTGCATCCGTAGCTCCGATTCATGCGTGTAGCATATCAAAATGTTCGTCTCAGAGAGCACATCATTTCATATCATTGCATCGTTTTCATTTGAGTTCATCTTGATGCCCGAAATGCTATTGGAAGAGTGCTATTTGAGATAATTGTCAGATCCGCTGCTCCAATTAGATATTTGTCATTTTTGCCATGATTATCGTATGCATGATATGCTCTTGAGCTCTACATGTGTTTTTTTATATGTTTTGCCATCTATCCAGAGGTGCGACCCTTGTATTTTTGTGATGTGTGTGGTGACTAGCACAAGCTTGCAAAGTAGTGCATTTGTTAATGCTGATTTCAGGGACTTAGCATTTCCACTAAGTCTTTGATCTGTTTATTTCAATATGCCATATGTTCATGTTGTTTCCTAGTGATCCGTGCCTCTTTTGAGGATGATCAGTAAGGATGATTTGTTAATATTGTAGTGCTCTATCCATCCATGTCTTTGTTTGCAATTATGGAGCACCCTAGCTTGAGTCAATCGAGCTTTACCTTTGCTATTTCGTGAATCTGGGCATATTGTCTACTTGTTAGCGATTTTGCCGAGGATGTTGTAGTTGATCCGTGCATGCTATGTTATTGTTCTTGCCATGTATAGCTTGTATAATGTGTATTCTTGATGGGTGTATGCTTAGTTTGTCATGCCTTGCTCTGTAGTGAGTGCATCGAGCTCGTAAACATGCCTACTTGATATCTGATTTGCGTGCTCCAGTTTTTCACTAAGTCTGAAAGTCTGATTATGTCTTTGCCATGTTCACATGCTTGCAAATGTATTTTCTGATCCCTTTTGGCTCAAGGTCACTAAGGGACTTTTGTTAAGCTCTTTGAGTAGCTCCATGCCATGCTTTACTTTGCCATGTTCAGGCCCTGTAGTTTATAGTTTTCATGGTTCAAAGTGTGCTACCTGATCTGATATTTCAGACAAGTGTTAATTTCACTAAGTCCGAGATCTGTTTACCAATTGCACTTTTGCCATGCTTGTTTGAACCTGTTAATGGATGAATTAGCCATAGCTCAGTGTTCATCTTTTGTTAAGCTTCATGAATGGATCCCTGCCATGTATTTTGTTTTCATGTTTGAGTGCTGTAGCATGTTCATCTTGTTGCATTTAGATGGCTACTTGCTGTTTATCGCAGACCGGTGCCATATTTGTTTTGCTTGCCATGTCCAAACCGTAACTCCGATTCCGGTGATCTTTATATCGTTTTCAAGCGATTTCATCTCACCTTTCCAGTGGAATACTTGGATTTCCAAGTTGAGGCCAGGTTCAATCATTCCTTGTCAAATCATGCATATGCATCGCATACCGCATCCCGCATATCATACCATGTTCATGTGTTGGTTGTTTACTATGTTGTGTGCTTATTTCCGGTGTTTGCTTCTTCGGGTTGGTTCCGGTAACGTCGCGTTTGTGAGGACCCGTTCGTCTACGTCCGTTTGTCTTCTTCATGGCCTCGTTCTTCTTCCTTACGGGATTTCAGGCAAGATGACCATACCCTCGAAATCACTTCTATCTTTGCTTGCTAGATGCTCGCTCGTTTGCTATGCCTATGCTGCGATACCTACCACTTGCTTATCATGCGTCCTATATTGTTGAACCAAGCCTCTAACCCACCTTGTCCTAGCAAACCGTTGATTGGCTATGTTACCGCTTTGCTCAGCCCCTCTTATAGCGTTGTTAGTTGCAGGTGAAGATTGAAGTTTGTTCCTTGTTGGAACATGGATATGTTGTTCCTTGTTGGAACATGTTTACTTGTTGGGATATCACAATATATCTTATTTAATTAATGCATCTATATACTTGGTAAAGGGTGGAAGGCTCGGCCTTATGCCTGGTGTTTTGTTCCACTCTTGCCGCCCTAGTTTCCATCATATCGGTGTTATGTTCCCGGATTTTGCGTTCCTTACGCGGTTGGGTTATAATGGGAACCCCTTGACAGTTCGCTTTGAATAAAACTCCTCCAGCAAGG
This sequence comes from Triticum urartu, assembly GCF_003073215.2. Lineage (NCBI taxonomy): Eukaryota > Viridiplantae > Streptophyta > Magnoliopsida > Poales > Poaceae > Triticum > Triticum urartu. Next base: position 428,609,306 of record NC_053027.1, read on the forward strand.
CCCAACCTTGGTTTACCATTCGCCACCTAGCCTCTTTTTCCCTTGGGTTAGGCCAGCCCAAGGGCCATCTTTATTTTAACCCCCCCCGGGCCAGTGCTTGTCTAAGTGTTGGTCTGAAATGGGCAGCCTGCGGGGCCACCTCGGGGAAACTTGAGGGCTGGTTTTACTCGTGGCTTGACCTATCCGGTGTTGCCCTGAGAACGAGATATGTGCAGCTCCCATCAGGATGTCGGCACATCGGGCGGCTTTGCTGGACTTGTTTTACCATTGTCGAGGATGTCTTGTAGAACCGGGATACCGAGTCTGATCGGAATGTCTCGGGAGGAGGTCTATTCCTTCGTTGACCATGAGAGCTTGTGATGGGCTAAGTTGGGACACCCCTGCAGGGATTTGAACTTTCGAAAGCCGTGCCCACGGTTATGGGCAGATGGAAATTTGTTAATGTCCGGTTGTAGATAACTTGGATCTTAACTCAATTAAAATGCATCAACCGCGTGTGTAACCGTGATGGTCTCTTTCCGGCGGAGTCCGGGAAGCGAACACGGTGTTGGAGTTATGCTTGACGTAGGTTGTTTTAGGATCACTTCTTGATCATACTTTCTCGAACGTGCTTTGCCTTCTCTTCTCGCTCTCATTTGCGTATGTTAGCCACCATATATGCTAGTCGCTTGCTGCAGCTCCACCTCATACCTTTACCTTACCCATAAGCTTAAATAGTCTTGATCGCGAGGGTGCGAGATTGCTGAGTCCCCGTGACTCACAGATACTTCCAAAACCAGCTTGCAGGTGCCGATGAGTCTGTGCAGATGACGCAACCAAGCTCAGGAGGAGCTCGATGAAGATCTTGTCCTTTGTTTTGTTTCGTTCTAGTTGATCAGTGGTGGAGCCCAGTTGGGGTCGATCGGGGACTTTGTCGCATTTGGGGTTCTTCTTTTATTTTGGTTCCGTAGTCGGACCTTGATTGTATTTGGATGTTGTAATGTTTTATTTATGTAATTATGTGAAGTGGCGATTGTAAGCCAACTATGTATCTCTTTCCCTTATGTATTACATGGGTTGTGTAAAGATTACCTCATTTGCGACATTGCTTTTAATGCGGCTATGCCTCTAAGTCGTGCTTCGACACGTGGGAGATATAGCTGCATCGAGGGCGTTACATAACTCAACCTATGTGATCGGAGATCCCGTGAACTAGGACCTGGGAAAACAATCCAGCAGTCAACTGAGGAGAGTATCCTTAATTAACCCACTCCGTTGGAGATGCACAATACTCTCAATTCTGTAAGGCAGGCTGACTTTTGTCTTAATGTGTTCCAAAGCTTGTGTAAGCAAGATGCTAACCTACAGAGCATTCTTTGGAGGAACACACCTATGTGAGCCCGACTGCTGGTCACAGTCTATGAGATTGGGTAATCTCTATTAAGCTCATGAGAAGGTACGGAGTATGACTAATAAGCTCCACCCGTGGGGTTTAGCCTTCGGCAGCCATCTATCAGCTAACAATAGGCGAAATTTCTGCACGCCAAACTAACAATTCAAGGCATAGTCCATTGTTTAATTGTGAAGAAGTCTAATCCTGTTGCTCTAGGTGGAAGTTCAACTTAACAGTCTCCACTGAAAATTCTGGTATATCAAACATTGTTTGGAATAGTTGACAAACTTATGTGCCTCGAGATCTGGTGGGGGATTGTTGGATTATGGATGGGCTTAGGCCCATATAAAACACTAATCCCTGGTTAATCTTGAGACCCATGTATAAGATGGCAGGTGGTGGGAAGTTTAGTCCCACCTTGCTAGTTGAGGAGAGTTGAGACCCCTTTATAAGGGTTGCTCTACCACTTGCCATTGGGAGATTGGGAAGAGTGGTACACGCGCGCTCCTCCTCCGCCGCCCGCCACGCCGTGCCACGCCACGCCACGCCACGCCACGACGCGCGCGCGCCGCCGGTTGCGGGAATGAGCCGAGCCGAAGCTTATTTTCCAGGAATGGGCCGACTCGGTCGTGGGCCTCGGCAAGGCCCACGACTTTCTTCTTTACGGAGTATATAAGAAGGCTCTGGCCAGTGAAGTAACCAAATTCGATTCACTCACTCCCTCTCGCGTGACCTAGCCGTCATCTACTGTTCCTCACTCTGTGCTGAGAGCAGGTGCCCCCGGAACCCTGTCGTTCGAGATTCTGCTCGGGAGAACGGCAATAAGGTTTTTGGGGAGCGTCTCGACGCGACTGCTTCCGATCCGTCCCCAAATCCGTTCGCCTCTGCTTCCACTACTTCCCCTACATCGACGACGCCGCCTCCAAGAAGAAGGCCACGGACGACGCCGAGGCTGCTGCTGCCGCTGCCGCGTTGGCCTGGCCAACCGGAGGGTATGATCTGTTCATCTCTCGTTTACTCGTACTTATGCTAGCCGTATATGTACTGCTCATAGATGGTTCGATTCTATGTTCTGTACGTGCTAGTATGCTTAGGTATCGCTATGAGATGCATACCTTTTATGCCATGCTTAGTGTTAATTCGTGGATAAATCTAATTGAAAAAGTGTTAATATTTCCAACAAAGACTGCATGCAAAATTAATCAAGCAAGTAGTAAATACTAGTGTAAGGCTTAGCTGAAGACCAGATGAAATAGTAATTCATGTAAATATATGTAGACAAGGGGCTAGCTAGCAAGACAGAGACACGAACCCCCTCACTGACGATCTGGCAGTTATCTTTTCCACGCTCAAAGATGATATTGCGCTTGTAGTCCACCGAATCACGCGTGGCGATAAAACCATACACATGCAGCGGCCACACTAAGCCTGAGGCCTCTTTTGTTGGGATTCTGACTTCAAAGAGCTGCACAGTGTCGACGGTGCAGATGCTGGCCCTGGGGGAAACAAGGTCCGTGAAGCCCACGCTGGGTACAGTCGCTGCATCACATGTACGTAGTTATGCATATGAGATTTCGATTGCCACTAATTTTGGTATCATAATGCTTCTAATATGTCCATCTAGTAATAAGAAGAAGAAAAATTAAGAAACGCATGCAATTTGTAGGATATATGCTTACTTTTTCGGTCCATGGAAACGATGAGATCGCCCCATATTCCCATCCACAGTTCGTTGAACTCGTCGCGATTTTCATCGCCGACAGGAATTGTCAGCTTGTATACTGGCGCCCGGCGACGCGTTTCCCTCGCCGTGCTGTCTATCTTCCTCACGCTCGGTTTCGCTGCCTTCTTTGCCATCGCAGGTACCTTTTTTTTTGCTTCGTCTTCTGCTTCCTTTTTTTCACGATTACGCAAAAGCCTTGCGTATCTTTGCATTGATAGATAGAGTGACAAAACATGAAGGTATTACAAGGTGGAGGGGAAGCTAACTAGTTCATGCACAATGATGGCAAGCATCGGTAGCCTTGGCACACGGTCGACGGAGTGTGCAGCCCGATCTGCCATAGCCTACGTCTCAGGCAAGACGAGGGCCATGCCCTTTGCGCCGGCGCGCGCCCAGAGCCGCGCCTCCTCCTGGATCATATGCACCGCGCGTCCCACGGCTGGTTGATCGCCGTCGAAGAGGCAGCCGTTCCGGTGTTTTCATAGGTGCCAAACGGTGAGGACGGCAATGGAGGCGAGGCCATGGCGAAGAGGAGCTGAGGTGTTGGAGATGGCCGTAGAGAGCCAGCTGGCGAGCTCGTCACTGCGTGCGGGGATCGCGCTGGTGCATCGGCACCATGAGAGCACCTCGTGCCAGGTTTGGCGGGAGAAGGAGCAGCCCGTCATGAAATGTTGCATGGATTCCGGCTCTTGGTCGCATAAGAGGCAGCGAGGCTCGTGGGGAAGGCCATGGCGTGCTAGGCAGTCAGCAGTCCAACACCTGCCCATCAGCGCAAGCCAGACGAAGAACTTAATGCGGAGCGGAGCCCATGTTCTCCAAGTGATGTGCCAGTGCGGGTCGGCGGTGGAGCCGGCGAAAAGGGCTTGATAGCAGGAGCTGGCCGAATAGATCCCAGAGTCAGTCCAACGCCACGACAGCCGGTCCGGCTCGTCGGTCAGGTGCATGTGCCGGAGATGCCGCCATAGTGTGACGTACTGCACGGTCATGGCCACGCCCATGGCGCCGTGGATGTCGGCGATCCACGCCCGGTTGAGTAGGCCGTAGCGCACCGAGCGTGTCCTGCGCTGGCATTTGGGCACCCTGCAGTAGACCAGAGGCGCAATCTCGGAGATGCTCTTCCCGTCCAACCAGTGATCCTCCCAGAATAAGCAGGACTCACCATTGCCAACGTGCCAAGAGGTTGAAGCCCTGAAGATGGCCTGAACCTCCGGGCAGCGGGGGATGTGCAGGTGCTGCCATGGGCGCGAGGCGTCGGATCTCTGGAGCCACATCCACCGGGCGCGCAGCGAGATGCCGGCGCGCTGCAGATCCGAGATCCCAAGGCCACCGAGGGATATTGGTCTACAAACCCGGCGCCAGTTGACCTTGCAGTAGCCTCCACTCGCGTCTTTCCGGCCATACTAGAGGAAGTTTCAAATCAGGCGATTGATGCGCTTTAGGATGGGTGGGTTGATGGCCATCGCGATCATGATGTGCATGGGCATGGCCGAAAGAACATGACGGCACAGGGCAAGCCTGTCGCCCCTCGACATCAGAGATGCCCACCACGGTGACAGCCTGCGCTCCAGCTTGTCTATGATGGGTTGTAGAGCGGTGGAGCTGACTTTGCGGATCGACAGTGGCGGTCCGAGGTAGGTGGTGGGGAAGTCTTGCAGCGGGTAGGCGAGGTTCGCGGTGATCATGGCCCGGTCCGCGTCTGTGCACTGGATGGGGGAGGCCGCGCATTTGGCGTAGTTGGTGTGCAACCCAGACGCGGCCCCGAATACCCGCAGTAGCTCGCGGACGGCAGCCAGGTCGTGCCCGTCAGGTCGGCAGAAGACAACGACGTCGTCGGCGTAGATGGAGACGCTTGAGGACATATGACGCACAGTGAGGCGTTGCAGCACCCCCTCGCTGGCCGCGCGGCATATGAGGTTGTTGAGGGTGTCAATGACCATGAGAAATAGCATGGGGGACACGGGGTCGCCCTGCCGCAGCCCGCAGCGGTGTTGGATGGGCGGTCCGGGGACGCCATTGGTGAGGACCCGTGTGCTGGCCGTGCCGAGGAGTATGCATATCCACTCACACCACCGGTGAAAGAATCCAAGGTGGCGTAATGTCTCCAGAAGGAAAGCCCAGGACACGGAGTCGAAGGCGCGTGCAATATCAAGCTTGAGCATGACGCGGGGATTTTTCAGGTTGTGGAGCTGCGGCGCTGTTTGTTGCACGAGTAAGAAGTTGTCGTGTATGCAGCGACCGGCGATGAACGCACTTTGGTTGGCGGAGATCATGGCGTCGAGGCGTGGCGCGAGGCGAAGCGAAAGCACCTTGGCGAAGAGTTTGGCAACGAGGTGTATCAGGCTGATCGGCCGATAATCCGAGAGCGATGCAGCATCTTGTTTCTTGGGTAGGAGGATGAGTAGCGCCTCATTGATCCGCTGGAACCCGCGGCCGTTGAGGTTGTATAACTTGTTGAACGCAGCCACGAAGTCGTCTTTGATGGTTGCCTAAGAAGCACAAAGGAATTCCGATGTGAAGCCGTCCGGGCCGGGGCCCCGGCCCTTCGGGAGCCGCCGGATGGTCTCCCATATCTCACCCTCAGAGAAGGGGAGCTCGAGATCAAGCAGCTCAAAGGAGCGCGGGTCTAGGGCGTCCAGGTCGATGGATGAGGTGCGCTCGACGCCGGTACCTAGGATCGCCGTGAAGTGGTTGAAAGCGGCTTCAGCAATCGCGACCTGGCCATGCATGTGGTTATCACCGACCTGAAGTTGGAAGATGTGGTTCTTGCGGGCACGGTGGGCGGCATGGAGTCGGAAGAAAGCGGAGCCCGTGTCACCAGCTTTGAGGAAGTTGAGACTCGTGCGCTGCCGGGCCAGGGATCGCTCCAGGGAGGCCAAGCCGAGGTACGCGGCTTTCAACCGTCGTCGAAGCCAGGCCTCGGCCGGGGAGAGCGCCCTCCAGTCCTGCGCCGTGTCAAAGCGCGCGATCAGCTCACGGGCGACGGACAGCTGCAACGAGACGTCCCCCACCGTCCTGGAGCTCCAACGCTAAAGGCACTTGGCAGTGGCACGCAGTCTCGTGAAGATACAATGGAACGGGTTTGGCTCATGGGGTGTAGAGTTCCAAGCCTGCGCAACCACCTCGTGGTAGCCCGGAAGCGAGGGCCAGAACCGCTCGAAGTGGAATCGCCTCGGTTTGCAGGAGCGCAGGAGGGAGTCGATGATGAGCGGCGCGTGAACAGATGCCGCTGACGACAAGCAACGAAGCATGCAGCTTGGATGGTCAGTAGCCCAGCCAGCGGTGCAGAGAACACGGTCGATGCGCTCGAGGGTCGGCGCCTCGTGTTCGTTAGACCAGGTGTAGCGTCGGCCGTGTAGATAGATGTCCTGAAGCTCCTCATCGGCGATGAAATGCCTAAAGCGGCGCATGGTAGCCCGGTGCAGATTCCTGTTGTTCTTGTCCTCGACGTTCGTGATCATGTTGAAGTCGCCCCCAATAAGCCAAGGCCCGGCGCAGCAAGATCTCGTGTCGTGCAGGTCGGCAAGGAAGGCGATCTTGTCCGGCTCCTCTTGGGGCCCGTAAACTCCCGTCACCCACCAGTGTGGGCTGCCGTCGCGGGGGGTCACCAGCGCGTTGATGAAGTGGTCGGCGATGGTTGGATGGGAGAGGGAGACGATGTCGTTCTGCCATGCAAGAAGAATGCCGCCGCGTGTATCCGTGGCTGGGAGGAAGAAGTAGTCGGCAAACGGAGCGCCCAACGTTTCGCGTACGAGGGACGACGAGAAGGCAGCGATCTTTGTTTCCTGAAGACACGCGATACATGGGTTAGCCGAACGGATGACGGAGCGAACAGCGCTACGCTTAGCAGGGCAGTTTAGACCCCGCACGTTCCAAAATATAGCCCTTAGGTTGTACTCCATTGGAAAACTAGTGTTGTCTCGGTGGGGAGGAGCAACAGAAGTTAGGCCTCGGCGATGAGCGCGGGTGGGGCGTGCAGCGAGTCGTCGGGGTTGGCCGGCACCTCCCAGCCATGGTAGTCTGCGAGTGCGGTGATCGTGTCGGCAGCCAGTGGGCGATCAAACATGCGCGCGTACTTCTCGAGGATGGAGTCAGAGATTGGTTCATCGTGCTGCAGCAGGCCAAGGCGGCGTAGGAGCACCCGCTTTGCCTTCATCTCGGAGTCGAGGCCACGATCAGCCTTGGCAATGCGTCCACTGCGACGAGGCGTGAAATCCAGCGGGACGGCGTTGCGGCGTCGGCGCGGAGGCGGGGGCCGGAGGACTGGTTCGTTGGGGCGCTGCACCGAGGAGACGAACCGCTCCAAGCGCTCCCCAACCGCGCGATCGTGGCCATCAACGGTTGGGATCCCGTCTGTGGCGCATGGCGCAATGATTATGGCCTGACATGTGTTGGGCCCGCAATCCACGTCATGCGCCTGGGTTGGCTCCAGCATCGCAGGGACATGCATGGCGCTGACCGGCACCGCGGAGGCCTGGGCCTGTAGCACGTGGGCGGGGGTGGGGTAGGCTCTGTCTGCGCCACGGTGGGCCTGGGCTGCGCCGCCTGCAGGCCGCAGGCCGGTTGGGAGATGGGATTGGCACGGTGGGTTGGAATCTCTGGCCTGTCGGCGGCAGAATGAACAGAAGCAGCTTTGTCGGGGGAGTGTGGGGCGTCGAGCGCAAGGGCTAGCACCGGTGATGGGCCTGGCGGGGTCTGGTCGGGCGCAGAGGACTGACAAGTGGCAAGCCCGTGGTCGCCAAAGCTGACCTGGGGTGGCAGCGATTGGATGTCTCGTAGCGAGGAGCGCGTCAAACCGTTGACTGGTGAGCCCGAGGTGGACAGACGGCCGTCCAGCGTGGACCCGGGCGTGGCAGCAGTTATCCGTTGGCTAAGCGCGGGCCCGCCAGCAGGGATTGGGTCCGTGGGTGGGTGGGGCCCCAGAATGCCCCGCCAACCGCGGAGGACGCATACCTCGGCGGCGGTGTTGGCCCTGGCCGACGGTCCTAGTGCGGCGGGTGCCGGGCGGGGACGCCCGAGAGGGGCGCGGCGGGAACTCGTGTCGCCGGGGCCAGCGCGGAGGGAGCGGGGGTGACAGGGGGTTCGCGTCACCGTCATTGGCGCCGCCCGGCGAGCGCGGCCGTGCAGGTGGAGGCACCGGCCGGCGGAAATCCTCCGAGGCGGTGACCAGGATCTGCACCGGCTTGCGGAGCGTGCGCCGGACGAAGCGCTCGGCGCGGTCGGGGTCGGCGCCCGCATTGACGGCGTCTGGCTCCGGGAGCAGCAGGTCGGTCGAGCGCGGGATGGCGTCGGGATTCGCGGTCCAGGCCGAGAATCTGAATCGGGACATGTCGTTGCCGTCATGGGTGGAGGGGAGGAGGTGCTCGATCTCGAGGAATGGGGAGAGCATGGATTCGACGGAGGAATGGTGCCACGCCTGGTCGGGGAGGCCGACGATCTCGACCTCCACCCGAAATCGCAGCTGCACCGGCTCGCAGCCAGCGGAGTGACTCCAGGGGTGGACGATGAGTCGGAAGCGTGGCGAGCGCACCAGGCGCAGGGCCACCCTGGCTCGGGCCTCGGTCGAGGAGAACTTGAGGAGGAACTCGTCGTGGCCACGGCTGTGGACGGAGAACTCGTCGTCGGCGAGGCTGAATCTCTCGCGCAGCAGCCCAGCGACCTCCTCGCGACCAATGCCAGAGCGGTTGCCAGCAACAGTGGCCGTAAGGGCGCGCTCCTGCAGCTCCTTCTCGGTGGCGACCAGCCTGGCCGTGCGCGGCAGGTAGCACACGGCAGATGCGGGGCGGAGGGCAGGGTGGCCGGGGAGCACGACAGGCGTCTTGCTCGAGGAGGTGGAGGGGTTGCTCTGGGAAGAGCGCGACGGCGAAGCAGAGGCGGGCGAGGACCGGCCCCCACACCCGGAAGACGCGGGGTTGCTTGGGCCGGCGGCACTCGCGCCCACGCTCGTGGGAGAGGACGAGGCTGGGGGAAGGCACGGTCGTGGCGAGGAGCCGCAGCGACGCTTGGATGGCGGCTCAGCAGAGGAGGCCGGAGAGCGCGGGTTAGTGCAGTCGCGTGCAACATGGCCCGAGAACCTGCAGCGGCGGCAACAAATGGCACGGCGGCACTCCGAGCGCGGGTGGGCGGTGTTGTAGCAGCGCGGGCACTCGCCGGGCGCAGCCACGGGTGGGGAGCGCCGCGGAGGGACGGGATCCGCCTGGCAGCGACGGGGGGAGCACCAGCGGGGCCGCTTACGGCCGTGCGCGGACTCCCAAGGCGCCTCAGGGCTGACGCGGTGGACCTCGGATCTCGGCCCGAGGCGTTGCAGAGGCTGCGAGTCACCCTCGGAGGACGCGAGGGGCTCCTCGCAGAGCACGGCCGGGAAGGAGCGAGGCGCGGCGGGGCTGGTAGATCCAGCGGCGGAGGGGCTTGAATCCAACCAGCGAAGCTCGCAGCCGCGACCGCCGGTGGGGGGGGAGGCCATGCGTAGGGTGGAGGTGGGCGGTGTTGGGTTTCGTAGTAATTTCAAAATTTTCCTACGCACACGCAAGATCATGTGATGCATAGCAACGAGAGGGGAGAGTGTTGTCTACGTACCCACGCAGACCGACTGCGGAAGCGTTGACACAACGTAGAGGAAGTAGTCGTACGTCTTCACGATCCAACCGATCAAGCACCGAAACTACGGCACCTCCGAGTTCGAGCACATGTTCAGCTCGATGACGATCCCCGGACTCCAATCCAGCAAAGTGTCGGGGAAGAGTTCCATCAGCACGACGGCGTGGTGATGATCTTGATGTACTACAGCAGCAGGGCTTCGCCTAAACTCCGCTACAGTATTATCGAGGACTATGGTGGCTGGGGGCGCCGCACACGACTAAGGAATAGATCACGTGGATCAACTTGTGTGTTCTTTGGGGTGCCCTGCCTCTGTATATAAAGGACTAGAGGGGGGAGGCTGGCCGGCCAAGGGAGGGCACGCCAGGAGAGTCCTACTCCCTCTGGGAGTAGGATTCCCCTCCCCCCCCCAATGCTAGTTGGAATAGGATTCCTTGAGGGGGAAAAGAGAGAGAGGGGGCCGGCCACCTCTCCTAGTCCTAATAGGACTAGGGGAAGGGGGGAGGCGCACAGCCACCTTGGGCTGCTCCTTTCTCCTTTCCACTAAAGCCCACTAAGGCCCATATAGCTCCCGGGGGGTTCCGGTAACCTCCCGGTACTCCGGTAAAATCCCGATTTCACCCGGAACACTTCCGATATCCAAACATAGGCTTCCAATATATCAATCTTTACGTCTCGACCATTTCGAGACTCCTCGTCATGTCCGTGATCACATCCGGGACTTCGAACAACCTTCGGTACATCAAAATGCATAAACTCATAATATAACAGTCATCGTAACCTTAAGCGTGCGGACCCTACGGGTTCGAGAACAATGTAGACATGACCGAGACATGTCTCCGGTCAATAACCAATAGCGGGACCTCGATGCCCATATTGGCTCCTACATATTCTACGAAGATCTTTATCGGTCAGACCGCATAACAACATACGTTGTTCCCTTTGTCATCGGTATGTTACTTGCCCGAGATTCGATCGTCGGTATCCAATACCTAGTTCAATCTCGTTACCGGCAAGTCTCTTTAATCGTTCTGTAATACATCATCCCGCAACTAACTCATTAGTTGCAATGCTTGCAAGGCTTATGTGATGTGCATTACCGAGAGGGCCCAGAGATACCTCTCCGACAATCGGAGTGACAAAACCTAATCTCGAAATACGCCAACCCAACATGTACCTTTGGAGATACCTGTAGTACTCCTTTATAATCACCCAGTTACGTTGTGACGTTTGGTAGTACCCAAAGTGTTCCTCCGGTAAACGGGAGTTGCATAATCTCATAGTTATAGGAACATGTATAAGTCATGAAGAAAGCAATAGCAACATACTAAACGATCGGGTGCTAAGCTAATGGAATGGGTCATGTCAATCAGATCATTCAACTAATGATGTGACCTCGTTAATCAAATAACAACACTTTGTTCATGGTCAGGAAACATAACCATCTTTGATTAACGAGCTAGTCAAGTAGAGGCATACTAGTGACACTAGGTTTGTCTATGTATTCACACATGTATTATCTTTCCGGTTAATACAATTCTAGCATGAATAATAAACATTTATCATGATATAAGGAAATAAATAATTGTTGGGTTTCGTAGTAATTTCAAAAAAATTCCTACGCACACGCAAGATCATGGTGATGCATAGCAACGAGAGGGGAGAGTGTTGTCTACGTACCCACGCAGACCGACTGCGGAAGCGTTGACACAACGTAGAGGAAGTAGTCGTACGTCTTCACGATCCAACCGATCAAGCACCGAAACTACGGCACCTCCGAGTTCGAGCACACGTTCAGCTCGATGACGATCCCCGGATTCCGATCCAGCAAAGTGTCGGGGAAGAGTTCCGTCAGCACGACGGCGTGGTGACGATCTTGATGTACTACAGCAGCAGGGCTTCGCCTAAACTCCGCTACAGTATTATCGAGGACTATGGTAGCTGGGGCGCCGCACACGGCTAAGGAATAGATCACGTGGATCAACTTGTGTGTTCTTTGGGGTGCCCTGCCTCTGTATATAAAGGACTAGAGGGGGGAGGCTGGCCGGCCAAGGGAGGGCGCGCCAGGAGAGTCCTACTCCCTCTGGGAGTAGGATTCCCCCCCCCCCCAATCCTAGTTGGAATAGGATTCCTTGAGGGGGGAAAGAGAGAGAGGGGGCCAGCCACCTCTCCTAGTCCTAATAGGACTAGGGGAAGGGGGGAGGCGCACAGCCACCTTGGGTTGCCCCCTTCTCCTTGTGACGCCCGGGTAATTAGGCTACAGTAATCCCACGCTAATCGTGCCATGACACCTCGGTTACTGTTGCTGTCCTCGTAATAGTTTGAAACCGTTCAAAATTCAAATTCAAGTTTATGACAAGAATAAAAGTTTTCAAAAATTAAAACAGAAATGTTCGATGGTTGCCGAATATTATAAGGGTAATTATGGGGCAACAAACACCTTTTTATAAAATGGCTAAATGGTTTAAAATGATTTAAACAGGAAAGAAAGAAATAATAAAAGATAACACAAAAAACAGAAAAGAAAACTAACAAAAAAAGGTAAAAAGAGACCCCCCCCCACTGGACCCCTTGGCCCAACTGGGCCATGGCCCAGCCGGCCACCCCTGGCCTATAGGCCACCCCACCCCTACCGAAACCCTAATGCCCCACTCGCCCCCCCCCACTCGCTCTCCCCTTCTTCCCCGATCCAGATCCGATCGGGGGAACGAACCCCGCCGACGAACGCCGCCCCACCCTTGGCGCGCCACCACCTCGTCCCGCTGCCCACCTCGACGGCGCCCGCCTTCTCGTCCCGCATGGCGCTCGGTCCCCTCTCGACCCGAGCAAGATCAGGATCAACCCCGCGCCGCCCCAACGCCCGCCGCCACCGACCGCGCCGGCGCTGCCTCGCCGGACCGCTTCCTCGCCGGATCTCCCTCGTCAGACCACCCCGAGCCACCCCGAGCTCGCTGCCTTATCCCCTACACCCGTAGTGAGCTCCCCCCTTCTCTCTCGCGCGCGCGTTCTGGCGCCCCGCTGCCTGCTCTGCCGCTAGGGCCGCGCACCCTGCTCCTAGTCGCCGATGCTCAAGCTGCCGCAGCCGCGGCCTGGCCGAGCGCCCGCGCCCCGCGCGTGGCCACGGTCCTCTGCTCCTCACGCCGCCCCGCAGTCGTGCACGCGCGCGCCCGCGGCCACCCATGCGCTCACCCCGCTCCCCCTCTGCGCTCGCCGCGCGGCGACCGCGCCCGCCCGCACGCGCCCGGTGCGTGCCTTGCCTCGCGCCGTCCGCGACCCCCCTGCTGCTGCTCGCGGTCACCGCGCCGCCCGCCGTCCCGCTTCGCCCCATCCACGGCCTCGCCCTGCCCCGCGCATGCCTCGCTTCCCCTCTGGCCCCGCGCTGGTCAGCCGCTGCCGCCGCGCCTGCCTCGGCCCTCCTCGCCCCGGCGATCTCGGCGAACGCCCAGTCGAGCACCACAACGCCCGACCTGCCCCGTTAGTGCCCAGCGCCCGATAGGCCCCCTGGGCCATTGACAAAATGGCCCCACGGCCCAGAACGATTTAAAAAAAAGGGAATTAAAAAAATAAATAAAAATAAATAAATAGATAATAATAATTAAATTAATTAATTAATTAAGGAATTAATTAAGTTAATTAATCACAATTAGATTAACCTAATTAACTGTTAAATAATTAATCAAACAATGACAGTGGGGCCCACCCCCTAATTAATTATGATTAGTTTAATTAATCTGTTAGTTAAAATGTGTCACTCACCAGTGGGACCCACTGGTCAGGTTGACCAGTCAACTCTATTGACTGCTGACGTCAGCATGACATCATGCTGATGTCATTAATCTATTTTCGAATTTAATTTAAATAATTAATTAAATTCCAAAAATTATTAAAATCTTTAGAAAATCATATCTTTTAATCCGTAACTTGGATTAAAATACTTTCTGCATGAAAGTTGCTCAGAACGACGAGACGAATTTGAATACGCAGCCCGTTTATCCGCCACGCATCCCTAGCATAGCGAACACGCAACTTTCCCCCTCCGGCTCCTCTGCCCGAAAACGCGAAACACCGGGGATACTTTCCCGGATGTCATCCCCCTTCACCGGTATCACCTACTACCGCGTTAGGGCACCTCTAACGCCGTTACTTGTCATGTCATGCATCGCTAAGCACCTGCTTGCTTAAATATTTATTGTTTCTTCCCCCTCTTCTCTCGCTAGACACCGAGACCGACGCCGCTGCTACCCAGTACGACTACGGTGTTGACGACCCCTCTCTCTTGCCAGAGCAACCAGGCAAGCCCCCCCTTTGATCACCAGATATCGCCTACTCTTCTCTATACTGCTTGCATTAGAGTAGTGTAGCATGTTACTGCTTTCCGTTATTCCTATCCTGATGCATAGCCTGTCCTTGCTACTACTGTTGTTACCATTACATGCTATCCTACTGCTTAGTATAGGATGCTAGTGTTCCATCAGTGGCCCTACACTCTTGTCCGTCTGCCATGCTATACTACTGGGCCGTGATCACTTCGGGAGGTGATCACGGGCATATTCAATATACTTTACACAGTTACATTACCTGTGGTACTGTTCGGAGTTGGGGGCTGAAGGGGCAGGTGGCTCCATCCCGGTAGAGGTGGGCCTGGGTTCCCGACGGCCCCCGACTGTTACTTTGTGGCAGAGCGACAGGGCAGGTTGAGACCACCTAGGAGAGAGGTGGGCCTGGCCCTGGTCGGCGTTCGCGGATACTTAACACGCTTAACGAGATCTGGGTATTTGATCTGAGTTTGGCCATTTGGTCTATACGCACTAACCATCCACGCGGGAGTAGTTATGGGTATCCCGGCGTCGTGGTATCAGCCGAAGTCTTCGTGACGTCAGCGACTGAGTGGCGCGCGCCGGATTGGAACGTAAGCCTGCTCTTGTATTAAGGGGGCTAGTTCTGCTTCCGGCCGCGTTCGCAACGTGCAGGTGTGCTAAGGGCGATGGGCCCAGACCCCTGTGCGCTTAGGTTTAGACCGGCGTGCTGACCTCTCTGTTGTGCCTAGGTGGGGCTGCGACATGTTGATCTTTCGCGGCCGGGCATGACCCCGAAAAGTGTGTCCGGCCAAATGGGATCAAGCGTGTTGGGGTATGTGGTGCACCCCTGCAGGGAAGTTAATCTATTCGAATAGCCGTGATCTTCGGTAACAGGACGACTTGGAGTTGTACCTTGACCTTATGACAACTAGAACCGGATACTTAATAAAACACACCCTTCCAAGTGCCAGATACCACCGGTGATCGCTCTCTCACAGGGCGACGAGGGGAGGATCATCGGTTAGGATTATGCTACGTGATGATACTTGGAGGACTTCAGTCGACTCTCTTCTACATGTTGCAAGACGGAGGCTGCCAGAAGCGTAGTCTTCGAAAGGATTAGTTATCCCCCTCTTATTCTGGCATTCTGCAGTTCAGTCCACATATGATACCCTTATTCCATTTGATACCAATGCATACATATGTAGTATAGCTCCTTGCTTGCGAGTACTTTGGATGAGTACTCACGGTTGCTTTCTCCCCCTTTTCCTTTCTTTCTGGTTGTCGCAACCAGATGCTGGAATCCAGGAGCCAGACGCCACCGTCGACGACGACTCCTACTACACCGGAGGTGCCTACTACTACGTGCTGCCCGCTGACGACGACCAGGAGTACTTAGGAGGATCCCAGGCAGGAGGCCTGCGCCTCTTTCGATCTGTATCCCAGTTTGTGCTAGCCTTCTTAAGGCAATCTTGTTTAACTTATGTCTGTACTCAGATATTGTTGCTTCTGCTGACTCGTCTATGATCGAGCTCTTTTATTCAAGCCTTCGAGGCCCCTGGCTTGTAATATGATGCTTGTATGACTTATTTTATTTGTAGAGTTGTGTTGTGATATCTTCCCGTGAGTCCTTGATCTTGATCGTACACATTTGCGTGCATGATTAGTGTACGGTCAAATCGGGGGCGTCACAAGTTGGTATCAGAGCCGACTGCCTATAGGAATCCCCCTTTCCAACTGCTTGGCCGAAGTCGAGTCTAGGCATTGCAAAACTTTTACTAACTTGGCTGTGTGTCTTACGGGCACACGTCGCCATTGGGTGGTACTAGGATCTTTTACTCCTTGTCTATACTCTGGGACTCTGATCTCTCTTCTATTCGGGTTAAATGAAATTTGCTAAATCTAACATTAGGATCTCGTTATCACTTTCACCCGGAGAGCCCCTTATTACTGATGATCGTGTGCTGCACGCGGAGACCCTGAAGATACTCTCCGCTGTTAACCCGAGGACTTGTGTTCATCGCGTTTGCAATTCCCTTCCACCATCAACCCTTATGGGTAACTACTTGCAGTTGTTATTCTTACATTCATCCCCAGTTGGTCTTGTTATTACAAGATACCCCGAATTACTCGTCGATGTTTCGATAATCTTTTAAGCCTACTGCCTTGCAGTTATTTGTCACCTGAATACCCCTATGGAAAAATTCTCACACTTATCGAGTATCCGCTCATCCCCAGTTGTTCTTGTGTTTCACAAAAGTCTTCAAAATACTATTCGATCTTCCAAAAATCCTCTGGAGCCTTTGGCTCTTGAAATTCTTGCTTGCTTGCATTATGGTTAATCCCATAAGTCTCGTAGTCTTATTGACATTCCTTGTCATTATCATTTTGAGTCTATTGACTCAATATGTTTGCGAATACACGCAATCATCATTGATCCTTATAAATTACCTTTCCGGCTGAGCTGCCATTCTTTAACTGGAATTGGTTCTCGACCAATCCAATTTTCGTTGATTGTACCCTAAGGCTATTCAACTTATCCATCCCTAATCAGAGCATTGCTTCTGATCCCTTGATTTGGAAATCATAATTCCTTTGCATTTGACAATTGACTTAGTCAGTTGTTTCTATAATCTGATCTCCTTGTATTCTTCTTCCTCTAGTTGAGTACCGATGCTCACGTCAGATCCCTTGTGGACCACCAGAACCTTTATTGGATTTTATCCGACAGTGTCCTTCGTATTCAATAACCTTGTGAACCTTCCCTCGGATACATAATGCCTTTGGTAAATTGTATCATCTACTTTCTCAACCTGGCTCTACTTTCGAGCTTGTGATATTTACTCTTGAAGCTTGTGGTATATGTTTCTAAGAAGCCCCTATGGGTTGAACATATGCCTTCTCTAAACTGTGGGAACTCGAAAGTTTTCACGAGTCATACACTTCTGGTATCTTGCCAGATAAAATTTCAACACTGCAACTTCATCAAACGCGAGAAGTGAATGAAAGGTTATGCATTGAGGAAGTGGGAGTCGACCTTAAACTTTGCGTTCATGCCCATGGACACGATGCAAATCTTATCATGGAAGCTTCTCGCAGAATAGTTACCCCCTTGTTATAAGTGCTTGTATCTGTGGTTTGATCATGTACAAATGTGATTCTGACCATATTGTTTCCCTTTGATTCAATTCCTCAGACAAGTTAAAACCACTTGTCCTCTGCAGAGCAATACCCAATCCAACCTCTATTTTGATCTGTCGTCGAGTATTACCCCCTGGTATCTCGAGATTATCACAGAACTGCATAACCTCTTATGAGTTCTTTATCAAGTACTACATCCTCACTGATTCCAATTTTTCACGGGCTCCGAGTCATTAAACACTCAAAAACACCGATAACTGAACCGAGTCTGCACTATGGTTCAACGACACTTGATAATCTTCTTTAAGTACGAGTTTGTACCCGAGCACGCCATTCCTAGCCTGTATGGCTATATCATTGTCATGGTGATTTTAACCGTGCTACCTGGTCCTTATTCTCGGAGCACCACTTCGACGATGAGCTAAGCTTACGTCGATTTTCCTTGTTATATCATTTCACCTTGAAAAGCAAGCTTGGTTTTGAGTTTGTGTCGTATCTGTGCTTCCATTGACCTCTTACTTCATCATTCCTTTGACTTGATGTCATCGCTGATCGATTACATCCTCATGAAACCTCTCGACAAATGTGTCGTGATCATCATCAACATTTTGACCCCTTCCAGGATATCAATTGAATTCATGATGAGAAGTACCCTCCTTGCCCTCGATGATTTGTGTTATCATCGACCACTTTATTGCCTTCCGTTCAACACAAACTTGTTCGTGTTTCTAGCAACCCTATTGCTTTCAAGTTAATGGTCGATAATTCATTCTTAGACTATTGGTTGTTGAATCACCTTTCTAACATTGGTCATGCTACCTAAGGCCATATTTTGGGTGCACTTTTCAACCAATGCTTATTGTGTATGTTTTCCTCGAGCATACATCCTTATATCATTTGATCCGACAAATGTTATCTCCTTGTTCGCATAAGTGTGGAAATCCATCTTTTGAAAATCTCAATGAATTGTCGCTGAGTTCATCAGCCATCTCTTCATCCTCTCCTTGGTTTTAATGATGAACTCTTGTTTCGGAACTCGCTACCATAGTACATTTCCCGAGAATCTTACAATGTCGTCTCGTCAATTGTGTTGCACCTTTTCTTCTCAGGCATCCTGAGTCTGAGGTATCCTGACACCAATCAGATCTAAATCTTGGTCAGATATGATGGTTGGAACATTTTTCAAGAGACATATCATTGGTCCTTATATGACCCGGTAAGGTGATGTCATGCCTAGCCCACCTGACCGGAGGACCTAATGTTTTAGTTTCCTTTTTAGCAAGGTTAACCATTCTTCCATGAGGAAATGGAATGACTTTCTTTATAAATTGTTCCTGATGAATCCTTTGTATATCCAAAGCCCGACCTTTGTTTGAAGACCATGTCAGTACTATCTCGAAGCATGTATGTGGTACTCCTATCATCGATAAGAACACTTGAAGCACAAAGCTAAATTTTCTTAATCAAATTATCCAAACATCTTGTATGGGTAATGTCATGAAATTTCTCTCCCCTACCTAAAGAGTTTTCTACGTTATATCATGTCATGGATATCATGCTCAGCTTGTCCTTGGGAAGGATATACCCTTGAAATATGTGTTTAAACACATTTTCCTTTCCATTGTTCTATTTAATCTAATGACCACCTTTTCCTTTCCATTGGTTTGTTTAAACCCTTTCTATGGTCAATATGATCTAAGCAGTGATAGTTCCATGCTTAGGTAAGAACCTCATTGTACACTCTGTTAGTAAGACCCTGTTACTTTTGTTGATGACATTCTGGTAACCACCGATGGACGAGAACCTTGCCTATTGGTCCACCTCGTTTCAACAAGTAGGGAAATGGTTCTCTTCGTCCCTCGCCCTTGGTACCGACGTTGTTGCCAACATAACCGACATGCTATCCGTTGACATGTCTTGCCTACATGGTCATACAAGACGTCACCGCCCTTCCTACCGATAACTCACATGGTGGGCCCATAACCCACAGTTTCACAGGATCGAAACCAGACTCCTATACATCCCTGTTTCGAAGTTATCCCTTGCGCTTCGTTTTGTATGTAATTCGCGAGCCACCTTCCTAGTGATCAAATCTGGTATCGGACACAATACTTATTCCGTTGCTCTGAACCCCTTTCACACTTGTTTTAGGCAATAAACGATTGCCTATCCGCTCAAAACTTCTTATTGCACCGTCTTACTTGCTCTCGATGTTTTCTTAAGTTTCAATTCGAGAGTTACTTTCCGCCACCTTCCCTGGTGTTATCTACCAGCTAAGCAACCTTGTAGAGGTCTGCTCTCTCGGAATAACCATCCTTTATTCTTTCGTAAGAACGATGGAGATCCTGAAGAAAGGACGACAATTTCATCATGATGCGATGAAGCAGAGAAATGAAGACGTCCATATAAGGGATCGACCTCTTCGAGAAGAGCAACCAAGACCAAGAAGATCCGCTAGAATTTCACAACCACAAATTTCCCCCTTACACCACCTCTTAAATCTCGGGACGAGATTTCTTGTAGTGGAGGAGAATTGTGACGCTCGGGTAATTAGGCTACAATAATCCCATGCTAATCGTGCCATGACACCTCGGTTACTGTTGCTGTCCTCGCAATAGTTTGAAACCGTTCAAAATTCAAATTCAAATTCATGACAAGAATAAAAGTTTTCAAAAATTAAAATAGAAATGTTCGGTGGTTGCCAAATATTATAAGGGTAATTATGGGGCAACAAACACCTTTTTATAAAATGGCTAAATGGTTTAAAATGATTTAAACAGGAAAGAAAGAAATAATAAAAGAAAACACAAAAAACAGAAAAGAAAACTAACAAAAAAAGGTAAAAAGAGACCCCCCCCCACTGGACCCCTTGGCCCAACTGGGCCATGGCCCAGCCGGCCACCCCTGGCCTATAGGCCACCCCACCCCTACCGAAACCCTAACGCCCCACTCGCCCCCCCCCACTCGCTCTCCCCCTCTTCCCCGATCCAGATCCGATCGGGGGAACGAACCCCGCCGACGAACGCCGCCCCACCCTTGGCGCGCCACCACCTCGTCCCGCTGCCCACCTCGACGGCGCCCGCCTTCTCGTCCCGCATGGCGCTCGGTCCCCTCTCGACCCGAGCAAGATCAGGATCAACCCCGCGCCGCCCCAACGCCCGCCGTCACCGACCGCGCCGGCGCCGCCTCGCCGGACCGCTTCCTCGCCGGATCTCCCTCGTCAGACCACCCCGAGCCACCCCGAGCTCGCTGGCCTTATCCCCTACACCCGTAGTGAGCTCCCCCCTTCTCTCTCTCGCGCGCGTTCCGGCGCCCCGCTGCCTGCTCTGCCGCTAGGGCCGCGCCCCCTGCTCCTAGTCGCCGATGCTCAAGCTGCCGCAGCCGCGGCCTGGCCGAGCGCCCGCGCCCCGCGCGTGGCCACGGTCTCTGCTCCTCACGCCGCCCCGCAGTAGTGGCACAGCGCGCGCCCGCGGCCACCCATGCGCTCACCCCGCTCCCCCTCTGCGCTGCCGCGCGGCGACCGCGCCCGCCCGCACGCGCTCGGTGCGTGCCTTGCCTCCGCCGTCCGCCTCCTCTGCTGCTAGCGGTCACCGCGCCGCCCGTCGTCCCGCTTCGCCCTCCCCCGCGCGTGCCTCGCTTCCCCTCTGGCCCCGCGCTGGTCAGCCGCTGCCGCCGCGCATGCCTCGGCCCTCCTCGCCCCGGCGATCTCGGCGAACGCCCAGTCGAGCGCCGCAACGCCCGACACCCCGTTAGTGCCCAGCGCCCGATAGGCCCCCTGGGCCACTGACAAAATGGCCCACGGCCCAGAACGATTTAAAAAAAGGGAATTAAAAAATAATAAAAATAATAAATAGATAATAATAATAAATTAATTAATTAATTAAGGAATTAATTAAGTTATATCACAATTAGATTAACCTAATTAACTGTTAGATAATTAATCAAACAATGACAGTGGGGCCCACCCCCTAATTAATTATGATTAGTTTAATTAATCTGTTAGTTAAAATGTGTCACTGACCAGTGGGACCCACTGGTCAGGTTGACCAGTCAACTCTATTGACTGCTGACGTCAGCATGACATCATGCTGATGTCATTAATCTATTTTCGAATTTAATTTAAATAATTAATTAAATTCCAGAAATTAATAAAATCTTTAGAAAATCATATCTTTTAATCCGTAACTCGGATTAAAATATTTTCAACATGAAAGTTGCTCAGAACGACGAGACGATTTGAATACGCAGCCCGTTTATCCGCCACGCATCCCTAGCATAGCGAACACGCAACTTTCCCTCCGGCTCCTCTGCCCGAAAACGCGAAACACCGGGGATACTTTCCCGGATGTCTCCCCCTTCACCGGTATCACCACTACCGCGTTAGGGCACCTCTAACGCTTACTTGTCATGTCATGCATCGCTATGCATATGCTTGCTTAAATATTTATTGTTTCTTCCCCTCTTCTCTCGCTAGACACCGAGACCGACGCCGCTGCTACCCAGTACGACTACGGTGTTGACGACCCCTCTCTCTTGCCAGAGCAACCAGGCAAGCCCCCCCTTGATCACCAGATATCGCCTACTCTTCTCTATACTGCTTGCATTAGAGTAGTGTAGCATGTTACTGCTTTCCGTTATTCCTATCCTGATGCATAGCCTGTCCTTGCTACTACTGTTGTTACCATTACCTGCTATCCTACTGCTTAGTATAGGATGCTAGTGTTCCATCAGTGGCCCTACACTCTTGTCCGTCTGCCATGCTATACTACTGGGCCGTGATCACTTCGGGAGGTGATCACGGGCATATACTATATACTTTACACAGTTACATTACCTGTGGTACTGTTCGGAGTTGGGGGCTGAAGGGGCAGGTGGCTCCATCCCGGTAGAGGTGGGCCTGGGTTCCCGACGGCCCCCGACTGTTACTTTGGCGGAGCGACAGGGCAGGTTGAGACCACCTAGGAGAGAGGTGGGCCTGGCCTGGTCGGCGTTCGCGGATACTTAACACGCTTAACGAGATCTGGGTATTTGATCTGAGTTTGGCCATTTGGTCTATACGCACTAACCATCTACGCGGGAGTAGTTATGGGTATCCCGGCGTCGTGGTATCAGCCGAAGCCTTCGTGACGTCAGCGACTGAGCGGCGCGCGCCGGATTGGAACGTAAGCCTGCTCTTGTATTAAGGGGGCTAGTTCTGCTTCCGGCCGCGTTCGCAACGTGCAGGTGTGCTAAGGGCGATGGGCCCAGACCCCTGTGCGCTTAGGTTTAGACCGGCGTGCTGACCTCTCTGTTGTGCCTAGGTGGGGCTGCGACGTGTTGATCTTTCGCGGCCGGGCATGACCCCGAAAAGTGTGTCCGGCCAAATGGGATCAAGCGTGTTGGGTATGTGGTGCACCCCTGCAGGGAAGTTAATCTATTCGAATAGCCGTGATCTTCGGTAACAGGACGACTTGGAGTTGTACCTTGACCTTATGACAACTAGAACCGGGATACTTAATAAAACACACCCTTCCAAGTGCCAGATACCACCGGTGATCGCTCTCTCACAGGGCGACGAGGGGAGGATCATCGGTTAGGATTATGCTACGTGATGATACTTGGAGGACTTCAGTCGACTCTCTTCTACATGTTGCAAGACGGAGGCTGCCAGAAGCGTAGTCTTCGAAAGGATTAGTTATCCCCCTCTTATTCTGGCATTCTGCAGTTCAGTCCACATATGATACCCTTATTCCATTTGATACCAATGCATACATATGTAGTATAGCTCCTTGCTTGCGAGTACTTTGGATGAGTACTCACGGTTGCTTTCTCCCCCTTTCCCCCTTTTCCTTTCTTTCTGGTTGTCGCAACCAGATGCTGGAATCCAGGAGCCAGACGCCACCGTCGACGACGACTCCTACTACACCGGAGGTGCCTACTACTACGTGCTGCCCGCTGACGACGACCAGGAGTACTTAGGAGGATCCCAGGCAGGAGGCCTGCGCCTCTTTCGATCTGTATCCCAGTTTGTGCTAGCCTTCTTAAGGCAATCTTGTTTAACTTATGTCTGTACTCAGATATTGTTGCTTCTGCTGACTCGTCTATGATCGAGCTCTTTTATTCGAGCCTTCGAGGCCCCTGGCTTGTAATATGATGCTTGTATGACTTATTTTATTTGTAGAGTTGTGTTGTGATATCTTCCCGTGAGTCCTTGATCTTGATCGTACACATTTGCGTGCATGATTAGTGTACGATCAAATCGGGGGCGTCACACTCCTTTCCACTAAAGCCCACTAAGGCCCATATAGCTCCCGGGGGGTTCCGGTAACCTCCCGGTACTCCGGTAAAATCCCGATTTCACCCGGAACACTTCCGATATCCAAACATAGGCTTCCAATATATCAATCTTTACGTTTTGACCATTTCGAGACTCCTCGTCATGTCCGTGATCACATCCGGGACTCCGTACAACCTTCGGTACATCAAAATGCATAAACTCATAATATAACTGTCATCGTAACCTTAAGCGTGCGGACCCTACGGGCTCGAGAACAATGTAGACATGACCGAGACACGTCTCCGGTCAATAACCAATAGCGGGACCTGGATGCCCATATTGGCTCCTACATATTCTACGAAGATCTTTATCGGTCAGACCGCATAACAACATACGTTGTTCCCTTTGTCATCGGTATGTTACTTGCCCGAGATTCGATCGTCGGTATCCAATACCTAGTTCAATATCGTTACCGGCAAGTCTCTTTACTCGTTCCGTAATACATCATCTCACAACTAACATATTAGTTGTAATGCTTGCAAGGCTTATGTGATGTGCATTACCGAGAGGGCCCAGAGATACCTCTCCGACAATCGGAGTGACAAATCCTAATCTCGAAATACGCCAACCCAACATGTACCTTTGGAGACACCTGTAGTACTCCTTTATAATCACCCAGTTACGTTGTGACGTTTGGTAGTATCCAAAGTGTTCCTCCGGTAAACGGGAGTTGCATAATCTCATAGTCATAGGAACATGTATAAGTCATGAAGAAAGCAATAGCAACATACTAAACGATCGGGTGCTAAGCTAATGGAATGGGTCATGTCAATCAGATCATTCAACTAATGATGTGGTCCCATTAATCAAATAACAACTACTTTGTCTATGGTTAGGAAACATAACCATCTTTGATTAATGAGCTAGTCAAGTAGAGGCATACTAGTGACACTCTGTTTGTCTATGTATTCACACATGTATTATGTTTCCGGTTAATACAATTCTAGCATGAATAATAAACATTTATCATGATATAAGGAAATAAATAATAACTTTATTATTGCCTCTAGGGCATATTTCCTTCAATAATAACTTTATTATTGCCTCTAGGGCATATTTCCTTCAGGCGGCGGGGCCGGGGTGGCCGCCGTCGAGAGTGGTGTACGCCGGGGCTGGAGTGGCCGGCGGCGGAGTGCGCGAGGCAGGAGCTAGAGCACCAACCCTAAACCCTCGTCTTCTGCTTCCCAGCCGCCGTATCCTTGCTTGTAGTTGTAGCCCCCGTATCCATCTGCATCTCGGACCTACCCTTCTTGGAATCCATCTCAATCTCACTATGGTACGCACCTTGCATAGTTTTCCTAACCCTTGCGGCCTCTTTTTTACGTGAGGAAACCCTAGGGTTTAGAGTTCGCGTGCGGGTACCAATCGATCTCTCCCAACACAAACAAAGCAGGTTTTGCTTGCTTTTTTGCAGGGGTAAAGGAGATTTTCATTACTCACGAGGGCCTCTCAGCCACAACCAAGTTTACAATGAAGTCTAACCCCGAGTACAACCACACCGCGGTTCGGTGGTACTACGGCCATAAGCAGCAAGTTCATGGCTAACTTTATTTTGCGAACGATGACAAAGAGGAAAAGAAATCTCCCTATCCTTAGTTGAAGCCAAGCTTTTAATCTCCTGGATCACGAAGCGATGTGTTGATCTATCATCAGAATTTTCTATGATCAGCGACACTGCCTCAGAACTATCTAGTTCTACTGAAATTGGCAGCATCGTCCGACGGAAGGCTAGCTCTCCAGCCCCTCCCTACACGCTGTGAGCTCGGCGCCCACCGCGTCGCCACAAGTACAGAGTTCATGGCAAGCGCTAAATATGATGTTTCACTTAGTGTACTGGAGGATCATCCCACCTCCCGCCATACCTATAGCCGGTATGAAGCTTCCGTCCGTGTTCAACTTGGTCCATCCTGTAGTAGGAGCGACCCAACTCAGCTCCTCTTTAGCTAGGGTGCTGGCTGTATGTGCTGGTGGTGCATCATTGATCACCATTTTCCCCTTCACAACATCATCATTGGGGTACTGCTTGAGGCACAATAAAGAGCTGATATATCCATGTAGAAACCGCCAAGAGGACTCACTTGGAGGTGGCTGTTTTTCATGCGTGATCTCATTTCGCACGTGCCAAGTCCTCCACATGATCATCAGTACGATCATACGCGTCATCTCGTCCAAAGGCTCAAGGAGGGTGAACAACCATTCTGGCCCCGTGTTGCGAATGGATTCAATCCTCGGGATGACCCAATCTAGCGCAATGGCATGCCAAAGTTCCTTCGCAAAGGGGCACCTCCACATCGCATGGAACCCATCCTCTCGTTCCACACCACAAATGGGACATATGTCAGAAAGCTCAAGATGACGTGAAAATTTATTTGCCCAAGTAGCTAGAGAGTTGGTCACAATCCGCCAAGCAAACACGCGTACCTTTGGGGGAGCAGGGCACCCCCATATGGTCTTCCAGATGGCGCGACGACCATCCGGTGCCCTGCTCATGGCGGTGGCCAATGGACGCTCGCGCTCGTCCATGGCCAACCGATAGGCAGAACGAACGGTGAAGATACCGTTCTTCTCCGGCGCCCAAGCAATGATGTCGTCGGTGCAGCGAGGCGAGGTGCAAATGCTGGATATCGCATCGACGTCCACTGGAAGGAAGTGTCGGCGGAGAAGATCCATACGCCAGGACCCATCCGCCGCGAGAAGCTCCGCCACTCTCCTCAGCCGGCAGGTGCCTTGCTGCGTGATAGGTTGGCGCAAGGGTTTCCTCGGCACCCATCGGTCGCGCCATATCCGGATGTTTTGGCCGTCTCCAACACGCCATATGATGCCCTTTTTCAAGAGCTCGAGGCCATACTGTATGGCCTGCTAGGTCGAGGATGCGTTCCCGGAGAACACTGTATCCTCAAGGCGACCATCTGAATAGTACCGAGCTTTTAGTACCTGCGCACATAAACTGTTAGGCTTAATTAACAGGCGCCACGCCTGTCGAGCAAGGAGCGCTTGGTTGAAGAGACGGAAATCTTTGAAGCCCAAGCCTCCCTTGGTCTTATGTGCTAAAATTTTCGGCCATGCCAATCAATGTGTTTTTCTCTTGCCCTCCGCCGAGCCCCACCAGAAATTTCGTACCATTCTGTTCAAGTCGTCGCAGACTGACATGGGTAGTTTGAAGATACCCATTATATAAGTTGGAATGGCTTGAGCAATAGCTTTAATCATGGCTTCCTTTCCTGCAAGTGACAGAGTGTCCCTCCATGCAATGATCCGCTTCAATAGATGAGACTGCAAATTCTGAAATTCCCTGTTGGCATACGGCCTTCGGGCGTTGGTAGACCCAGTATTTTTCCTCAAACCACACTGTATCAATATTCAGTACAGCCCGTACCTTTCCCTGCTCATCCAGCACACAAGCTGGGCCAAAGAGCGCACTACACTTTGCTGGGTTGATACTCTGCCCTGTAGCTCGCTCATATGTGTTTAACACATTATGTATTTTTGTAGCTTGCTCCTCGTTCGCCTTAAAAAACAGTAAAAAGTCGTGTGCAAAGAGCAAGTGAGACACTCCAGGGGCTCTGGGACATATTTTCAATGGGGAGTAATCATCTTTTTCCTCTCCATCTTTCAACAGAGTAGACAATCCATCAGCCACAAAAAAGAATAGGAACGGGGATAACGGATCACCTTGCCGTAGTCCACACGACGGTGCGAACGAATCCAAGAGGGTTCCATTGAATTTCACAGTATATCTCACCGAGGTGACGCAAGCCATAATCCAGTTCACCCACCGGTGAGTGAAGCCCGTCTTTTGCATCATTCGCTCCAAAAAGATCCAATCCACCCTGTCGTAAGCCTTAGACAAATCCAGCTTATAAGCACAAAAGCTCTTGTTGGGGTCTTTTTCATGCTGTATATAATGAATGCACTCAAACGCAATCAAGGCATTGTCAGTGATCATCCGTCCAGAAACAAAGGCACTCTGCTCGGGAGAAATAATATCATCTAACATAGGTCTCAAACGATTTACCAGACACTTCGCCGCCACCTTGTAGATGACGTTACATAAACTGATGGGCCTGAATTCCGTGAGCTTCGACGGGTTATCTATCTTTGGAATGAGAACAATGGCAATGTTGTTCACCCCCTCCGGCATTATTCCCGTCCGAAAAAAATCCTTCACCCCAGCAATAATTTGCTCCCTCATAATCGCCTAGTTTCTCTGAAAGAAACGAGTGGGGAAGCCGTCCAGTCCCGGCGCCTTCACTGGCCCAATCTGAAACAGGGCGTCAGCGATCTCCTTGTCCGTAAAATCTGCGCAGAGTCCATCATTCATATGATCAGTAACACGGGTATTAATCAAGTCAATTACTGGATCCGCACACAAGGAAGCATCAGCTGAAAATAAATTTGAGAAATAAGACGTCGCCATGGCAGCTATAGATGCATGATCCGTGTGAGCATTCCCTGTGTCATCCACGAGCACCTTTATACGGTTTTTCCGGCGGGCCAGACCGCTTTCCTATGAAAGAACTGGGTATTCCGGTCTCCCTCCCGCAGCCATGCAATCCTAGACCTCTGCATCCAAAGCATTTCCTCACGGTACAAGAGTTCATTCATCCGGTCCGTCGCCTCTCTAATCTCCTTCCGATCTGCATTCATAGACATGAGCTCCTCTAGCCAAGAGTGTGACTTATTAATCTCTTTGATGATATTACCAAACTTTTGACGACTCCAATCTTGTAGCTGTTTCATCATGTTACCCAGACCAGAAGCAATATCACCAAGGTTAAGCATAGATCCTAATTCAGTCCATGTGTTCATGATTACCTCCGGGAGTGAGGGGTCCCTCTCCCACATTACCTCATACTGGCGACA
The DNA here is from genome assembly GCF_003073215.2 of Triticum urartu. Taxonomy (NCBI): domain Eukaryota; kingdom Viridiplantae; phylum Streptophyta; class Magnoliopsida; order Poales; family Poaceae; genus Triticum; species Triticum urartu. Next base: position 428,637,613 of record NC_053027.1, read on the forward strand.
CTTCCTGCCAGTCACCTGCTCGGCACCTCCCACGTACAACGAAGCAAAATGGGGAGGTGGTCCGAACTGCGAGCCACGAGGTGTTCAACCTTTGCATGGCCAAAAATATTTCTCCAGGAGTTGTTCGCGACGGCTCGATCAAGTCGAACCTTGATGTTGGCCCGGCCGCCACGACGATTATCATATGTGTACGGTAGCCCTGCAAAACCAAGATCGTACAGACCACAGATTTCAAGGGCATCATGAAAATCAATCATCTGACCTGCTGACTGTGGCGTTGCAGAAAAGTGCTCGAAGCTCCACATAGCTTCATTGAAGTCACCAATCATGGCCCATGGCATGTTGGCCTGTTGGTGAAGACCACGGAGGGCGGACCACATGCGGTGTCGGTCCTCCTTCCACGGTTCGCCATATACACAAGTGAGCCTCCAGGGCGGCTCACCCGCCACACTCGTAACATACACATCAATATATCTCTCGTTTATTTCTTTTACATCCAGACTCAAGAACTCATGCCAATACAAAGCAAGACCACCACTAAGACCAACGCTATCAGAAGCATCAAAACCTCGTAACCCTAACCGAGCATGGTACCTACTCATTTTATTCTTAGACTGCCTAGTTTCACAAAGAAAGACGATACTAGGGGAGTGAGCTTGCACAAGGCTCACAAGATCACGAACTGTCCGGGGGTTCCCTCCCCCTGGCAGTTCCAGCTTAAGATATTCATTGCTCCCGACGGGGCTCCAGAGGCCCCGTCAGTTCGTCGGCGGCCCCTGGGCCGACTGCCTCCGTTGTGGTCGTAGCATCCTGCATGTCATGATCACGAGTCCCTCCATGCGCCTGTGACTGCTGCCCCTCCAGCATCTCACCGGTCCTCCGCTTCTTAGGTGTACCTGAAATAAGACATTCTGCTGTGGAAGCTTACTTCGTGTACACGACCAATGCCTTCTCGCCAGCATCGTCGTCCGCATCGGCGGCCAGCTCCTCTCCCGCGTTCCGCTTGCGCAAGGACGAGGTGTTTTTCTTGCTACTGCTGCTACACCCGGTTAATCTGTTTATTAATGTTATATATTGTTATTTTAAATTTGTTGATAATATTATATCTTCTCGTTTTATTACTTTTATAAATTTATTAGATCACGACATATTTCTTCTAGTTTCAATCAATCAACTGTTTGATATGTTAAAATACAGGATGTGGACCTATGAAGGGTTCAGAAAGAGAGTTAATGAGGTGCATGTAGGCAAAAAGTATGCAGGGTCCAACACGAAGATGTGGATGTGGACCCGTAGAGGGTTTTGATCCATATTTATTGGGCTACAAGCATGTGATATTAACATCAAAAGAGCTAAAAAAACTGACGTTGATTTTCGCTCACCTCGCGCGAACGTGCTAGATGCCGTTGGATAACCACACAAATCTTGAAGCAGCGAAGAGGAAACACATCAGCTCTAAAACCCATTTAGTAGAACAGAAAACCGGCGAGAACACTCTTCTATGCAAACACAATAGTTCACCGCATTGGCTAGCACCTTAGGCCTCCATTTAGGAGATCCGGCTTCCAACCCTAGTTTCTCCCCTGTTTACAGAGCAATTTTACAAAAGGAAATGTACATGGTAAATTTATTTTTTGATCAATGAATGGTAATTATTTTTCATAATTTACTATGGTAATTTTAATTTTTGGACCATAGCAAATTTATTTTATAGATGGTGGCAACTATTTTAGTTGACCATGGTAAAAACAAATTTGACCAACAAGTTTGTCAATTTACTTGTTTGCATTGATGTGTTTTTTTCTCTTCTTCCGACAAATTTTGTAATATTGTTTATTTTTTGACCCGCGGTTAGAGTTATGGAGACAAACCTTGGAATCGAAAGGGTTTAGGCTTAGTAGAACTAAAACCGAGTACATGATGTGCGGTTTCAGTACTACTAGGTGTGAGGAGGAGGTTAGCCTTGATGGCCAGGTGGTACCTCGGAAGGACACCTTTCGGTATTTGGGGTCAATGTTGTAGGAGGATGGGGGTATTGATGAAGATGTGAACCATCGAATCAAAGCCGGATGGATGAAGTGGCGCCAAGCTTCTGGCATTCTCTGTGACAAGAGAGTGCCACAAAAGCTAAAAGGCAAGTTCTACAGGACGGCGGTTCGACCCGCAATGTTGTATGGCGCGGAGTGTTGGCCAACTAAAAGGCGACATGTTCAACAGTTAGGTGTGGCGAAGATGCGTATGTTGAGATGGATATGTGGCCACACGAGGAAGGATCGAGTCCGGAATGATGATATACGAGATAGAGTTGGGGTAGCACCAAGTGAGGAGAAGCTTGTCCAACATCGTCTGAGATGGTTTGGGCATATTCAGCGCAGGCCTCCAGAAGCTCCAGTGCATAGCGGACGGCTAAAGCGTGCGGAGAATGTCAAGAGAGGGCGGGGTAGACCGAATTTGATATGGGAGAAGTCTGTTAAGAGAGACCTGAAGGATTGGAGTATCACCAAAGAGCTAGCTATGGAAAGGGGTGCGTGGAAGCTTGCTATCCATGTGGCAGAGCCATGAGTTGGTTGCGAGATTTTATGGGTTTCACCTCTAGCCTACCCCAACTTGTTTGGGACTAAAGGCTTTGTTGTTGTTGTTGTTGTTATTGTTTATTTTTTGACCCGCAACATGGCAATTCTTTTTTTAAAGTTTTTTTCTGAGAGAATTAAGATCGGGCTGGAGGCCTAGTAAAAGGCTTATATTTCCGGGGTTCATGCAAGGCGGCTGCTTTGAATTTGTTTTCTTCAGCGCAGCTGCAGATGAGTTTAGGCTCAGAAGTGGATTATCGGAAACGGAGGGAGTACTCCAGGTGTAAGGAGAGAAGTAGAGCACAATTTTTGCAAACACTAGTCTTAATGTGTTTTTCCATCACTTCACCGAGCTTCTGACGGAAAATAAGCAACACCAGTTCTTAAATAGGGGAATAAAGGGACGTGATTATTCTGCACTCGGGCTCAAATGAGCCTGAATATGAATAGTAAAATCGTTGTAAATAGCAAAAACATTAAAAAAATTATCTTTTTTTTGGTGAAAGATGCTTATGTACCCGGGCTTAATTTTTGGTGAAGTTTGGACATTCGAGGAGCTAGAAACTTTTAAAGAGAACACTATTCATACCTGATTTTGTCTTTTTACCAATGAGCTCCTCGAATGTCCGAAAACCATGAAATTTTGCACGAACATAACGCACTTGAGCATGTAGCACAGAAAAATTGTTTGTTTGAATTTTTCTAGTATTTTTCACTGTTCGTGGGGTGTAGATGAGCCCGGGTATTGAATTGAATTTTCGGAAATAAAGGAACAATCTCGTTGAATAAATGAGAAAGGTTTGGAAATAAATGGCTCACTAACCGACCAAAGATATACCACAACGTGCGTGCGGTTCAACAAAAAGTACGAATACCAATCATAAATTAAGGAATTAACGACCGGAAGCCCTCTATTATCAGAGATGATCCACTAAATAGGGTTGGATTACTAAAAACGGGAGCATGTTTTCTGGGGCAAAAAGAAAAAATGCATCATGAATGTGTCAATAACAAAAGGGAAAATGAAAAAAGAAATATTAAAAGAACAGGATGAGAGAAGGAGCAACGTCATTATCATTTCTAAAGTACATGGAAGTGCTTCAAAGTAGCACTCTGCATTAATAGAGAGTTTTTAAGTTCGTCATGTCTAATACACTAGTGGGGACTTTGTGCTATAGAACATGACTTGTGTATTCCGACTTCCGAGGATGAGCTACCTCGGATGCTTTAGATCTTCGTGAGCAAACAAATAGGATGCACATTTTGCTAGTTCAAAAAAGAGATATCATACATTAATAGATCTAGTACATATGGTGCATGACAATCCTACTCATTGTATTAACATCGATTATAAAGTATTTCCATTTCCTAATGATTAGTTATGTTGATGCAATACTTTCTTCATTTCCGACTCCTCATAACACCATAATTATTCTTATTTCTCCTTTTTAAGCGCGGGAGCGAAGAACCTAATGTGAAGTTTCCTAGGGCGTGTTTGGTTGCCTGCATGAGGCTCAACCAGACTCGTGCGGGAAGGAAACGGGCTGTTTGGTTGTTTGGTTTTACAGTTGAGCCTGCATAGCACGAAACTTAAAGCAGCTCTGGGCCTGGCTCACTGGAAACACTCAGATCGGCAGTTTCTCACGAGTCAAGCCGAGCCAAACGCAAGCGAGTGGGCCATTGCACGAGTGGAGACAGGAGGAATGCGAGGTGATTACTTGAGGTCTTCTTCAACCTCCACTAAGCTCCTATCTAATCTCCTTCCTCTGATCTACACAACGGTGCTTCGGTTCGAGGTAAGCTCTACACGAAAAAGATGCACCTCGATGCTATGGTTCCATTCAGGCGATCAGTTCGTAGTTTCGTCGGTTGTAAGTTCTTAATATCGTGTTTTCGTTTGGAGCTATTCTGGATAAATTTTGTCAGGTTCTCGCGCACGATTGATCATTTGAAATTTCCTTTAACCAACAGCCTAATCTCGCAGTTCCTCACAACATTTGTGTTGTAAATTTTTGATTTCGACGGTCGTAGCTTCATCTCTCTTTGAACAGCAGTCTACTGCACTGACGCTGCCATGTCAAGCTCCTCTGTTCTCTGCTCAGATCCCTCCTATTCGTCCCTCTCGACGCCGAAGCCCTTCCCCTTGATCTCCTTGCCCGCATGCTACTACACTAGAGTCGTTTTCGGCGTCGTTCATCTCGGCCTACTCTCTGTCGTCCTCCTATTGCATTGACGCTGCAATGGTGCGCACACTGCTTTCTTGTACCCTCTGCCTCCATGCCTGCGCCGCTGATGGGGTCGATCATCTTCGCCTCCTTTCTGTCACCCTACTACACTGGAGTCGTTTCCGGCGTCGATCATCTCGGCCTCCTCTCTCGTCCACTGCACCGACGATACCATGACGCGAGCACTGCATTCTCCTCCTCTGTCCACTGTCTTTGCGCGAGCACCGCAACTAGTTCGCCGACGGTGTCGCTCGTCATGCTGCCGACGGGGTCGCTTGTCCACGACGCCATGCTCGTCATGTCGGACATGGCGCCACGGCCACTATCCACCACAGTCGCCATGGTCCGATGCACACTGCATTTCTTCTCCCCCTTCCTCTGCTAGCTCTTACCCCTGTGTGCTAAGTGCAAGTTGAAAGTGCGTTATATCGACTAGAGGGGGGGGGTGAATAGGCGATTTTTATGAAAGTCTTCAAAACGTGAGAGTTATGAAGACAAACAGTGAAGATTATGCCTATTACTATGCAGCGGAAGTTAGATTACACTAGGCCAGCCATGGTCATGTATTCAATAGAGTGAAAGCGCAATGACAAACAGCTTCAGTGTAATAAGGATCAGGTAGGAAGAAGTTATGAAGCCAAACAGATCATACATTCATGTTGTGAAGACAAAAGATAAAGCAAGCACGCAATGGCTTCACAATGAATAACTGTAAGTAAAAAGGAAGTGTAGATGAAACCAGTGACATGTCGAAGACAATGATTTGTTGGACCAGTTCCAGTTGCTGTGACAACTGTACGTCTGGTTGGAGCGGCTAGGTATTTAAACCGAAGGACACACAGTCCCGGACACCCAGTCAAGGAACACTTAGTCCAAGACACCCAGTCCTCACCGTTTTCTCCTTGAGCTAAGGTCACACAGACCTCGCCCAATCACTCTGGTAAGTCTTCAAGGTAGACTCCCAAACCTTCACAGACTTCGTTCACCGGCAATCCACAATTTCTCTTGGATGCTCAGAACGCGACGCCTAACCGTCTGGAGGATGCACAGTCCTCAAGTGTAATAAGTCTTCAGATCACACAGACACGAAGACTTAAGTGATGCCCAATTTACTCTGGCTCTGGGTGGTTAGGGCTTTTCTCCTCACTAGGAATTTTTCTCTCAAAGGCTTCGAGGTGGGTTGCTCTTAAACGACAAAAGCCGTGCACTGAAATCTGAGCAGCCAACCGTTTATGGTTGTGGGGGGTGGACTATTTATAGCCACTTGGCAACCCGACCTGATCTGTCCGAAATGACCCTGGGTCACTAAGGAACTGACACGTGTACCAACGGTCGAATTTTGAACTCACACGGCAACTTTACTTGGGCTACAAGTAAAGCTGACTTGTCTGACTCTGGACAAGATTTTCTCTCAAAGTCTTCGCTCGAAGACATAGGATTTGAATTAGGCATCACTTCAGTCATTCTGACTGGTTCTCTTGGACCCCACTTAACAGTACGGTGATTCCTATGACACAACATAAATGAAATAAAACTACGAAGGATCTAAGTCTTCGAGTTCCATAAGCTTCATAGGGAGTCTTCTCATGTCATTGTCTTCAATATGAATATCTTCATAAACCACCATTGTCTTCAATGTCTTCGTACATTTTTAGGGGTCATCTCTGGTAATAAAACCGAATCAATGAGGGACTTCTACCTGTGTTTTCCTGCAATTCTCACAAACACGTTAGTCCCTCAACTAGGTTTGTCGTCAATACTCCAAAACCAACTAGGGGTGGCACTAGATGCACTTACAATCTCCCCCTTTTTGGTGATTGATGACAAACTAGTTGAAGTTTTCAACGGGGAACATAATTTGTGAAATAGTAAAGGAATTTGTCTTCATAAGTTGCAAGGGCTCCCCCTGAAGATGTGCATATAAGTAATTTGCCTTTTGAATGCAAATGCACATGGCAGGTTGTACTTGTGGAGATCCACTTCAACTTATGATGACAATCCACTATGCATGTGAAAGTATATGAAGATAATGACATGCATAATGGAAAATGGACGTCTGCAGTAAGAGATGAGTGCGGAATTTATCGTCGCACATGCGGAATTTATCTTCGCATAACGGAGTGACAAACAGGTAGCAGACGGCCATCAAGGCTAAGTGTTACAACTCAAAGAAGCAAATGTAGCAAAAACGGGAGTTGTAAGCACGAAGCAAAATGTAGCAAAAACGGGAGTTGTAAGCACGAAGCAAAATGTAGCAAAATATAAAGGCACCCGCCCAAAGTGACCCGCTTGAAGACTATAAACATCATGCTTCTCCCCCTTTTGTCAGTGATGACCAAAAAGGTTTGAAGACATAGAGTTTTCTACGCGTTCCCAGGCGCAGCAGGATCGGTGGAGTTGTTTGGTGGCGGTGCAGATGAGCTTGGTGCAGATTCGACGTGTGTTGAAGCAGGTGGAGATGATGTCGCGTCGTCGTCTTCTTCAATAATCCGGGCAGACACGGTGGCAGCAGAAGAAGAGAATTCTGACTCTTCAAGTGATGGTGTGCTTCGCATCACAGCTCTTCTTGGAGGCGTGGAGTCAAATTGGAATCTCTCTCTGAAGCCATCCTCTTGCAGTTCAGCTTCATTGCTCATCATGGTGAGGCCTTTCCAAGTGCGGCGACAGGTCTCGTGTGCGACAAACGCATTCTTGGTTGCCAGATTTCTGATGCGATTGACGTCTTGCATGATGCTTCTCATCTGCCGTTTGAGCCAGTCGTGATGCCTATCTTGCTTTTGGTGAAGAGCCACAAGAAGCTCTCGGTCATTGAGTGCTCGAGCGCGCTTCTTGGGTCTCTTGGCAGCTGTGCTGTCAGTGGCTTCAGTTGATGCAGGGGCACGTGTGGTGCCAGCCATTGGATACACTCGGGAGAGAGCTTCAACACCTTCAATATTTTGAGTGAAGCTCTGGTGTTCTGCATTTTGAAGACTTAATGGTTGCTTGCCAGGCTCTGGATATATTGCTTCAGCAGATGTGTCCACATCTGGCAAAAATATCCTATGGTTGCGGGCTGAGGGTTGATAGGAGATTGCAGAGTGAAGCTTGATCAGCCTCATAACCCAAGGAGCATAGAACTTTAATCCAAACAGTTCTGAGGCAGACGCTGCAAAGTGACGGATGAAGAGATCCTGTGCATTGAAGCATTTGCCATGAAGAATGCAGAAGATGAGAGTCTTCATTGCACCATCAATTGTTGCATATCGAGAGTGTCCCTTTACAGGCCATAGAGTCCGCCTTATGATGTGATATATTGTTCTGGGCAGGTACTCTAAGTCTTCAACGAAGAACCTAGTTGGATAGGGTGCATTAGGAGGCAGTGGCTTCATTATTGAGAGCATCTGACTCATATCTGGCTCAGGACGCTGAAATATGCTCTCAATTGCTTCAGCATGGAGTTGGCACCCTTCTTCAAAGAATTCGCCAGGAGTGGGAAGGCCGGTAAGCTCAATTAGGTCGAAAGCATTGGCTTCATGATGGATATTGCCTGTCATCCACTCCAGAATCCATGTCTTCGGATCTCTGTTATAGCCTTTGATATGCAAAGTGGCATAGAACTGGAGCAGAAGCTCTTCGTTCCAGTGCTCTTCATCAGTGATAAATGGCAGCAAACCCACTTGCTTGAAGCAATCCAGTGCTTCTTCCAGACCAGGCAGACCAGCAACAGCTTCAACCTCAAGGCGCTTGTGAGGAAAGATGCGGCCTTGGTTGTATAGGATGCATGAATAATAGCTGCGCTGTTGATGGCTCCAGAACCTATCTGATACAATCCGTTCCCTTGAATAAGGGTTCTTGGAGCGGTCGAAAAACGTGTTATCTGCCCTGAAGCCGTTGATGTTGAAGGAACCAGGAGCTGATGCAGGACCTGGGAACCTTGGCAGTCGTGGGATCGGCTTCTGGACCTGGGGTCTGTACGCAATATGATAGTTGAATTGTGGTCCGGCAGCAGACTCAGGCACAGAATGTTCAGGAGCAGTAGCTTCATTGTCTTCTGAAGCTATTGTTGGGTTGGGCTCCACATTTGCTTCGGCGTTGTTTGTGGCAGCCTCAACATTTGCAGACTCAGGCACGTTCTCCTGGAGAACTGCTTTTTGTTGGTGTGGGGAAGTTGGAGCTTGTGGTATCTCTGCATGCTCTTCGGCTGATGCAGCCGGAATGTCGTCAGCAGCCTGAGCCCTTGGCCCTTTGCGAAGCCTACGGAATGTAGGCGCCGGTGGAGTTGTAGTGGGTTGGGGCTCATCTTCCTCCTGTGGGCGATCTGCCCACGATGCATCTTGTGTGATTGGCATCAATGGACGACCAATACTGATCAGTTCACTTGTCTCAAGCTGAGGAAGGGCTGCATCACCTTGCACATTGTCTTGGAGACCAATGTCTTCAGCAGCGTTGGGTTCGTGCACAGTCAACTGACGATCTGCGTCAGGATAGCGGACGGAGAGGGGTTCAACTGTCAAGGGCTCTGTGGGAGCAGCCCGAGATTTCTTGGTCTTGCGCTTCTTGATGATGGGTTCAGAAGGAGAGGCTTCAGAGTGTTTTCTCTTCTTAGCTTCAGCCTCTGCAGTCCGTGTCTTCTTGAGCTGTGAGGCGGTTGATCGACTCTTTGGCTTCGAGCCAGTCGTTGCAGCGGGGAAGACAATCGGAGCAGTTTCTGACCTTGGCGCTTCAGGTTCAGGCACAGCAGCCTTCTTTTTCTTCTTCGCGGCCATCCTGGGGTCAATGCCGGGACGCCCAAGTGCCTTGCGCTTCTCTGCCTCATTGTAGGCCTGCACGCAGCGATCAGCCAAAGTCTTCATGCGCTCTCGCGAGCCTTGAGCTTCAGCACGCGTCTTCAGAAAGTTCTCTTTCAGCTCGTGCAACATGATCTTGAGGTTTTTCACTTCTTGCACGCTGAGCTTGGCCACGTGCTTCTTGAACTGAACCTTTTCATAATCAATTTTCTGCTTCGGTTCTACAATTCGCTGGGCTATTGCAAGTTCTGAAGCAATTGCACCTTGAAAGACAACGCTGAGGCCTATGGGCAGCTGCAGATCATCGAAGCTTATGCCTGGTGTGTCAAACCATTCATCAATGAAGCTGTGGATGACGGCGACATCAAACAGAGGCAGATTGTTGAAGATTTCAGCCTCCTCCTTGCTCTTGATGAGCTGCTCAAGTGCGTCATCTCCAAGATCTTCATCGCTTGATAGATCAATGTTTTCGCAGCGCAGAACGGCAGCAGTTGTGAGCTCTTTGCCTGTGTGTGGCTGAGGCTTCTTGGCTTCTTGTGGCTTGGAGACTCATGATATGTCTTCAGACTGCACACTGGCTTCAGGAGGTGCAGTTGCCAATGGCTTCGCTCGTGAGATTTTGGGAGAAGCGGCTGGCTTTGAAGCTTTTGGAGCTTTTGGCTTCTTCTGCTTTGGCTTCGGAGCAGCAGGGGCGTCATCTGACTCAGTATCTGCTGGAGGGTCATTCACAGCAGTCCCTTGGACTAGGATGCGAGTGATGAGGCCTGCAAGATTGGCATACGGCCCGATGATATTGGGATCGGCGTCGCGTGTGCCATCTGCCCTTGGTGAGGAGGGACCAGGGTTGAAGTCAAGCCCAAATTTCTTCTTGTTTATCTTCACTGACTATTGTGCAAACTGAAAGTTGCGCTTGAAGAGATTATCATCGCGGCACCAGAGAAGTGATGACGGATGTGCTTCAGCTGGCTTTGGTCCTCTCACCATGCATGGATAGAAGCCTTGAGCAATGGCTTCGACTCTGGACCTGGGTACGAGATTTTTGTATAGTACGTCTCCCCACGGTCTCTTGATGGCGCACTTCTCCGCATATTCCTGAGTGACGAAGCGGTAGTGAAACCATTGCTCTGCCCAATATCTTCGAATCCATTGGATTCGTGTCTTGCTTTGACCATAGCTTTCTTCAGGATCAGTTTTGTACATCTCTGCCAATTCATCAGGCAGATCTTTGAACGTTTCACCACGTCGCTGTCTGCCTCCCTTCCTTGCTGCTGTTTCTGAAGCCATGAATAACTTGGAAGGCTTCAAGATGTTCAAAGGCTTCAAAGGCTTCCTTTTGCAAGAACTGGCTTCAGGAGAGCTGATGTGATGCTGCAAGTACTCTGCAAATGAATGCAGACTATGAGAACCAAAGGATTCTCCCACGGACATGTACCTGTGACAGCATTAAGGTGCGAGGGAAGGGGAAGAGGTCATATGCATTCTCAGAAGATTTTGAAGATAAATCGGTTTAGAAGACATAGACCTCATTGTGCGAAGACATTCACTCATAGATAAGAAGTTGGTTCTAGATTTGTACGAACCCACAGATCAGTACAAGTGAGGAATCTAACTACCTTATGAAGCACAAGTGAATATACTAGGCATGTCATGAGATGTAGCGAGATAACTAACTGATGTGAAGAGAAACTCCTTATGGCAGAAAGTGACTGAACTATGGGATCAAAAGAGGCTGTAAAAAGAGGTTTTATTTACCACACTTGGAACTGCTAGACGAAGTGAGAGTTGAGGTCGAGCAGTTCGATCCTCTGTGCCCTAACTTGGCGACGGAAGACACCTACGGCAACGGCGGAGAGAGCGATGTCCGCTGTCGGCGTGAAAACGGCGTCGGAGAGGTTGCGGCAGTGAAGCGCTTCGTCGCCGGCGTCGTCGAGTGCTAGCGGTGGCGCTAGGGTTCGTGCGAGGGTGAAAGAAGGAGATAATGACTGCAGTGAATCGTATATTTATAGGGATAGAGGCGGCACTGCGCTATTACGCAGGTACCCCTGGCGGTTCGCATTTGAGGCACGCGTGGCCAGTTAGAGGAAGATTGGGATTTGTTCCACGTCCCATGCACGCCTAAATTGTCGGGCGGTCATTCCTGCTTCTCCGGATCTTATGTGGAGGAATGAGCATTAAAAACGGACTTTTATGGTTGTCACTATGTCTTCAGCTGACAAGGACACAGTGAAGACATTTGACAGTTTCAACAGAATGCATATGACTTGGAGAGATAGAGTTTGAGATAGAAAGCATAGAGAGGTTAGGGTCCGATCACATTCACTTAGTTCAAAAGATTCAACCAAGAAGACGTAGCTATAAGTGAATGCTGTAGAGGACAGAACATCAGTACATATATATCCATATAATCAACGCAGTGAAGATAATCATGAAGACATATTGAGAATGAAGCCAAACCAAATGTGAAGACATTGAGAGGTAACGCCATGAGAGAAACACTTCACAATGGAACGTTTGGTGGTGGCGTTACCCACCGTATAGGAAGTATTAGACCCAGACACGGCGCACAATTATCGTGGCACTCCGAAGTCAAATTCCACATTAATGTATTCACACTTAGAATGTATGTCTTCATTGTCTGAAGATATACGCTACTTCGTGTGTTGCACATCTAAGTCATCAATATGCATAAGTGTTAGGATGTGTGCCTGATCACAGGACATTTGAGGATTCCAAGATATTTAGCTCACACCGTAACTTGCAAAATCTCTTCTCATCCAAGGGCTTGGTGAAGATATCTGCCAATTGCTCTTCAGTGTTGACGTGTATGATATCAATGTCTTCCTTCACAACATGATCTCTGAGAAAGTGATGACGAATTTCAATGTGCTTTGTCTTCGAGTGCTGAACTGGGTTGTTGGCAATCTTGATGGCGCTTTCGTTGTCGCAGTAAAGTGGCACTTGCTTCAGATGAATGCCATAATCCTTGAGTGTTTGCTTCATCCACAGAAGCTGAGCGCAGCAAGATCCAGCAGCAATGTATTCAGATTCAGCAGTGGAGAGTGATACATAGTTCTGCTTCTTTGAAGACCAACATACAAGTGATCGTCCCAGAAAGTGACATGTGCCTGATGTAGACTTGCGATCAACTTTGTCACCAGCATAATCAGCATCCGAAAATCCAACCAAATCAAACTCTGAGCCCTTTGGATACCATAATCCTAGAGTTGGGGTGTGAGCCAAATATCGAAGAATTCGCTTCACAGCTAAGTGATGCGACTCCTTTGGTGTCGCTTGAAATCAAGCACACATGCAAACACTAAGCATGATATCTGGCCTAGATGCACATAAATAAAGCAAAGCCCCAATCATGGAGCGGTATACCTCTTGATCGAACTCTTTACCATTGTCGTCGGGACCCAGATGATGCTTGGCTGGCATTGGTGTTGTGAAGCCTTTGCAGTCTTGCATACCGAACTTCTTCAGGCACTATTTAAGATATTTCTCTTGAGATATGAAGATGCCGTTGCGTTGTTGCCGTATTTGAAGACCGAGGAAGAACTTCAGCTCCCCCATCATGGACATCTGATATTGCTCTTGCATCATATATCCAAACTCTTCACTATACTTCTGATTGGTGCAGCCGAAGATAATGTCATCCACATATATTTGGCACACAAACAGTTCACCATCATATGTCTTCGTGAAAAGAGTGGGATCCAGGGAACCAGGTATGAAGCCTTTGCTTTTCAGAAAGTACTTGAGTGTATCATACCAGGCCCTAGGGGCTTGTTTGAGGCCATACAGTGCCTTGTTGAGCTTGTATACCATATCAGGATGTTTTGGATTTTCAAAGCCAGGTGGTTGTGCAACATACACTTCTTCTTCAATTTTGCCATTGAGAAAGGCACTTTTCACATCCATCTGATAGAGAAGTATGTTATGATGATTTGCATAGGCCAGCAGTATGCGTATGGCTTCAAGCCTAGCCACAGGAGCAAATGTTTCATCGAAGTCAATGCCCTCCACTTGAGTATATCCTTGAGCAACGAGACGAGCTTTGTTTCTGACAACTTGACCATGCTCATCTTGCTTGTTGCGGTATATCCATTTGGTGCCTATTATGTTGTGCCTCCGTGGATCAGGACGTTTAACCAGTTCCCATACATTATTCAGCTCAAACTGTTGAAGCTCTTCTTGCATAGCTTGAATCCATTCAGGTTCCATGAAGGCTTCTTCAACTTTCTTGGGTTCTGATATTGAGACGAATGCGAAATGCCCACAGAAGTTTGTTAGCTGAGTTGCCCTTGAACGAGTGAGTGGACCAGGTGCATTGATGCTGTCAAGTATTTTGTCAATTTGTACTTCATTTGGAACACGAGGGTGTGTAGGGCGAAGACTTTGCTCTTGCTGATCTATGTGGTCATTTGAAGGTATATCTTCAGGCTGAGCATTGTCTTCATGTGGATCAGGTGCTGAGATGATAAGTTCTTCTTCAGGATGAGCTTCAGAAGGTACAATCTCTCCAGTTCCCATAAGCTTGATTGATTCATTAGCTGGAACTTCATCTAGCACATTTGGCAATTGCTCTCTTTGTGATCCATTGGTTTCATCAAACCGCACATCCACTGTTTCAACCACTTTGTAGTGGAAGAGATTGAAGACTCTGTAGGAGTGCGGAATCCTTTCCATATCCAAGCATGAAGCCTTCATGTGCTTTTGGTGCAAACTTTGAGGTGTGGTGTGGGTCCTTGATCCAGCATTTTGCGCCAAATACTCTGAAGTAACTGACATTTGGCTTCTTGCCAGTTAGGAGTTCATAGGATTTCTTGTTCAGAAGCTTGTGAAGATAAACACGATTGATTGTATTGCATGCAGTATCAATGGCTTCAGTCCAGAATTTTCTTGGAGTCTTGTATTCATCTAGCATTGTTCTGGCCATCTCAATGAGTGTTCTGTTCTTGCGTTCGACGACGCCATTCTGCTGTGGCGTGTATGGAGCTGAGAATTCATGTGTGATCCCCAAGGTATCCAGATATGTATCAAGGCCAGTGTTCTTGAATTCAGTGCCATTGTCACTTCTGATGTGCTTTATCTTGGCGCCAAAATTGTTCATAGCTCGATTTGCGAAGCGTCTGAAGACATCCTGCACTTCAGTCTTGTAAAGGATTATGTGCACCCAAGTATATCTAGAATAATCATCAACAATTACGAAGCCATAGAGGCATGCAGAAGTAGTAAAAGTTGAGTAGTGAGTGGGACCGAAAAGATCCATGTGAAGCAGTTCGAAGGGTTGTGTAGTAGTCATGATTGTCTTCGAAGGATGTTTTGCCCTTGTCATCTTTCCTGCTTCATAGGCACCGCATAAATGATCTTTCTTGAACTTGACGCCTTCGATGCCTATGACATGCTTCTTCTTTGCAAGGGTGTGGAGGTTCCTCATGCCAACATGCCCAAGCCTTCGATGCCAAAGCCAGCATTCTGAAGCTTTTGCAAGAAGACATACCGCAAGTTGTGGTCCTGCTGAGAAATCTACCACGTACAAATCATCTTTCCGATACCCTTCAAACACTAGAGATTTGTCAGATTCCATAAGCACCAGGCAGCGATATTTGCCAAACATTACAATCATATTCAAATCGCAAAGCATTGAGACAGACATTAAGTTGAAGCCAGGGGATTCAATAAGCATGACTTTATCCATGTGTTGATCCCTTGAGATTGCAACTCTTCCTAGACCCAATACCTTACTTTTACCAGTGTCAGCAAATGTAATGTGGCTCTTGTCGGATGGACGTAAAGTTGAGTCCATGAGAAGGCTTCTTTTGCCAGTCATGTGATTTGTACACCCACTGTCAATAATCCATTCTGAAGACTTTGAAGTCACTGGTGTCATACCCTACAGTGCAGTTAGGGGGATAGGCTTCACGAAGGGTATTGTGAAGCATAAACATTTGACGAACCAGTGGATTATGAAAACTTAAATCCAGATTAGGACTAATAGGGAGAGTAGCATGCGATTCAGGAACGAAGTACATAATGATGCCATTTGGGCATTTTATCTTGCGCCCTACAAGATTTTTAAGGTCCCCAGCAATAGCATCAGAAGATTTTGTTTTTCTGCTGGAGACCTTTCCCTGCAAAAGAGAGTTAAGCTTTCTTAACCACCCACATCTTCAAGGGTGGCTTAGAAGCAATAAGTCTAAGTGCAGCATCTGAGAATTTTGGCTTTGAAGCCTTAGCAAACAGTCTAGCAGGTGGACAATAATACTCATAAGAATAAGCAGAATAATTTTTGGTCATATGAACATGACGGTTCGAAGAACCGCTCTCATATTCGTATGCCTGAGTATGGTTTCCCTGCAAAACATTAGCGTTAGTGCGACTCAGGTGAGTCCTCTGTTCATATGAAGCCTTTGGACCGTATGAAGCCTTTGGTCTGAGGTTTGTCTTCTTCAAGTGAGGTGTCATGAAGACATTCACAGGAAGATTTTCCAGACACTTTTTCGGAACCAGATCTTTTTCATAGGCGGTCCATTCCTGCAGTTAGTACCAATGTACCTGGCAAACACTTCACCATTCTGATTCTTAAACAGTTTATAGTTTGCATCAAAGGATTCATCAATGATAATAGGGTTAGCACAAGTGAAGCCAGATAAATTGGATGGATCTGCTGAAAGTTCCTTTGCAGCAACCCATGTAGTTTTGGGGTACTGCTCAGGTTTCCAGTAAGAGCCATCTGCATTGATTTTCCTCACAAATCCAACACCCTCTTTCCTAGGGTTACGATTCAGGATCTGCTTTTTGAGGACATCACATAATGTCTGATGCCCTTGAAGACTTTTGTACATCCCTGTTTCAAGCAATGTCTTCAACCTAGCATTCTCATCAGCAATAGCAGTGGTATCCTCAGCAGAGGGGTTAGTTACCACATCAACATTTGAAGATATTCGAACAGCAGTAGCATTGGAACATTCAGCAACAGAATTAGCATTATCGCGCTCAATGCATTTAAGACATGGTGGTTCAAATCCTTCCTGAGCGGGACTGATCTGTTCGGAGCAAAGTGACTCGTTTTCCTTTTGAAGGTCTTCATGAGCCACCCTCAATTTCTCAAGTTCTTGCTTCCTTTGAAGATAATCATAGGCAAGCTTTTCATGAGTTGTTGAGAGAGTATCATGACGATCTTCAAGTTCCTGATACTTAACGTGAAGGTTTTTATGTCTTCAATTAAGGATTCAGATCGAGTCATTTCAGCACCCAACAGATCATCGCTTCTGTCTAACAGTTTTTGAATATGTTCCATAGCTTTCTGTTGTTCAGTTGCAATTTTAGCAAGCGTTTTGTAGCTAGGTTTTGAATCACATTCAGAGTCATTGTCACTGGATGTTTCATAGTGAGTAGTGCGTGTGTTTACCTTGGCACCGCGGGCCATGAAGCAGTAGGTAGGAGTGGAGTCGCTCTTGTTATTTGTGTCGGTGTCGGTGATGCAGTCATTGTCTTCAGTGTTGAAGATGGACTTGGCGACGTATGCTGTAGCCAGACTCGCAATGCCAGAATCAGACTCCTCCTCAGACTCCACCTCTGCCTCCTCAGATGCGGACTCCTCCTCTGAATCCATCTCCTTTCCAACAAACGCACGTGCCTTGCCAGATGAGCTCTTCTTGTGTGATGAAGACTTTGATGAAGACTTGGAAGAAGACTTTGAGAATTTCTTCTTCTTCTTGTCGTCAGAATCATATTCCTTGCTCTTCTTCTTCCTTCTGTTCTCATTGTCCCACTGTGGACACTCAGAGATGAAGTGTCCAGTTTTCTTGCACTTGTGACATGTTTTCTTCTTGTAGTTATGAGCAGAAGCTTCATCATTCCTTGAGCTTGATCGTGAAGATTTCCTGAAGCCTTTCTTCTTAGTGAATTTTTGGAACTTCTTCACTAGCATTGCAAGTTCTCTTCCAATGTCTTCAGGATCATCAGAACTGCAGTCAAATTCTTCTTCAGATGAGGAGACAGCTTTTGCCTTCAAGGCACGAGTTCGCCCATAGTTTGGACCGTAGATATCTCTTTTCTCAGAAAGCTGAAACTCATGTGTGTTGAGCCTCTCAAGTATGTCAGACGGATCGAGTGTCTTGAAATCAGGACGTTCTTGAATCATCAGGGCCAGGATGTCAAACGAACTATCAAGTGATCTCAGCAGCGTCTTGACGATTTCATGTTTGGTGATCTCAGTGGCGCCGAGGGCTTGAAGCTCATTTGTGATGTCAGTGAGCCGGTCAAATGTGTGCTGGACATTCTCATTGTCATTTCGCTTGAAGCGGTTGAAGAGGTTGCGAAGAACACTGATTCTTTGATCTCTCTGGGTTGAGATGCCTTCATTGACCTTGGAGAGCCAGTCCCAGACTAGCTTTGATGTCTTCAAGGCACTCACACGGCCATACTGTCCTTTGGTCAGATGACCACAGATGATATTCTTGGCAGTAGAATCCAGTTGAATGAACTTCTTGACATCACCAGCAGTGACACCTTCTCCAGCCTTGGGAACGCCGTTTTCGATGACATACCATAGGTCGACGTCAATGGCTTCAAGATGCATGCGCATCTTATTCTTCCAGCAGGGATATTCAGTTCCATCGAAGACGGGGCAAGCAGCGGAGACTTTGATTATCCCTGCAGTCGACATAGCTAAAACTCCAGGTGGTTAAACCGAATCACACAGAACAAGGGAGCACCTCGCTCTGATACCAATTGAAAGTGCGTTATATCGACTAGGGGGGGGTGAATAGGCGATTTTTATGAAAGTCTTCAAAACGTGAGAGTTATGAAGACAAACAGTGAAGATTATGCCTATTACTATGCAGCGGAAGTTAGATTACACTAGGCCAGCCATGGTCATGTATTCAATAGAGTGAAAGCGCAATGACAAACAGCTTCAGTGTAATAAGGATCAGGTAGGAAGAAGTTATGAAGCCAAACAGATCATACATTCATGTTGTGAAGACAAAAGATAAAGCAAGCACGCCATGGCTTCACAATGAATAACTATAAGTAAAAAGGAAGTGTAGATGAAACCAGTGACATGTCGAAGACAATGATTTGTTGGACCAATTCCAGTTGCTGTGACAACTGTACGTCTGGTTGGAGCGGCTAGGTATTTAAACCGAAGGACACACAGTCCCGGACACCCAGTCAAGGACACTTAGTCCAAGACACCCAGTCCTCACCGTTTTCTCCTTGAGCTAAGGTCACACAGACCTCGCCCAATCACTCTGGTAAGTCTTCAAGGTAGACTCCCAAACCTTCACAGACTTCGTTCACCGGCAATCCACAATTTCTCTTGGATGCTCAGAACGCGACGCCTAACCGTCTGGAGGATGCACAGTCCTCAAGTGTAATAAGTCTTCAGATCACACAGACACGAAGACTTAAGTGATGCCCAATTTACTCTGGCTCTGGGTGGTTAGGGATTTTCTCCTCACTAGGAATTTTTCTCTCAAAGGCTTCGAGGTGGGTTGCTCTTAAACGACAAAAGCCGTGCACTGAAATCTGAGCAGCCAACCGTTTATGGTTGTGGGGGGTGGACTATTTATAGCCACTTGGCAACCCGACCTGATCTGTCCGAAATGACCCTGGGTTACTAAGGAACTGACACGTGTACCAACGGTCGAATTTTGAACTCACACGGCAACTTTACTTGGGCTACAAGTAAAGCTGACTTGTCTGACTCTGGACAAGATTTTCTCTCAAAGTCTTCGCTCGAAGACATGGGATTTGAATTAGGCATCACTTCAGTCATTCTGACTGGTTCTCTTGGACCCCACTTAACAGTACGGTGATTCCTATGACACAACATAAATGAAATAAAACTACGAAGGATCTAAGTCTTCGAGTTCCATAAGATTCATAGGGAGTCTTCTCATGTCATTGTCTTCAATATGAATATCTTCATAAACCACCATTGTCTTCAATGTCTTCGTACATTTTTAGGGGTCATCTCTGGTAATAAAACCGAATCAATGAGGGACTTCTACCTGTGTTTTCCTGCAATTCTCACAAACACGTTAGTCCCTCAACTAGGTTTGTCGTCAATACTCCAAAACCAACTAGGGGTGGCACTAGATGCACTTACACAAGTGTTAGCTCTTAATCATACCCCATGCGGGCAACCAAAAAGCGTGTAGTTGTATGCGACGAGACAATGCAGGCAACCAAACAACGTGCCAAAGTTGATCTCCTAATGCAGGAAGTCCACATGCAGGCAACCAAACAACTCGAAGATGTCGCATATGAGAGCAACTCGAACGGGCCGACCCAAACGGACGGCGATTTCGTCCGCTTTTATCCGTTTGGATCGGCCGCCCGTCCTGCGCCCGCCCTCTTTTAGATTTGGGTCGGCAGCGCGCCCAACGCGCCAACCCATATGTGCCGGCGTGGCCGGCTGGTGATACGTCTCCAACGTATCTATAATTTTTGATTGCTCCATGCTATATTATCAACTGTTTGGACTATATTGGGCTTTATTTTCCACTTTTATATTATTTTTGGGACTAACCTATTAACCGGAGGCCCGGCCCAGAATTGCTGTTTTTTTACTATTTCGGTATTTCGGATAAACAGAATATCAAACGGAGTCCAAACGGAATAAAATCTTCGGGAACGTGATTTTCTCACCGAACGTGATCCAGGAGACTTGGACCCCCCCCCTAGGGCGCGCCCCCTGCCTCATGGGCCCTCGTTGCTCCTCCGGCATACTTCTTCCTCCTATATATACACACGTACCCCCAAACGATCAGAACAGGAGCCAAAAACCTAATTCCACCGCCGCAACTTTTTGTATCCACGAGATCCCATCTTGGGGCCTGTTCCGGAGCTCCGCCGGAAGAGGGCCGTCATCACGGAGGACTTCTACATCATCCTAGCCCCTCCGATGAAGTGTGAGTAGTTTACCTCAGACCTTCGGGTCCATAGTTAGTAGCTAGATGGCTTCTTCTCTCTCTTTGAATCTCAATACAAAGTTCTTCCCCTCTCTTGTGGAGATCTATTCGATGTAATCTTCTTTTTGCAGTGTGTTTGTTGAGACCGATGAATTGTGGGTTTATGATCAAGTCTATCTATGAATAATATTTGAATCTTCTCTGAATTCTTTTATGTATGATTGGTTATCTTTGCAAGTCTCTTCGAATTATCCTTTGTTTTGGTTGTGTTTTTTGTGTTTAATTAGTGTTTGTGCCAAGTAGAATCGTTGGGAAGACTTGGGGAAAGTCTTGTTGAACTTGCTGTAAAAAACAGAAACTTTAGCGCTCACGAAAACTGCTGTCATTTTTATTTAAAGAGTGATATTTAGTTAATTCTTTTTTAAGATGATTAATATATAAATTCCTCACGTCCAGCAATTTATTTTAGAATTTTTGTGGTTCCAGATCTTGCGCTAGCTACAGATTACTACAGACTGTTCTGTTTTTGACAGATTCTGTTTTTGTGTGTTGTTTGCTTATTTTGATGAATCTATGGCTAGTAAAATAGTTTATAATCCATAGAGAAGTTGGAATACAGTAGTTTTAACACCAATATAAATAAAGAATGAGTTAATTACAGTACCTTGAAGTGGTCTTTTGTTTTCTTTCGCTAACAGAGCTCACGAGTTTTCTATTTTGAGTTTTGTGTTGTGAAGTTTTCTAGTTTTGGGTGAATTTTTTTGATGGATCATGGAACAAGGAGTGGCAAGAGCCTAAGCTTGGGGATGCCCATGGCACCCCCAAGATAATCCAAGGACACCAAAAATTCAAAGCTTGGGGATGCCCCGGAAGGCATCCCCTCTTTCGTCCACTTCCATCGGTAATTTACTTGGAGCTATATTTTTATTCACCAACATGATATGTGTTTTGCTTGGAGCGTCTTGTATTATTTGTGTCTTTGTGTCTTAGTATGCCACAATCATCCTTACTGTACACACCTTTTGAGAGAGCCATACATGAATTAAAATTTGATAGAATACTCTATGTGCTTCACTTATATCTTTTGAGCTAGATAATTTTGCTCTATGTGCTTCACTTATATCTTTTGAGCTAAGTAGTTTTGCTCTATGTGCTTCACTTATATCTTTTGAGTGTTATAATTTTGCTCTATGTGCTTCACTTAGATCTTTTAGAGCACGGTGGTGGATTTGTTTTAAAGAAACTATTGATCTCTCATGCTTCACTTAAATTATTTTGAGAGTCTCTTAATAGCATGGTAATTTGCTTAATAATAATATGCTTGGTATTCAAGATTTGTGAAACTTTCTTTTGAGTGTGTTGAATACTAAAGAAAAGATTGAAGCATGATAATTGTTTTGAGATATGGAGGTGATAATATTAAAGTCATGCTAGTTGAGTAGTTGTGAATTTAAAGAATACTTGTGTTAGGTTTGTGATTCCCGTAGCATGCACGTATGGTGAACCGTTATGTGATGAAGTCGGAGCATGATTTATTTATTGATTGTCTTCCTTATGAGTGGCGGTCGGGGACGAGCGATGGTCTTTTCCTACCAATCTATCCCCCTAGGAGCATGCGCGTAATACTTTGCTTTGATAACTTCTAGATTTTTGCAATAAGTATATGAGTTCTTTTATGACTAATGTTGAGTCCATGGATTATACGCACTCTCACCCTTCCACCTGCTAGCCTCTCTAATACCGCGCACCTTTCGCCGGTATCATACACCTACCATATACCTTCCTCAAAACAGCACCATACCTACCTATTATGGCATTTCCATAGCCATTCCGAGATATATTGCCATGCAACTTTCCACCATCTAGTTCATCATGACACATTCATCATTGTCATATTGCTTAGCATGATCATGTAGTTGACATAGTATTTGTGGCAAAGCCACCGTTCATAATTTCTTCATACTTGTCACTCTTGATTCATTGCATATCCCGGTACACCGCCGGAGGCATCCATATAGAGTCATACTTTGTTTTAGAATCGAGTTGTAATCATTGAGTTGTAAATAAATAAAAGTGTGATGATCATCATTCAATAGAGCATTGTCCCAATAAAAAAGAGAAAGGCCAAAGAAAAAAAGAAGGCCCAAAAAAATATAAAAAATAAAAAGGGGCAATGCTACTATCCTTTTACCACACTTGTGCTTCAAAGTAGCACCATGATATAGCGAGTCTCATATATTGTGCTTCAAAGTAGCACCATGTTCTTCATATAGAGAGTCTCATATGTTGTCACTTTCATATACTAGTGGGAATTTTACATTATAGAACTTGGCTTGTATATTCCAATGATGGGCTTCCTCAAATTGCCCTAGGTCTTCGTGAGCAAGCAAGTTGGATGCACACCCACTAGTTTCTTTTGTTGAGCTTTCATACATTTATAGCTCTAGTGCATCCGTTGCATGGCAATCCCTACTCACTCACATTGATATCTATTGATGGGCATCTCCATAGCCCGTTGATACGCCTAGTTGATGTGAGACTATCTTCCCCTCCTTTTGTCTTCTCCACAACCACCATTCTATTCCACCTATAGTGCTATATCCATGGCTCACGCTCATGTATTGCGTGAAGATTGAAAAAGTTTTGAAAAAGTTAGAGTATGAAACAATTGCTTGGCTTGTCATCGGGGTTGTGCATGATTTAATACTTTGTGTGGTGAAGATGGAGCATAGCCAGACTATATGATTTTGTAGGGATAACTTTCTTTGGCCATGTTATTTTGAGAAGACATAATTGCTTTGTTAGTATGCTTGAAGTATTATTATTTTTATGTCAATATAAACTTTTGTCTTGAATCTTTCTAATCTGAATATTCATACACAATTAAGAAGATTTGCATTGAAATTATGCCAAGTAGCACTCCGCATCAAAAATTCTCTTTTTATCATTTACCTACTCGAGGACGAGCAAGAATTAAGCTTGGGGATGCCTGATACGTCTCCAACGTATCTATAATTTTTGATTGCTCCATGCTATATTATCTACTGTTTTGGACTATATTGGGCTTTATTTTCCACTTTTATATTATTTTTGGGACTAACCTATTAACCGGAGGCCCAGCCCAGAATTGTTGTTTTTTGCCTATTTCAGTGTCGGATAAACGGAATATCAAACGGAGTCCAAACGGAATAAAATCTTCGGGAACGTGATTTTCTCACCGAACGTGATCCAGGAGACTTGGACCCTGCTCCAAGGAACAAAAGAGGCGGTCACGAGGGTGGGGGCGCCCCCCTAGGGCGCGCCCCCTGCCTCGTGGGCCCCTCGTTGCTCCTCCGGCGTACTTCTTCCTCCTATATATACACACGTACCCCCAAACGATCAGAAGAGGAGCAAAAAACCTAATTCCACCGCAACTTTTGTATCCACGAGATCCATCTTGGGGCATGTTCCGGAGCTCCGCCGGAAGAGGGCCGTCATCACGGAGGGCTTCTACATCATCCTAGCCCCTCCGATGAAGTGTGAGTAGTTTACCTCAGACCTTCGGGTCCATAGTTAGTAGCTAGATGGCTTCTTCTCTCTCTTTGAATCTCAATACAAAGTTCTCCCCCTCTCTTGTGGAGATCTATTCGATGTAATCTTATTTTTGCGGTGTGTTTGTTGAGATGATGAATTGTGGGTTTTGATCAAGATGATTAATATATAAATTCCTCACGTCCAGCAATTTATTTTAGAATTTTTGTGGTTCCAGATCTTGCGCTAGCTACAGATTACTACAGACTGTTCTGTTTTTGACAGATTCTGTTTTTGTGTGTTGTTTGCTTATTTTGATGAATCTATGGCTAGTAAAATAGTTTATAATCCATAGAGAAGTTGGAATACAGTAGTTTTAACACCAATATAAATAAAGAATGAGTTAATTACAGTACCTTGAAGTGGTCTTTTGTTTTCTTTCGCTAACAGAGCTCACGAGTTTTCTATTTTGAGTTTTGTGTTGTGAAGTTTTCTAGTTTTGGGTGAATTTTTTTGATGGATCATGGAACAAGGAGTGGCAAGAGCCTAAGCTTGGGGATGCCCATGGCACCCCCAAGATAATCCAAGGACACCAAAAATTCAAAGCTTGGGGATGCCCCGGAAGGCATCCCCTCTTTCGTCCACTTCCATCGGTAATTTACTTGGAGCTATATTTTTATTCACCAACATGATATGTGTTTTGCTTGGAGCGTCTTGTATTATTTGTGTCTTTGTGTCTTAGTATGCCACAATCATCCTTACTGTACACACCTTTTGAGAGAGCCATACATGAATTAAAATTTGATAGAATACTCTATGTGCTTCACTTATATCTTTTGAGCTAGATAATTTTGCTCTATGTGCTTCACTTATATCTTTTGAGCTAAGTAGTTTTGCTCTATGTGCTTCACTTATATCTTTTGAGTGTTATAATTTTGCTCTATGTGCTTCACTTAGATCTTTTAGAGCACGGTGGTGGATTTGTTTTAAAGAAACTATTGATCTCTCATGCTTCACTTAAATTATTTTGAGAGTCTCTTAATAGCATGGTAATTTGCTTAATAATAATATGCTTGGTATTCAAGATTTGTGAAACTTTCTTTTGAGTGTGTTGAATACTAAGAAAAGATTGAAGCATGATAATTGTTTTGAGATATGGAGGTGATAATATTAAAGTCATGCTAGTTGAGTAGTTGTGAATTTAAAGAATACTTGTGTTAAGGTTTGTGATTCCCGTAGCATGCACGTATAGTGAACCGTTATGTAACGAAGTCAGAGCATGATTTATTTATTGATTGTCTTCCTTATGAGTGGCAGTTGGGGACAAGCGATGGTCTTTTCCTACCAATCTATCCCCCTAGGAGCATGCGCGTAATACTTTGCTTTGATAACTTCTAGATTTTTGCAATAAGTATATGAGTTCTTTATGACTAATGTTGAGTCCATGGATTATACGCACTCTCACCCTTCCACCTTTGCTAGCCTCTCTAATACCGCGCACCTTTCGCCGGTATCATACACCTACCATATACCTTCCTCAAAACAGCTACCATACCTACCTATTATGGCATTTCCATAGCCATTCCGAGATATATTGTCATGCAACTTTCCACCATCTAGTTCATCATGACACATTCATCATTGTCATATTGCTTAGCATGATCATGTAGTTAACATAGTATTTGTGGCAAAGCCACCGTTCATAATTTCTTCATACTTGTCACTCTTGATTCATTGCATATCCCGGTACACCGCCGGAGGCATCCATATATAGTCATACTTGGTTTTAGAATCGAGTTGTAATCATTGAGTTGTAAATAAATAAAAGTGTGATGATCATCATTCAATAGAGCATTGTCCCAATAAAAAAAGAGAAAGGCCAAAGAAAAAAAAGAAGGCCCAAAAAAATATAAAAAATAAAAAGGGGCAATGCTACTATCCTTTTACCACACTTGTGCTTCAAAGTAGCACCGTGATATAGCGAGTCTCATATATTGTGCTTCAAAGTAGCACCATGTTCTTCATATAGAGAGTCTCATATGTTGTCACTTTCATATACTAGTGGGAATTTTACATTATAGAACTTGGCTTGTATATTCCAATAATGGGCTTCCTCAAATTGCCCTAGGTCTTCGTGAGCAAGCAAGTTGGATGCACACCCACTAGTTTCTTTTGTTGAGCTTTCATACATCTATAGCTCTAGTGCATCCGTTGCATGGCAATCCCTACTCACTCACATTGATATCTATTGATGGGCATCTCCATAGCCCATTGATACGCCTAGTTGATGTGAGACTATCTTCCCCTCCTTTTTTGTCTTCTCTATAATCATCATTCTATTCCACCTATAGTGCTATATCCATGGCTCATGCTCATGTATTGTGTGAAGATTGAAAAAGTTTTGAAAAAGTTAGAGTATGAAACAATTGCTTGGCTTGTCATCGGGGTTGTGCATGATTTGAATACTTTGTGTGGTGAAGATGGAGCATAGCCAGACTATATGATTTTGTAGGAACAACTTTCTTTGGCCATGTTATTTTGAGAAGACATAATTGCTTTATTAGTATGCTTGAAGTATTTTTTTGTGTCAATATAAACTTTTGTCTTGAATCTTTCTAATCTGAATATTCATACCACAATTAAGAAGATTTGCATTGAAATTATGCCAAGTAGCACTCCGCATCAAAAATTCTCTTTTTATCATTTACCTACTCGAGGACGAGCAGGAATTAAGCTTGGGGATGCCTGATACCTCTCCAACGTATCTATAATTTTTGATTGCTCCATACTATATTATCTACTGTTTTGGACTATATTGGGCTTTATTTTCCACTTTTATATTATTTTTGAGACTAACCTATTAACCGGAGGCCCAGCCCAGAATTGATGTTTTTGCCTATTTCGGTGTTTCGGATAAACGGAATATCAAACGGAGTCCAAACGGAATAAAATCTTCGGGAACATGATTTTCTCACCGAGCGTGATCCAGAAGACTTGGAACCTGCTCCAAGGAACAAAAGAGGCGGTCATGAGGGTGGGGGCGCCCCCCCAGGGCGCGCCCCCTGCCTCGTGGGCCCCTCGTTGCTCCTCCGGCGTACTTCTTCCTCCTATATATACACACGTACCCCCAAACGATCAGAACAGGAGCAAAAAACCTAATTCCACCGCCGCAACTTTTTGTATCCACGAGATCCCATCTTGGGGCCTGTTCCGGAGCTCCGCCGGAAGAGGGCCGTCAGCACGGAGGGCTTCTACATCATCCTAGCCCCTCCGATGAAGTGTGAGTAGTTTACCTCAGACCTTCGGGTCCATACTTAGTAGCTAGATGGCTTCTTCTCTCTCTTTGAATCTCAATACAAAGTTCTCCCCCTCTCTTGTGGAGATCTATTCGATGTAATATTCCTTTTGCGGTGTGTTTGTTGAGACTGATGAATTGTGGATTTATGATCAAGTCTATCTATGAATAATATTTGAATCTTCTCTGAGTTCTTTTATGTATGATTGGTTATCTTTGCAAGTCTTTTCGAATTATCCGTTTGGTTTGGCCAACTAGATTGGTAGTTCTTGCCATGGGAGAAGTGCTTAGCTTTGGGTTCGATCTTGCGGTGTCCTTACCCAGTGACAGAAGGGGCAGCAAGGCACGTATTGTATCGTTGCCATCGAGGATAACAAGATGGGGCTTATTTCATATTGCATGAATTTATCTCTCTACATCATGTCATCTTGATTAAGGCGTTACTCTGTTTTTAACTTAATACTCTAGATGCATGCTGGAGAGCGGTCGATGAGTGGAGTAATAGTAGTAGATGCAGAATCGTTTCGATCTACTTGTCACGGACGTGATGCCTATATACATGATCATGCCTAGATATTCTCATAACTATGCTCAATTCTGTCAATTGCTCAACAGTAATTTGTTCACCCACCGTAGAATACTTATGCTCTTGAGAGAAGCCACTAGTGAAACCTATGGCCCCCGGGTCTATCCTCATCATATCAATCTCCATCACTTTAATCTTGCTTTGCTTTTTTACTTTGCTTTTACTTTTTACTTTGCATCTTTATACCAAAAATATTATATCTATCAAATCTCACTCTCGTAAGTGACCGTGAAGGGATTGACAACCCCTAATCGTGTTGATTGCGAGTAGCTATCGCTTTGTGCAGGTACGAGGGACTTGAGCGTGGGATCCTACTGGATTGATACCTTGATTCTCAAAAACTGAGGGAAATACTTACGCTACTCTGCTGCATCATCCCTTCCTCTTCGGGGAAAACCAACGCAAGCTCAAGACGTAGCAGCTGGCTGCCCAATATTTACATTGATTTGCATTCAAACATATTGTCAAATAATATAGTTTTACCGAATAAAAATATTATAGTTTTACAAGCCGGATACAAATAAAAATGTTTCACATAGTTTTGCAAATGAATAAAAGAAGATACATCTATTGGTTGCCAACATGAGCCCACATATGCTCAACCAAATCATTCTGCAGCTGCACATGAGTTTCCCAATCACGCATGTCTTCATGAAATTGGGTGAACTATTCAAATGTTGCTGCTACTCCATGCTCAGGCACAACATTCTCACCCTGAAACTGAAACCCTTGATCGTATAGATGTTCCAGGCGCTCATCCTCTACGATCATATTGTGCATGTTCACACAAGCAGTCATCACCTCCCAAAGTTTCTGCGTGCTCCAGGTATTAGCAGGATACCGAACGATGCCCCATCGAGATTGTAAAACACCAAAGACACGCTCGACATCCTTCCTGACACTCTCTTGCTCCTGGGCAAATCTTTTCCTCTTCTCTCAGATAGGGTTGGGTGTTGTCTTGACAATAGTGGTCCACTGAGGATAGATACCGTCACCCAGCTAGTATCCTTTATCGTAGTTGTGTCTGTTGACAGTAAAGTTCACCGGTGGGTTGTTGCCTTCGGCAAGCCTAGCAAACACCGGCGAGCGCTGAAGCACGTTGATATCATTGTGTGATCCAGCCATGCCAAAAAAAGAGTGCCAGA
This sequence comes from Triticum urartu, assembly GCF_003073215.2. Lineage (NCBI taxonomy): Eukaryota > Viridiplantae > Streptophyta > Magnoliopsida > Poales > Poaceae > Triticum > Triticum urartu. The sequence continues at coordinate 428,666,635 of NC_053027.1, forward strand.
TCCAGAGATCTTGAGACGCCACGGCATCTAATATGATAGTGCAAGCCCTGACATGTCCCTTATACTACCCTTGCCAAGCAGAAGGATAGTTCTTCCACTCCCAGTGCATGTAGTCTATGCTGCCAAGCATCCCTGGGAAGCCCCTTCTGGCATTCATCGCCAACAAACGAGCTGTATCTTTAGCTGTCGGATCTCTCAAGTACTCAGGGCCAAACACAACAATAACAGCCTTGCAGAACTTATACAGGGACTCTAGGCATGTAGATTCACTCATACAGACATACTCGTCAATGAGATCATTGGACACTCCGTATGCAAGTATTCGGATGGCGGCAGTGCATTTCTGATAAGAGGAGAAACCGATCTTGCCGACGGCATCCTCTTTGCACTCGAAATAGTCATCATAGCCGACCACCCCCTCTCTAATACGGTTGAAAAGATGCCTACTCATACGGAAACAACGGCGGAATTTTTGATGTTTGAACAACGGATTTGTTGTATCAAAGTAGTCCTTCCAAAGAAGGAAATGCCCGCTCTCTCGGTTGCGATTCAACGCCGGAAGGTGGCCCGGAATGGAGCCACGAAACAACGGCCGCTGGCTGTTGAGGTGGTGATGGACCAACACGGCAGCCAATATCTCCTCCTCCTCGTCGGACGACGAATCGTCGGAGTCGCAAAGGAAATTGTGGAAAAAGAACTCATCGGCGGAGTCCATTTCCGTACCTTGGCAAACTGTCGAACAGTTTACGAGCGTCCAAGAAGGAGACGGCCGGCGAGGGGAGTCGCAGCGCGCACGGACCAGCTAGCTTCCCTGCCGACGTCCGACAAGTGGGCCAGCGTCCGACGAGCGTGCCGGTGAGGATCTGGCTGGGGTGGCGAGGCGGCCTCTTGGTCGCGGGCGGCTGTGCGGTTGGGGGGGAGGAGCGTCGGTGGGAAACAGTTTGCTCCCCGGCGGCAAGACGGCGGTGAAGGGGGCGACGGGGGGAGTGAGCGGCGTTGCTGGGCGGATGTGGAGGCGGCGGTAGCTGGTAGAGTCGCCGGCAAAAAAGGGCGATGGGGTCGGCGACGAAGGTGGCGGGCGAGGGTTGCTGTTGGCTGGGGATGGGGGGAGGCCAATGAGCCACCGACCAGCGGGCCTGGGGAGAGGAGAAGGCGAGTGTGCGCGCGTCCGTCGCGTGTCCGCGCCAACGCAAACCTGGCTCAAAAATGGGCCGGGAATGGGTCGCCCGCGAACGAAAAGCGGACGCGCGTCCGTTTGGGTCGGCGCGTTGGGCCGACTTTTCTGTCCGGGCCGACCCAAATAGACAACGCCGGACGAAATGGGTCGCCCCATTGGAGTTGCTCTGAGGCTGTTTTTTTAGAGCCAGGCTGAGTGGGGAAAGGTATGCAACGCAAATACTGTATCGCACGGCAACCAAACACGCCACTAGTATTCTTCCAGACAAAAAAGGGAAATAAAGGGGCTTCCTAGTACTTCACCCGAGAAAAGTAGAGCACAATTTACGCAAACAGTTAGGATCTCACTCTGTTTTTCCATCACTTTACTTAGCGGATCTTACTTTGTTTTTCCATCACTTTACTTAGCTTCCCACGGAAAAAAGCAACGTTTGTTCTTAAAAAAAGGGAGAAAAATAAAGGAACAACCATCCTCTAATAAATGAGAAATGTAGTCTATTTGGTCCTTTTCATTCCACATATAAGCTCTGTTTCTTCCATGAAGTTTGACCAACTTTATAAAAAATACATTGACATTCACAACACGAAATCACTATTACTACATCGAATTTTAATTTTCATACTGTATAACTTTAATATTGTAGATGTTGATATTTTTGCATATAAATAGTTACTTTACAATGTTTGGCTTTTAAAAAAAATCTTATGTGCACAATATAAAAGACAGGAGGGAATAAGCAAATAAATGGATCACTAACTGACCAAAGATATGTGTTGTAAAAAAGAAACTGACCAAAAAATATACCGCACCTTTCAAAAAAAAATACGAGCGCAGCGCGCGCGAGCGGTTCAACAAAAAGTACGGATGCCGATCATGCATTAACGACCGGAAGTTCCCTATTATCGGAGATGACCCTATAATTAGGGCAGAGTTACTAAAAACAGGAGCATGTTTTATGGGGCAAAAAAGGAGTATATACGGCAAAACTCTAAAAACACCCTATTTTTGACTGAAATCGGTCATTTTACGAAACGTAACCACCGACCGCCACGATTTTTCAGCAGAAATCTCATCTTTTTTTCCCATTAATTCGGGATGAGATCCTACAATCACGCCCAGCAATGCTCAGCCCGCGATCACCACGAACGGGACTGACCTCTCCCTGGCACGTGGTGGCGTGGGCAGAGGCGCCTGCACGCGCTTATGCAGAGGAAGGGAGGGCTGGAATTGGAAGCTACAAAGACGCTCCGGTCGACCTACGTTACGGACGCGGGATATGATGGACCGGTGATGTTGCGGATTCTGCGGACGCGCGCGCGCGGTGGAAGGCCTTCCCTTCCCACCACCAACGATCTGACTGGATCGGCCGTGGCTCGCCGATCGATGGCAATCGCGATCGCGCTATATTGGCGTAGCGCGGAGGCAGCATTGGCTCCCAACCCGGCCTCGTGCGATGATAACATGGGATCGGCGAGGCGGCTGCCGCTTCTCCTCGTCCCGCATGGAGGAGGAGGAGGCGCGTCGGGAATCTCCCGCTATAAGTACCGAGGGCTCCCACCCCCGCCCCCGCGCGCGCGGCTCCCTCAACCAGACCAGACGAGACGCCCCAAGACCCCCGGACGCGACGCCCCTCCTCGATCGATCGCCAGGTGAGCTCTCTCGTTCCGAGGCGGTTGCGCTGCGCGTCTAGCTAGGGTTCTTGGTTTTCCGCCGATCGAGTCGAATTTCTCGCCGGATCGATCGATCCCCGGAAAACGTCTTCTCGTTTCCTTTTAGACGGAATCTTTCCGTCGGTACAAATTCGTTTCCTTTTTTTCAGAGAATATTTGCATGCGATCTTGCTTCTTGCTGAACACGATCAAGGATTTTTTTTGATTTGTCGCACGCGTGTGATTTTATTAGGGTTATAAACACCTTATCCGATCGTTCTTGTAGGCATTACTCTGCGTTTCAGACGACAAGATCGCCGCCGCGGAGATGGCGGGCTACGACGACAATGAAACCAACGTAAGATCAATCTCTCTCTTTCTATTCGAATACATCCTTAATTTGCCTCTTCATCATTGGAGATCCTAGCACAAACACAGCCGCGACCCGCTAGCCAATGCTAAATTCTGTAATTAGCACTTTCGATAGCAGATTGCATCCTTTAATTCTAACCTGACCCATGCAAACACATATGTGTATCCAGCTAGTGGAGGACGAGTACGACGACCTTGATGATTTCATCGTCGGAAGCGACGATGAGGGCGACAATGTGGCCATGGAGGACGAGGAGGAGCTGCCGGAGGCTGAGGAGGTAGAAGTGGAAGAAGAGTATGAGGAGGAAGAGGAAGAAGAGCCGCCTGCTGGCACGCAGGAAATCCTTTCCTTCAGGGAGCAATTGAAGGCCAAATTAAGGAAACAACATCAGTCTAAAGGCGCCGACTACGGGAACCCTAGCTGCTCGTCGTCCGATCAACCGTCGGTCAGGTCCAGGTGAGTTTTCTCTTGGTCTCTTGTTTTTTATTCTAGCACCCTCTTTCAGTTGTTTAACGGCTTCAGTAATAACTTGTTGCAGATTTGGAACCTTCTTTGGGCCGTCCACGCCAGTACTTGCTCCCCGGCTTATGGAGGCGGGGTGCTCATCGATAATGCAGGAGAACCAGAACCTGCCGTCCAGAGTATGTCCTTCTAATTAAACTGTTTTGATCCTGAAGTATGTAACTCTTTGAACTGTCTGGTGACTCACCCGAACATCAAAATTGTCTGCAGAAACATGCCGCTCCGTCGTCGGCTTCGAAGACACAGCCAAATGCGAGCGCCCATGAGCAGAAACCCAAGATCGTACCTCAGGTTTGAAGGGTTTGGCTTTGACATTACCACATTAATTAACTTGTTATGCTGTTGAGATGTGAATGAGAATTTGGGTGGTTTGGCATTTGCAGGTGAAACGTAAGGTTGACACGCTTCGTGAGAACAGGGACTACTCGAACTTGTTCTCGGACGATGCCGATACACCTCCCCCAACAGAGGAACGTGCAGAAAATAAGCCTGTCATGGCCCCAAAATCTCGTGAGTATGAACTCGGTAGATCTTTCCATAGTCCTAACTTTTGTGCTTAATTATTTTGACATTATGTATATATATGGTAGACGTCGAAGCTCATCGGATGAAACCAATGCAATCTGCCGCGACAAACAAGAAGGTGCCCACAAACCATCCTGCCAGACCATCAAAAGACCATGGATCCATCCAGAGCCGCGTGCAAAACAAGGTGGTCTCTCAGGTGAAGAAGGAGCCACTGCCAAACGGGAGGAAACCGATTGCTGCTGCCAGGAACGGATCCAGACCGCCCAACGGCACCACCAAAGCTCGTCTAGAGTTGCAGCCATCCTCAAATGGCCAAAACCCGCAGCGCTCGATGCAGAGCAAGAGCCCGCAGACGTTGCCTTCTGCCCAGCGGCAGCAGCAGCGGCCACCGAAACCGCAGGGTCAGAGGCAGCAGAACTGCACCCCTCCTTCGCCGCAAGTTCGAAGGGTGAATTCTAATGTGCAGGGCCAGCAGCCTGCGCACAAGGGTTCTGCTCTGCCTCGGGACAGAACAAAATTAGGGCAGAAGCAGCTGGCTCCTTCCTCCAAACCAAAGGTGACATTTCTTGATTTGTCTCTTGTGCTTTTGCTCTCAGTGCCTTCTTTTTATTTAAAAAATCACACCAATATGATAATATTGGTATCAAGTCTACGGAAATATCACCAGCCATTCAGGAATGCGTATCTGAATCTGTTCCTGCTTGTTTGCAGCCATCTCCAATAAGTGCTGTTTACAGTGATCCTGCTAAGAAAAAGGGTGTAGTGAAGAGGAAACTCAGTGACGCTGAGAAAGTTCGTCAGATGGTCAGAGATGTGTTCAAGTATGGTTTGCTTATTATTATTAACCTAGTCTTTGATATTATTATTACCCTTATTGTTTGTTCATCGACCTCGATCCGGTCGGTGTAGTTCTAGCCCACTAGAGATGAAGCTGAGCAATTTGTGTGGTGCTTCTTCGCTGATTGCTGCTACGTTTGTGCTTATGTGCAGCTACGACCCGGGCAAGTATGGCAAGGATGTCGATGATGATAGGGACATGGAAGCAGGTTATGCCAGCATACAGATGGAGGAGAGAAGAAGGTACGTAACTTATCAAATTGCCTTCTTACCGAAAAGTACAGGCTTGCTTTCTTTTTCATTGCAAACGATGGTTTTGCCTAAACCATGCTGATTTTTCCCTTGCCTTGTTTGCTTTGGACATCCAGTGCAAAGATTGCAAGAAAAGAGGATGAAGAGGAATATCGCCGGATTCAGGAAGAAGAGCAGCGCGAGCGGGCGAAGAAGAAGAAGAAGCAACGTACAGAATCGTAGACAATTCCATGGCCAGATTGTATTACCCTAGTCATATAGTGTTCTTTTATAGCTTGTAAGTTCCAGGACATCAAGTTAAGGACCGTCATATCTCATGAGTACAAGACGAGACTACATTTTGACGGTTCATATTAGTTGCAACATGCACTAGTAGAAAAAGGGTCAAATGTGAAGCACATTAGTTTTTGAACAAACATAGATTGAATTGGAATTATTAAGAAACTACCATGTTCAATTAGAAAACTACCATGATCAGTACGGCGAAGCGGGGCTCCCCCTAAGGGTCCCGGCGTGGATGTGGGCTGCCACGGCGTGGTGGGCGCTCATGGCGGTGGTTTGGGTCGTTCAAGGCAGTGGCTGGAAATCACTGGCGTCGGCCCGTCGGTGTGCGGCTTGTGCCGACCTTCGGTCCTTCTTCTCAGTCATTCGTCTGCTACCTTCGTTGATGGTTGGCCCTCCCCTAGCTGCGGTCCATCACTCGTCTCGCACCAGGCAGCAGGCTCGTCTCGTGCCTGGCAGCAGGACTGACCTTGTCTCGCGCCCGGCAGCAGGATCGAGCTCGTCTCGCGCCCGGTGCCGTAGGATGGGGCGATGGAGGCTAGTTTTGACCGGCCTATTGGGTCTTGGCACTGGTGGCAGCCTAGGGGTGCGAAAGGCGGGTCCTTTCCGCTCGTGTCGTTGGTTGGGGTAGCGGCGGATCTCAGGTGAGATGGTGTCAAGACCGGGGTGAAAATCTGCTATATCTTCGAACGAACCAGCGGCGACGAAGCTCATTCTCTTCTTGAAGGCGTCGTCGCGGCTCTCATTGCCCGTTGTGTTGCTCCAGGGAAAACTCTGATCCTCGGATCTGGCAATGGCGGCGCTCCGGTGTCGTCCCGGCGCCACCTTGAAGCCCACGGTTCGTCATATGCGGCTTCACCTCTTTGCGTAGTGCTAGGGATGGTGTTGCTGCGCTCAGCGCCTATGTATCATGCCTTGGGTGTGTATGCGTCTGTTGTGGAGGTGTGCGTTTGTACCAGGTGCTATTAATCATTGCTTCATATATAAAGCGGGGCGAAAGCCTTTTCCTATAATAACCGACAAAAGGACTGCAATAAATGACCTCAACTACGTGCAACAACTAATGAAGAACAAAACGACCATACCCGCTTTCCTTTTGTATTAAATTTTTAATAGGTTAACACATAAGAGGGTGGTAGCATTACATAATTTCTCATCGTACCATGAGCATATCACCAAAAGATCATTTCTCCGCCACTTAGTCCACCAGCCACATGGAAGGCACAACAATCTAACACTATTACCCCCTCCACTGAGTCCACCGTCGACATGGAAGGCACAACAATCTAACTGTTACCTACTAATAAGGAAGGTGATAACCTTCTACAAAAGAAAAAAAACTGATATTTTGTGTAACTAACCGCCCAGGATTTAAGTACTAATCGTTTTTCCTGTCAACTACGAAGGCATATATAATGACTTCATCAATGTGCCGACTCAGTCTTTTAAAGGTACTTATAAGGATAGGGTGTGTGTATATTCTTTTATAGAGCTGAGAGGATGTGCGTTTGTATGAGGATCTGCGTCTGTCTGTACTGTGTAACGTTTTTTTCTCCCGTTGCAACATGCGAACCCTTTTGCTAGTGCAAGTTAATGACAAAAAGGTCCATCAACCTGCATATACCATGGACTTTTGATGTAGTGCATGAATATATGCAAGCATTAGGAGATTCGGGGAAAAGGAAAAGAGCAAAGTGGGTGCCCATGACAAGGAACTGCCTTGCCGGTGCACACAACCACCATCACCACAAAAACAGACAAGGACGCTAATGGAGTGTGCCGTGGGAGGATATCACAATATCGAGACCTTGCAAGTTGGCACAGCACCACCCGCATACATGCAACTATCCCCATAACACAATACTGGGGTAAAGTCAATCAACAAGTGTCCGCGGCATTGACCCACAAGGTGCAAGCAATACAAATCGTGAGACCACCGATGAACATTAAGGAGCCTTTTGCAAGATGGGGTGGGCTTCACCAACAAAGAGCAAAGATCAACTGAGAGCGCAAGGGACACAAATCTCACCTCAACAAATTGAACACCATGGGAAGGAGTTGAGCATGCACAGCAACAAAAAGTCAACGTCAGGAGCAACACAACGATGGACAGAGGGAGCAGATGGATGGCAGCGCATTGACACCAAAGGTGCCACCAGTAGCCGCCAATTGTCTCGCCGCAAACTTTTGTGAATCAGTTTAATACTACCTCTGTTCCAAAATTAGTGTCTCAACTTTGTACTAGCTTGTACTAAACTTAAGACACTTATTTTGGGGCGGAGGGAATAGTCTACTAGCTCATTTTTTGGGAAAATGGTTTTACTATTGCCCATACATGCACTCAAACTAAAGTTCAGGCGTATACGAGGCTATGAGCAGCTTAATCATGCGGTCACTCAAAGGAACTACAATCGATAACCTAAATCATCCCGGTGAAGAATTCGACAAGCAAGCAAAAGTGGACGAACAGATAATCCAATGTGGCCGTGCTTGCATGCCTTATTACCATTTCAAGAATGGAAATGTCAAATGGAAGATCCCTGAAATGACAAATGTTGCATCCAACAATGACACAAAGTACTGAACCTACCGATGCCAGACTAAATGGTAAGCATACCCAATTAAAAGGGAGGCAGAGATGGGGGAAAGCGGACATGCATCCACTGCTTTTCATAAGCCGATACATGTGCCCATCCTATCTCCTCAATCAGCTGGATCTTCAGATCATATAACTTCTTCTTTGGTTGCTCAGAGTCCTCTTGAATCATGTCGTTTAGAACCTAACCCACCACAAAGATAGCTAACATTAAGCATGAATTCACAAGTAAAACAGAATCAGTAGGCTCTTTAATTCTTTACGAAAAATAAGATGCAAGTAACAAATTGTGACGATCTTGTTTTGATAGAGGTCTTTCAACTATTAAATATACTATGGTTTCATCAATGTTACATCCCGAATAGACCAGGCAGTTCAAACTCCCTCCGTTCACAAATCTTATATTTGTGAAAGGAGGGAGTATAATAGTAATAATATCCATCCCATATGTGCAAAGATTTGTCTGATAATGTGGCAGTGGAAATTATGTTGGTAGTACTGACATCAGAATACAGTTGAACCATAGCATGTTAGTTACAATGGAGCTTGATAAAAAATTTACTCACTATGAATAAGCAAACTGTACAAATGTTAATTTGATTAGCATAGGTTTATCAGCGAACTGAGAGAACAAAATGGGTTGTGGGAGTGAGACTTCATTGAGTGGTAAGACGTAAGAGTAATGGCTAATATTTTGTTGTTTTCATAACAATGACAAGTTGGCCATTGAAAATAATGGACATACCACTTGCTAAGCCAAGCAAAGCTAAGCTAACAACCATAGGCAATCAAAATACATGTGCGGACTAGATCCACTAAACAAGATAGTCACCAATGCCATATGTATTTACTTAAAATCTCTTGGGCACTCAGTCATAGAACTATTTGACAAAGTCAACCGTTCCTTTTCATTAAAGTTGTCATGACTGTCCCAATAAAAGCTGGAATCGCAACTGCAAATGCTAAGAATACAGGTAAGGGAACTGGTGCTTGGTAGGGATATACCTTGAGTGCCGTGCCACATCTTCCACAGCGCCTCTCACGTAGAACGGTCAGAGTGCCGTATTTTGTAGATTTGGCATCAACCCATTTAATTAATTCTTTGTAATTCTCCTCAAAAACATCTTTAGCAGATGCCTCGGTTGACTCATCAGGCTGAAAGAAAGATATCTTCATAAGTAATACTACTTAATAATATACACACTAACACAAATACATGTTCTAGATTAGAGACTGCCAGTTGACAATGTACAAAGCTAAGACCAAGGTATGGTGCCCAAGCCAAGCCACCTACCAGACAAAGGCAAAGAGAATGAGGGGCTAAAAGGAGTAGTAGGTTGTTAGATATATGTTATACTCCCTCCATTCCCTTATACAAGGCCACTATGAAAAATACATTTTGCATCTATATAAGGCCACTAACAGTAACCGACGCAAATATTAATGATGTTTTCTCATACTACTAACTTGCTTAATACTTGCATGCATGTAGTCATAATGACACTATGCTACTTCCTTCCCATTCCTTCCTTGCATGCATGCAGGCGTATTAATGATCCCAGTTAACGAAAAGAAAAGTGGGCTTGCAAAGATGTCATTAAATTTTTCCTCTTCGAATAAACCTCGTAATCGTAAAAAAGTGGGTTTTTTAGTGCTGGGCCTAGCAAAAGAGAAATCGCCGTATACTAGGCCCTCCAACTTCTTAAGAGGTTTATCTAAAAGATTCGCGATATAACTAGGAAGACCTTTCAAATACCACACATGAGTTACGGGACATGCGAGTTTGATGTATCCCATTTGATATCTTCGTATCCGAGAATCCACAAATTCTACCCCGCATTTTTGGCAAAATCTTTCGTCTTCGTTTTCAGCTCCGCTCGCTCGAGAATCGCCACAAGCGCAAATCCCGCTTTTTATGGGTCCATTGGTATCTGTAATCTGAGTTTGTGCCTTGTATAAGGGAATGGAGGGAGTAGCTGTTTTAGGTGTCCATATACAACACCTGTATGTATTGTACTAGCAAGATGCCCGTGCATTGCAAGGAACATCAAGATGCATTTTTTTTAGAAAACACCTGTTGTGATTGACCCATGCAGGAGTAATCCCATGTGTAAAAACTAATGATATCTCGAGAATTTCATCGAAAGAATGATATATCGAGAAAGATGAGAGATAAGGTGAGGAGGAGTGGGGCGCGGTGGTGATTTGTGGTCGGACTTAGCAGAGGCATGGGGATGAACGATGCCGGCAGCGGCCACCATGCCAGATTGTTCCAGAGGCTTCTTTTTTTAATTACTCAACAATGAAGTTGTGGGAGATAAGGATGAACGAGAGAGGTGCGGGTATCCTTTTGCAAAATTGCCATAGTTTGCTTTCTATCCGTCAGATATAGATCGGACGGTCTATATTGCAAGATGGCAGGCCCACCATCATCACCAACTTGATTTTTTATAAGAGTAGAGATATTGTCCTAGAGACACATGGAAGCAGTAGCGCAGTGGTAGCAAGACGAGCTTGGCTTCATCGCTGCCAGTCCCTAGTTTCCACCATGCGTTATGTGCCCGCTCGTCTTGCTAACATGGTGCTACACTGCTACTGCATGCCGCTGCACTCTTTAGCCACCACCACCAGTTCCACCAGCCTGGCCCAGAGAGCAGATCCTAACCCCGTAACCCTAAACACCACACTCCGTCTCCCTCGCTGGTTTGCCCCCCCTACATCAACCTGCCTCTTCATCCCTACCTCTCCCCTTTTGCTTCCAACTGTTTCTCCATCACTTCCGCCAGAGTGCAATTGGTAAAGAGGCTGCCAGCAACACTGACTAGCAAAAAGGGCAGCCCGGTGCATGTAGCTCCTGCTTGCGCAGGGTCCGGGGAAGGGTCCGACCACTTTGGGTCTATTGTACGCAGCCTTTCCCTACATTTCTGCAAGAGGCTGTTTCCAGGACTTGAACCCGTGACCTCCTGGTCACAAGGCAACAGCTTTACCGCTGCGCCAAGGCTCCCCTTCCAACACTGACTAACAGTGGAGGTAAAAAAGAAGCAACAACCGCGGAGCTTCAGCGACAATGAGCTCGCCTTTCTAATTTTCGATCTGCCTCTCAAGGCAGGGCAACCGGGCACAATGACTCTCGAATTGCATCTGCCCAAAAACCAAGGTGGCCCCTAGATACATTGGCTAAGACCAGAATATACACATTGGCTGGGCATGAAGTAGGAAGTAGGAGCATGTTCCTCATTTCAACGACCAGGTCATTTCAAATATAACAAAGGTTTCTATAGTTGATCATCAAACAGCCTGATGCAGAACCCAACTTCTAGGTTATGACAACTGATCTTATGAGTATATAATATAAAGAACTTGACATTCAAGGTAAAGGAAAATATGCTAAAAGAAAGATGATGTACCTTTAACGACTCAATCTCTGCCAGTGCAAGACCTTTTTGGTATAGTGCATCTGCTAGCTGGTCTCGTGTTTCTTCCATTTTTTTCTTAGTTTTCTATTTGCCAGTAAATGTTCGAGGAAAACAACATTCAATAGGAGCTGGTACATTTGATTAATTAAGGAGCAATGATAGTAAATAATTATTAATGATATATACCTGTGATTCTTCATCCTCAGGATCGGGTTTTAAAGACAAAAGTTTTGCTAGTTGCTCTTTGTCAATACTGTCCACGACCTCATCAGCTGCAACAATAACCTGAATACCAAGAATACCATAGACAAAGTCAGAAACAAATCTCTTACTGGAAAATTAAATTTTGATAGTCAGATAAATGTGAAGATAGCTGATTGGAGCATGAATACTGACACAGAACTACAACGGCAATATATATACATTTTGACAGCAAAGAAATAATCTCGCACCAAAACGGCAGTGCCATCTGAAGTGAGACTGAAGTGCACTGTATATAATACTGTATTTAGTTAACTAAACAAATTAACCTGTGGAATTCTATCAGGCAGTTATACAGTTATAGATCATGTGAAAGATGCAAGACTGTAGACCATGTGATTGTCTGATTGTTGGATAGACTCAATATAGGCATCTGATTAGAAACAAAATCAGCTCAGGTTTTCTACTCATGTAAGACCTGAATTCAGTTTTGCCAGCATATTTGACGTCAGGATATATTAATGAACTGCATGCCAGTTTCGCATGTTCAAACTTGGTTTTGCACCAACCCGTGAAACCATCTTGTACAAAAAAAGATAACCAGCGCTGCTGCTGACATCACATTTAACGAAGGAAGTTGAACTACCGTCGCATAGCCGGTTTTGTCCGGTTTAATCCCAACCCATACTTGAGCACTCTTAATGCCAGCATTGTCATCAGCAAAAGTTGCACTATTTGAAGGAGTTAGACCCATGATAACATTCGGTTGCATGAAGTCATCGACTACAGTATCAGATCCTTTTGTAAAAGAAGAGTAAAATGTACTCCCTCCGTCCCACAATATAAGATATTTAAAACGTCTTATATTATGGGACAGAGGGAGTACATCAGATTGCCCCTAGTGATTTCTTCTACCTCGGTCATATATTTATTTAGAGGGCATTAACATGAACTGTTCCATGTATCCAATCATAGAGATCGTAAAAAAAGTGATGAAAGTCTGAACAAGCAGCATGCTTCGTATAAAGATAGCACCTTTGCTCATAGTTGTTCAGTCCAACAATTCAAGATGCATGCAGTACAACATAAACGAAGAATCAATATCAGTTACCTCTTTGTGATGGCTAATTTTATCATCAGAGGTTGATTCCTGAAGTACACATTCCAAAATTTTGGCAAGCAAAGGTGTATATTTTGGATACTCAGACTGCAGTATGCCAGGAAATATTATGGTAAGTAAATTGACATCAAAGAAAACAATATTGTAACCCAATATAGCTCACAGTTTCAATGGCAGAGTAGCATAAAACATGTTTATCAAGAAAAAACTCATACTCCCTCCGTCCCAAAATAAGTGTCTCAACTTTGTACTAGCTGTAGTACAAAGTTGTACTAGAGTTGAGACACTTATTTTGGGACGGAGGGAGTAAGATATAGCATCTTATTGCATGCATTAACTGTATGTGTTAGTATGTATTCCCTCCATTCCAAAATAAGTGTCGTGGCACGACACTTATTTTGGAATAGAGGGAATAGAACTTAGATTTGGCAGAGGGACCAGTCAACAACATATTCTCAAAAAGAAATTGAAAAGGAAAACGCAGGCATGAAAGGAGTTAAAAATTCAGATTGACAAGATCAGTGGAAGGTGTGAACGATACAATAAACACCTTCAGAGGGTTGAGTCATATTAGTCTGTAACCACATAAAGGACGGTAAAAAGTGTTAAGTATATATGGTGTGTTTGTGGCCCAGGCCCATAGTCTAGAGTGTGGCCCAGGCCCATGTAACCTTGTATAGTCTAGAGTGTGGCCCAGGCCCATGTAACCTTGTATATATCTCTCTCCTCCTCAATACAGAAAACTGTTCGGTCATTCTCTCTTCCTCACGTTTCCTAACATGGTATCAGACCAGGACCAAACCCTAGTCCCTCTTCCAGCCGCCACCCATGAAATCGCCACTGGTGAGGTGATTCAGGCGGATCTGTCTGGTGAGGAGACATCCACATCGCTGCCCCATCCCATCTTCGTCATCAACCTGTAGGAGTTGCTCTCCAGCAACTCCTCTGTGTGTTGTGTGTCCTCACAGCTACTCTGTGAGAATACTTCCCTTGCTCTCCAGCAGCCATCTCCAGCAAGCTCTTGGTGCCTTCCCTGCTCTACAGCAAGCTCCAGGCGTTCCCCCTTCTATCCAGCAAGATCCAGCAAGCTCCTCCTTCTATCCAGTGAGATCCAGCTCCTGTTTGTGGCTGTCTGCTGCTCTTCTCTTGTTGCTGCCTGCAGCTGCTATCAGATTGGGTGTTTCCAGCTGCTGGCCGCTCACCACTATGGCAAGAAATGATTTCGGATTTGGTTCTTTGATCATAGATATCAAGCTTGATGGTTCAAACTACAGGGAATGGGCATTTTCTGCCCGGACTGTCTTGAGGACAGCTGGTTTTGTTTCTCATCTGATAGATGATCCACCTAGTCCAAATGATGATGCAGCAAGGAAGTCTTGGCAAAAGATCGATGATCATGTGATGGGAGTTTTAATTCTGGGTGTTGAACCCTCACTCCGAATGAGTCTTGAGCATCACACTTCAGCTAAAAAGATATGGAAGTACTTTGAGCAGCGCTACCTTCAGCCCAGCAGTGCACTTCATTTCTCCTTGTTGCAGAATTTACACAACACTCGGCAGCCAGAAGACATGTCCATAGAAGAGTACTATGGAGCTTTCACTCGCATCACTGGGCAGCTAGGTTCCATGGTTCCAAAGGGTAATTCTGGTTGTGAGTCATGTGCAGCGAAGGAAAAGTATGACCATCAGACTCTCATGTTTCAGTTTGTGATGGGTCTCAAGCCAGACTTTGAGAACATTCGCACTCAATTGCTTGGTCGTACGACTCCTCCCACCTTGACAGAGGCACTTGCTAGCTTGATCGCTGAGGAGACTCGTCTCCGTTCTCTTGGGGCTACTTCTGCGCAGACTCTACACGCTAGTGTTCTGGCTTTTCCTCAGCGGCCAGGTGCCTCCAAGGCCACACCTTCAGCTGTCGTCTGCTCGTTCTGCAAGAAGGCAGGACACCACAGAGATGGTTGTTTCAAGCTTCATCCAGAGCTGTTAGCTGAGTTTCAGGCTAGACGGGCCCTCAATCAGCAGCGTCGTGCACCCCAGGCTCCTTATCAGCAGCAAGCAAGGGGTGCTTCTGCATCTGTTCTCTCTCAGCCCGCTGTTGCTGCAACCCAGCCTTGGGTTCTGGACTCTGGAGCTTCTTTCCATGTGACCTCTGATCGCTCTCAGCTTGTGTCTTGCCAGCCAGTGCAGGATGGTGCCTCTGTTCAGACTGCTGATGCTACACCTTGTTCTATTACTCATCAGGGTTTTCTTTGCACATCCAAGTTTTCTGTTTCTGCCATCTCCTTTGCTCCAGAGCTGTCCATGAATCTTATGTCTGTTGGCCAGCTTGCTGATATGAACTACTTTGTTGGTTTTGATGACTCATTTTGTTATGTGCAGGACCGTCAGAGCAAGAGGGTCATTGGAACTGGCCATCGCCGTAGAGGATCCACATCCTTGACACCTTACATCTTCCTTCAGCTTCCACCACATCCGCGTTCCGGATGGCTGCATCAACATCAAGATCCACTTCGTCATTTTCTTTTGCCCAGTGGCACCATCGCTTAGGTCACTTGTTTTGGGTCATGTTTCCATAGATGTTGGTTTTCACTGTAAGGGTTGTAAGCTAGGGAAACAAATACAACTACCATACTCTTCCAGCACTACTCATTCCAGTCATCCTTTTGATTTAGTGCACTCTGATGTATGGGGTCCTTCCCCCTTTGTTTCGAAAGGTGGCCACAAACATTATGTCATATTTGTTGATGATCACTCTCGACATACTTGGGTCTATTTTATGAAGCATCGTTCTGAGTTGTTCTCTATATATAAGGCTTTTGTACATATGGTCCATACTCAGTTTTCTAGTGTTGTTCGTGTTTTTCGTTCTGACTCCGGAGGGGAGTATCTATCTACTGCTTTTCACGGGTTTCTCTCATCTGAGGGTACTCTCCCTCAGCTTTCGTGCCCTGGTGCCCATGCTCAGAATGGTGTTGCTGAGCGTAAGCATCGCCATATTGTTGAGACAGCTCGTACCCTTTTGATTTCTTCCTTTGTCCCCACTCATTTTTGGGGTGAGGCTATCTCAACTGCTGTTTATCTTATCAATCTCCAACCTTCTACTCGCCTTGAGGGCAAGTGTCCTGGTGAGGTTTTGTTTGGTTCTCCTCCCACGTATGACCACCTCCGTGTCTTTGGTTGTACTTATTATGTTCTTTTAGCACCTCGTGAACGTACCAAGTTGACTGCTTAGTCTGCTCAGTGTGTCTTCCTTGGATATAGTCTTGAACATAAGGGCTACCGTTGCTATGATTCTTCTGCTCGCCGCATTTGCTTTTCTCGCGATGTCACTTTTGTTGAGGATCAACCCTTCTTCTATTCCCCTTCCACTAAACCATCATCCTCAACTTCTTTAGAGTCTACCTCGTTTCTTTCACTTCCACCTATCTTTTTAGATGAGTCCATAGCTGAACAACCTTCCTCTGTCCTAACATCAGAACCATCTCCACCACATGTTTCATCTCCTTCCTCACCAGCTCCTTTCTCTCTTCCACTAGCTCCACCTCTAGATAGTCTTCCTTTCCATTACACTCGTCGTTATTCTACTCCTCCAGCCAGTACTTTCCATTATACTCGTCGTTCTAAAGTTCCATGTGACACGCAGTCATCTATTCCTTTGTCTTCTACTCCTCCAGCCAGTACTACTGACCCTTGCACTGACGGTTCTTCTCTAGCAACGCGATACAAAAAGGACTTATATGCAGGGGCTGTTTCTGAGCCTAGTACCTATCAGGAGGCAGTTGTGTCACCTGAGTGGCAACTGGCTATGTCTGAGGAGCTTGCAGCCTTAGAGCGTACTGGTACATGGGATTTGGTACCATTACCTCCTCGTTCAGTCCCTATCACTTGCAAATGGGTGTATAAAGTTAAAACCAAGTCAAATGGTTCTGTGGAACGCTACAAGGCTCGCCTTGTTGCAAGAGGTTTTCAGCAGTCTCATGGGAAAGATTATGGTGAGACGTTTGCTCCTGTTGCTCACATGACTTCAGTTCGAACTCTAATTGCTGTGGCTGCTACTCGGTCATGAAAAATCTCCCACATGGATGTGAAGAATGCCTTCCTTCATGGTGATTTACATGAGGAAGTTTATATGCAGCCACCTCCAGGTATCAAGGTTCCATCAGGTCATGTTTGTCGTCTTCGAAAGGCTCTTTATGGGCTTAAGCAAGCCCCTCGTGCCTGGTTTGAGCGGTTCAGTTCTGTGATTCAAGCCGCCGGTTTTTCTCCTAGTGAACATGACCCTGCACTCTTCATTCATACATCTGAGCATGGCCGTACATTGCTTCTACTTTATGTAGATGACATGCTGATTCACTGGAGATGATGTTGGGTATATTGATTTTGTTAAGAAAAAATTGAGTGAACAATTCAAGATGTCAGATTTGGGGTCTCTCAGCTATTTTCTCGGGATTGAGGTCGAGCACACCGATGATGGTTACTATATCTCCCAGCAAAAGTACACTCAGGATTTGATTCTTCGCTCAGGTCTCACTGACACGCGCATTGCTGCTACACCTATGGAGCTTCATCTGCAGTTGCGTCCTACTGATGGCACTCCTCTTGAGGATCCCTCTCGCTATCGTCACATTGTCGGCGGTCTAGTGTACCTCACAGTGACCAGACCTGACATCGCACATGCAATCCATATTCTCAGTCAATTTGTCTGTGCTCCCACCTCAGTTCATCATGGTCACCTATTCCGAGTCCTTAGGTATTTAAGGGGAACTACATCTCGCCGCTTGTTCTATGCTAATTCCAGTCAGCTCCAGCTTCATGCTTACTCTGATTCCACTTGGGCGAGTGATCCTATTGATCGTCGCTCGGTCACTGGCTATTGCATATTTCTTGGTACATCTCTCATTGCATGAAAATCAAAGAAGCAAACTGCCGTGTCTCGCTCCAGTGCCGAGGCAGAGCTTAGGGCTCTCTCTACTACTACAGCTGAGATTGTATGGCTTCGCTGGCTATTGGATGATCTTGGTGTCTTATGTCATACGCCAACACTTCTTCTTTGTGACAGCACTGCTGCTATTCAGATTGCTAATGATCCAGTCAAGCATGAGTTGACCAAACACATTGGTGTGGATGCCTTTTTCACTCGATCTCATTGTCAACAATCCACTGTCAAGCTACAATATGTCCCATCAGAGCTTCAAGTCGCAGATTTCTTCACCAAGGCACAAACTAGAGATCAGCATAGGTTTCACACTCTCAAACTTGGTGTATCAGATGCTCCTAACCCACCTTAAGTTTGAAGGGGGGGTGTTAAGTATATATGGTGTGTTTGTGGCCCAGGCCCATAGTCTAGAGTGTGGCCCGGGCCCATGTAACCTTGTATAGTCTAGAGTGTGGCCCAGGCCCATGTAACCTTGTATATATCTCTCTCCTCCTCAATACAGAAAACTGTTCGATCATTCTCTCTTCCTCACGTTTCCTAACAAAAAGGAATAAGAATGCTTCCACATAGGATTCTCTGGTGTTTTGAGTAAGAAGAATACATGTATTAACAAAGTACTGACAAATCAATATATTCGATAGCACATCTGGTGCTTTCTGATTGTATCTGAAATTATAAGATTATAAAAAGATTAATGAAGGGAAGTCATCGCTATTACCTTAAGAGAAGCGACAAGCTCAGTCCAGGCAGACTTGTTGTCCTCATTGTCTTGTTTAAGGCCCGAAAGAAACTTTATCTTGGTGTCTCGAACCTATTAATACAATTAGTTATGAAGATCATATACGCTCTTATATTTATTTATGATCTAAACGCTCTTATATTTCTTTACAGAGGGAGTATTAGCTAAAAATAGCATTGCTCATGATACTTTCCAAGTAACCAAAGTTTGCTGTAATCTATCCAGGAGCAAGATTTATCGTTGATGAAAAAGTACAAAGACATAGCATTTAGATTACCAACATATCTTCTACAGTAAAATCATGAATTGTCAAGAATTAGTCACATGAGTTATTAAACAAAAAAGTTGTGCTAGAAATGTCAACAACAATCTGAATTCAAGTAAATAGCATTTAACTAACTACTGAAGTGTGCCAACCTCATCATTTAACCTCTCAGAAATACTCTTCTCTGTTTCAACTGAAACCCCCTTTTCTTTAGTATCATCAACCTGCAATTTACATAATCATAAAAGAGTTCCCTGAATATGCGAGACAACATAGATAGAGCTGAAAACATGGGTGAAAGCTGAAAACTAATATGGCCTTATTGGGACTCTATATGATTTACATCTGAACTGGTGGTCTAGCATTATAAGGATAATAATAATAACAAAAAAAGGATAATGTTAAACTAAAAGGAGTTGGTAATTTATTCCAGTGCTACTGACCTTTGATGGTGGAATGATACACAAAATGCTATAAGATGCTGGAGCATGCTGTTCATCTTTCTTGTTGAAGGAGCTTACTATACCATAGGTTATGGAGCCAACTAAAACAGACCCAGGTGGAGCACCCTGTAAAGCAATCCAACATATAAAACCAAAACAACATTACAAAACTGCTTAAAAACTGATATGGTATTTTAGTGATATCTAACAAAATAACATCAACAGGATATGTACCTTCGGAAGTTTTTCTCTAGATGGTGGACCCACATAGAATGCTTCAGGTTCTCTATTAACAATAAACAATGGTGGTGACAACGTGTTATTTTATTAAGATGGTAGTGAACATTCAGAAGGAACATACCCGGGAACTAAAACAGAGGACTTGAAGGCGGCATTTCCAATTATAGGACCATCAGGTTCAGAGTAGAAACTTAATTGAATGCAATCCTGCAATTAAATTGAACATTTAAATCAACCCTGTATCGTTAATTGCTAGATAAATAATTTGCATGTGCAAAATTAATGATAAGCATGATTCTTCGCTTGCAACTTGCATACTAATTGGACAAACTGAGAAAAAGAGACTCATTCTCCAACTGAAATATTTAATAGTAAGAGGATAATGTTTTACCCCATGGAGCAAAAGGATACAGTTGTATCAAGCCTAGTGGAATGCATGAAAGAACACAATTTAATCATGTGGTTTATTCCATCTGTCTGTGAACAACAAACTGATAACTTGAGAAGTAGTATGAACCTCTATAGGAGTGTGATTCTATGCATGCTAAATAGTGTAAGTTGATGATACATCTTTTGTGGTGGTCCCCTATGTACAAAACTCCAATCCTTGCGCAGGATAATTCCCAAAAGGACGATTAAGCTAACATCTACAGCATTACCTATATGAGCCTAACCAATGTCCCCAAAAAGGAAAGGAAAATATAACAGCTTCCATGTCACAATATATCATGTGATGCACAGTCAACAAGAAAATCATCATCAAGCCATCAATAAAGCACGATTAGCAACATTTTTTTAGTATTAGATGCAATACCTTCTTCTCTAGTTTTCTCTCAATAAATAGAACCAATTGCTTCAGCTTCTCCAAGATTTGCACATTTTCATGCCTACAACCACCCATAAGATATATTTATGCAACAGATCATAGATGAACAGCATCTAAAATAAGATAACCACAAAAATATGTAATAGAAAAGATCCCATAAGCCAGAGGGTGCAAAAAAATGTACTCCCTCTGTCAAAATAGTGACCTAAAAAGTCTTATAGAAGTTGACAGAGGGAGTATTACTTTCCATCTCTACTTTTTCCTCAGACTGTTTAAAAATGCATAGCTATCTGAATTATTTTGAATTAAATCATAAAAGCACAACATAGTTAACAAACTAAGAAGAGCATCACATAAATGCAACCTAGAAGACACAAAGCTAATCTTGCTTTTGTCCATTTACCAATTAACAACATATTATATATCCTATTAAGATTCAGCACGGGTGCTCTAGTCATATTTATATTCATATCAACCTCTAGTATTGGGCAAGAATGGACTAAAAACAGTATATAGTCAGAAGAACACCAAAGTATTGGTGGGGCACTGTTACAAAAACCGGCCGATTAAACGCAGCTCGGAGGCAAACCGATGCGAATAGGTCCAATTCAGTGTGTTAACCGCCAGAGGCGATTATTTGGTCTGATAAGCCAATTAATCCAGTTCAGAACAAATAATCGGGGAGAGAGCGATTAAATGGACTCAGGTTTGGGCTGATAGAGCACAAAAAAATCAGCCCGTGCCCATCTCCCAGCCACCCTGCGCCTTAATAGTTTGGCAATTTGGGCGCTCCCACTCCTCTACTCTCGTCTCCCGCTCAATCCCGCCGGCCGCCGGACAGTTCCTCGATGACACACCCGGTCCCCCCAACAAGCGCAGGCACCTCCAACACCTCCTTGCCGGGCAGAGTAGATTTGGTATGTTTCGACTTACGACAAAACTAATATGCGAGGTAAAAAAAACGGAGGGAGTATGTTGTTGCTCCTCCCTCCACTGGCTGCTATGTTGCTGTCCTCCCTCCTCTGCTGCTGCTGCTGGCTTGGCCCTAGTTGACCCACAGATTAATGGTTTATCGGTTAATCCCTACTTCTCTGTTGCGTCTAGATGATTCACTGTTACTATAACTTTCCTGAACTTACGCTCAGCTTGTAGTTAATTGGAATTTACGAAGTTAGGTGAATCTTTAGTAATTATAGTAAAATATTTTATGTTATATTCCTAAAAAGAAGGTGCTTCCAACTAATTGCCATATCTGCAAGTACGAAATGCTTTTGAGAAGACAACACAATGCCCTTAACCAAGCTATAGTGGTTTATTTAGTTCTGATTCTTCAGTGCTGAAAGCGAAATCATATTAGTCATCTAACCTTATATACAGCATTACTTAGAAGGTGGGAGAGCTGTACCTTATGTACAATTGCAGTGTGTATTCACCTTTTGGAAGTTTGACATAACTAGGATAGACATCACCAGAAGAGTAAACACACTATTTTCAAACAAAAAGGAAACGTTCCAAGTCAGTAACAGAGCAATATATATGTAGATCGAACTAGTGATGAGTCAAAGAGTAAGGATAGCCCTGAAAGGAATAAGCCACAGGAACTATGCTGAAAAATACCTAAATTGCCACCGGTATTTGGATGTTACAAAATATCACCTTATTTGGCACATAGTAAACGGCACGGTTTTCATAATGTGAAAACCGATCATATACCAAATTACATAATGCAAAGTAGGTGTCATACTTCATTACTAAATGGGCATATGCTACTTCTATCCTTAGGCCATTTAATCACCTTGGCACTTGCAAACGTAAGCCTTCCCTACAGATTACATGCCTCTAGTTGGATTTCTAAGTTCAACTTAAACATCTAGCATGTACATCTTGTTATATATAATTCATTGTTTGTTGAGAACTTTTTGTATTTTCATGAATACAAGATGTAGCACTGAACTCCAACTCTCTAATGTATCTCGAAATCTAGGCGCAAATGCATGCGCGCAAATATGGCTTCATCTATACTGCTGTCCACACATGAAAACCTTGCGAGAGGGCTGCATCATCTTTGCTTGGGCGCATGGAATTTCAAGCACATCCGAAGGTTATGGAACAATTGAAATCACAAGACCAATAAATTGGGTGTTGTAGAGCATTTCTGGTCATCTATTTTTAGTATGGCAACAAAATGATATGTTTAGGTAGAAGATGACATCAGCCATGTGCAAAGTATACTTTCATACTGGACTAGTGCAAGCAGAATAATTGAAATAAAAAAAGGTAAAAATGTTTCTGTTAAGAGTATAATTCCATACTTAGTCTAGGTTTGTGTCTCTTAAACTCAGCTAACTGCTATATGTGTCATTTGGGCCTCAATGCATCAACTAAATGTTATCCAAGTCAATTCGTAACAGTCCAGCAGGAACAACAGTTACTCGAATCACATATAAATCCTCCTGCCATTGGAGATACAGGAATTAAAGAGATAATTTTTTATAATGAAAAGAAGTGTACCTTATTTGAATCTGAAATTCTATAGAACTGAGACTCAAACTTATTATCATATATTCTGTTGTTAAGTAGGGGCAGATGGGGCTTTACTTCAGCACCGTCCTCCAGTTTGAATTTGTAACTGTAGAGGTTCATAGGGAGAAAAGATTGTGAAAACCACATCAAGGACTAACTCAAACATAGTTACCCCAGAACCAAATATAACTCACGTCAAAGTCAGTGCAATAATTTGCTTGCCAGAGGGTAATCTATCACGGCTGGTGGGAAGCGGACAAAAGTTAGAATCCACTGGTCGATAAGGTATCTTGATCTGCAAGCCACAAAAGTCAATATATGGTCAAAAGAATAACTAGTCATAACCTTCTATTGATTCTTGACTAACCTTGTTCAGAGTGGCAACAGGAACAAGCCTTTCTGATGCTAATAATGATCTAGCAACAATACGCATAGGTGACTCACTACCATCAAGGGCAATTACTTTCTTATCAATGAAAATTCCATGAAACACAATCTGCCAAGTTGCAAATGAATATATTTAGCACGTCATTTAATATAAACCAGATGCTATGTCTTGGAAGTTGATAAAAGTACCTCGAAATCAACACAGGTAGGTTCATGGCTAGCATTTCCACTAGACCAGAACTGGGCTATAGACAATTCCAAAGTTAAGCCACCTTCAACAGGAAAACTGAAATTCTTGATAGATGGTGACGAGAAAGTGACAACAGACTCCCATTTGATAGGTCGCTTCAGTGGACACATCTGTCATATACTCCCATTTGACGTTAAAATTCACATATTTAACTCATAGGACTAAAGGTAAAATCCCAATGTAGTGTATATACCTGAACAGTATCCAAAAAGAACCTTCTAGGAGTATCAAAGGCTGATGTGCGCATGGTAACTTCCGCCCACGAGGCCCCAATTGGCACATTTATGAACCTCCTTTCGATATGACCTGCAATCAATCAGATGGGAATAAACTAACTACGCTTTATTTCATATAAAAAAGATGGAAGTAGTTAAAATATTAAATATCTGGAAGCATGTCAACAGAAATGAGAAAACAAAGCATGAGTCAGAGTTTTAAAATTTTAAACTCAATGGTATTGGTTGACAAAAAAAATTATGATCATTGTTCATCATTGGTTCCTAGGTGGTGGCATTGTACATCCATTCCCCAACCCAAGATGGCTAGGCTCACTTCTTTGGTCCAGCATTGTAGTAGTGATAGGTCAAAATAAACAAAGTATGGTGGCTGATTCATCAACAAAGATAAAATCAAGATTTGAGACAAGAGAGTTTCAGCACACTGTAAGTGAACTAAATCTGTGGAGAAAGACAGAATTCTATTGTGTTCATGGGGACAAAAGTGCAACCAGTCTTTTTTTTTTTTTTTTGTGTGTGTGTGGGGGGGGGGGGGCCTCTTTGTGGTTAGAAACAAATACAAAGATGATGCTAGGGGAAGTCAAATCTGCACATTGGCATCATCCACCTAGTTCCTCCAGGAGTGCACTCTCCAAATGTTGATGAATACAAGCAATGTTAGCATATGCAAAAGAATGCGGGCAACAATAATGATTTTAATTTAAGTTAAATCAGAGCTCCCAGTAAGCAAGAACAATAATTAGTACCTGACTTGAAGTACAGTTTGGAAAGTAACAATACTGGCGGCTCTCCTGATAGAGCAATAGGCTTAATTATTGTGATTGGCACTCGGAAAATGGGTCCACGCCATGGTGCTCTGCAATCCATGCCATAAACTTCATAGTAGTGAAGGCCACTACTGATATTAACAGGATTGACGACAATGCTGCAAAAAGGCAAAGCAAACCAAATGAAAGCAGGACACTTGACAAAATGAACAGGGCATGTAATTGAGCAAATTATTTACTACTGCATGTCTAACTTAAAGGCCTTTAATTTCATCTGCCATTGTGTGCTATGATACTAACCAACCTACACATTCCTTTGGTTGAAAAGCCTTTATAAGTTATAATGTGCCGCTGGTTTTTAGTGATGTTTGTATAAATATAAGAGAATATCCGGCATCAGGAATCATGTTTGTATGACACATATATGCATAAGCATTACCTATAACGAGACGAACTATAGTGCAGTTCAGTTTAACGCGCATGTCCTTATAAACCAAAGTATCAACAATTATAGGAAGACCAAGTACAAGTTGATATCAAAAATTATTGCTCTTGAGAAGGAGAATGAGGGAAATAACATCTAGTTGAACAGAAAGAAGGTACCAACTTGAAACTGCGCCCATTGTTTGTCAACAATATATACTCAGGAATATTAATAACAGAGCTATCAGTGGAATGCAGCTGCAGGCACTCCTCAAATGGAACCAATTGCTCCAAATTACTCGCATCGTCGTGAAATTTTGGGTTAAGTTGAACAGTCCACTGTAAAGCAGAGGATATAACATATAGTTAATTGTAATGTTTAAAACAAATGAAAACATCTAGTACAGATAAAAATTTCGTGCTCCACCAGACAGAAAAACGTGTAAAACATTTTTTAATCTTACTGATCATAAACAAGTCATACACGCCTACTAAGCTACTACCTCCGGCTCAAAATTTAAGACGTTTTTGTAGGCTAAACTAACCTACAAAAACGTCTTATATTTTGAGACAGGTAGTACTAAATAAGTAAAAGAACCATCTTACAGTGGTCAAATACAATGCTACAAAACCAACTCTCTTTGGGGAGAGGGAAATATAAGCATGCCAGGATAACCCAAACAAGTTATCAGGAACTGACCTCACTCGTTTGTTGACATGAATTACTCCCACGTAGATATATTCCTCTTAGTTTTGGAACTGCAGATAATGCATTTGAGTTAAGTAATCAAATATAATGTATGAACTCAACATCAATTAGTGTGAATCACAGGTAGTACATCATACCCGCTCCCCAATTGTTTTGCCTGATCTACTATAAACTGCTATTCTAGAGTAGAACAGCGTCCCAAAATCAATAGAAAATACCAAATTACCAATAAAATATTGCCCAGTAGAAGTTGTAACTGTGACTAATCCCTCTGTTCACTACATTTCAAGGCCTTGGGGGTCTCAGTTTCAAATTGTTCATCCATTAAGAAAATCGAGTGTAGTAGTTGTAGTGTTTCCACTCATATATACAATATCAATAAGCACGAGACAATGAGATAATTTTGATCCAAGCCAACCAAAATCTTTAACTCCCTTTCTTAGTTAT
Organism: Triticum urartu; assembly: GCF_003073215.2. Taxonomy (NCBI): domain Eukaryota; kingdom Viridiplantae; phylum Streptophyta; class Magnoliopsida; order Poales; family Poaceae; genus Triticum; species Triticum urartu. The sequence goes on from NC_053027.1 coordinate 428,692,779, forward strand.
CCACCCAATCGAGTGCAGAAATGTTATACCCTCCTCTAACCACTGTTATGAGAATTGTTTTTCTTTCATCCTTACAGATTTGCTTTTGACGTGATATTTATTTCATCAAAAAGGTAGCTCATGGCTTTGCTCTCGAGATGAGAATGTTATCACTTATCAGAAATTCTCTAATACTACATTTTAGTTTTATATGACATTTTAAGGATGATGGGCGTATGCAGATTAAAAATTGTGTACGCACAGTTGCATGTTTTTAATTATAATTTTCTTCGACAGCAGAAACATTTCAAGGTAAATAAACATGTAAAAAAATGTACTTGTACATGCCAAAAAATTGATTTCTTTTTTCATGTTTCAATTATGTTAGATGAACATGACTTGTCTCTGCTTAAAATGCTTCAGAAGAACTTTTCTGAAGAAAACGGAATGAAAAAAAATGCTTCAGAAGAAGTTGAGTGGCTGTAGCGTTCAGTAGAGGTCATTCTTCATTCTTATTAATTTCTGTTGGAACTCATAAGTTTATCCAGAAGAAGATTTATCATGGGAAAATATGATACATACTTGACTTCCCTACTTGACTGATTGAGATTCTGTAAGAAACAAGTGGCAACTTCTTAGCTTGCCGCGCATATTCATAAGCCCTGAGAAAACAGCAATGGTATGCATGATGATTGGACTCAAAATCAATAGCATTAGATTAAGAAAAATGTATCCCTCTAGAGCATAACAGAGAGAAGAAAAATTGTGCTAACCTATCAACTTGCAAAAGCCCATGTCCTGTTGTCAGTTTCTCCTCAGGTGCATCACTTATAGATGAAGCTGTATTCTCGATTGCCTTCCTCACAGTATAAGGGCTTACTGGAATGCCTTCAGCCTAAAATATACACCTCATTAAAGTAACTGAATACATGTTTCATACTCCCTCCGTCCCAAAATAAGTGACTCCTTTGTACTAAGTTAGTACAAAGTTGAGTCACTTATTTTCAATGTTTTAAATAGCGGGCTATGGTATATAGCGGCAGCCCTTAAAAACAGCTATAGCGAGGCTATAGCGGCAAATTGTACATGAAATCAAATAGCGGCAACATGCTCAAACAGCTATAGCGCAGCTATAGCCTATAGCTGGCTATTTAAAACTATGCTTATTTTGGGACGGATGGAGTACTTCACATTGCATTAACGGAAAAGATGTTGGCCAGACAAACCTTCATGGCACTAACAAGGAGAGCAACCCCACCACAGGCAGAAGGAGATGACATGGAAGTACCATTCATGAGCATGCGAGACTGAAGGGTCCATGTTGGCACAGGGGCCACTGCTCCACCAGGTGCGCTAATGGAGACACCAAGATCCCCATCAGCTGTGGGACCTCGACTAGACCTTAAAAATCCAAAAGGTTCAATTAGCAATAAAAAAATTATTGTTTGGGAACTAGAGGACGACGAGCATTCCCGGGCTAGCGCTGTCCAGTTGTTCACCGTACGTTAGAGGACTAGACCCAAGTTGACCTCGGATGATGCCATTGTTAGAGAACTATATTGTATAACGCAATAAAAGAATTACCAACTGATCACATACCATGTGTACTCCATCCCCTCCGACGGAGGTTGTACGACACAGTGAGCTCCAGCAGCCATAGCTGGTGAGACATAGGCACCAATACCAATAATGCTTGAACTAGTCCCGCCAGGTGCACCAACAGTGTTTAAAGCCGGACCGTTGTTTCCAGCACTACTAATAAATATAATACGATGCTTGTCGACAACCTGTGAAATAACAGAGCACCAGCTAAATTGCTATAAAACATTCTAAGAAAGAAAGAAGACTAGAATGTCCAAGAATGAATATGGATAAGAAATAATAACACACAAAAGGAGTTCACCTCATTGACAATATCAATGAATCTTCCATAGTCAGGAAGAAGAGCAGGCTCACCGTAGCTCATATTAATCAGATCGCATTTGTGCTGAATATACAAGAATTCAAGGAAGCAGGTCAATAAAAAAGCTGAGACGTAAGGGAAAAAATTATTGTTATTTCGCAAACATTAAGCACTTCATCAGGAGGTGTTTAAGGAGTTGTAAATATAACAGAGGCAAATACACTGTTATTTACTCTGATAAATGATGCACCAAAGGGAGTATTATCACCTCTACTGCAGCTATCAAGGCCCTAACCAAGCCTGTCCCTGTCTCCATTGATCCTAAGCGGGTATCTCCTATTCTACAAGAAATCAATTGTGCCCCTGGTGCAACTCCATTCAGCAAAGGTTCCTGTTTAAAAACATTTCAATAAACTGGTGCTTGTATAATTGTGGTTTAAATGAAAAGCCAAAAGTTAAGGAACATACTTCAGGATGAAAAGCAGCTGCAATGCCGGCAACATGGGTAGCATGCGGAGAGCAGTCAGTTACTATGCTGACAAGGTTCCCATCATCATACACATTTGCTACAAAAGAGCAAGCATCTAATTTGCTAAAAATCCCAAACTTTCGCTCAATCCTGCAGATAATTTTGTATAGATCAGAAACACAATATATGGACGATAACCTTCTAGTTTACAATGGTAATACGGATAGATTGTACTCCCTCCGTCCCACAATGTAAGACGTTTTTGCAAGCTAAACTAGCTTGCAAAAACGTCTTACATTATGGGACGGAGGAAGTATAAGATAAGATATGGGAACAACATACTACTTCAACTACAAGTGAAAACATGTCTGGTATGTCATGTTTACAAAATTTGTAATAAAACATCCCAAATTGAATCACTGGCTTCTCGTTACTAGATTTACAAATCATATATACATTTGGAGAGAACCTAAAATGGCATAGCTTCTCCAGCCAGAAGAAGTGGTGCAGCAGTAATTGTATACAACAGTAGGTATCTACCACCATGAAGATGGTGGGCTGCAGATAGGGACTTGATGTAACAGAATCATCTACAGAAGTACTTATGATGATGATTTTGTATCACATAAATCACATATTAGTAGAGTATAAATGTTGGTGAAACGTGTCCTAATAAATACGCCTTATATTTTTGGGATGGAAGACGTATTTCACAGTTATAACAACAACAAAGCCTTTAGTCCCAAACAAGTTGGGGTAGGCTGGAGCTGAAACCCATAAGATCTCACAACCAACTCATGGTTCTGGCGCACCCCTGTCCATGGCTAGTTCTTTGGTGATATTCCAGTCCTTCAGATCTCTCTTTATGGACTCCTTCCATGTCAAGTTTGGTCTACCCCAACCTCTCTTGACGTTCTCAGCACGCTTTAGCTGTCCGCTATGCACTGGAGCTTCTGGAGGCCAGCGTTAAATATGCCCAAACCATCTCAGACGATGTTGGACACAAGCTTCTCTTCAATCAGTGCTCCCCAACTCTACCTCATCATCATTCCAAACCCAATCCTTCCTTGTTTGGCCAGTTGGCCACACATCCATCTCAACAAGCGCATCTCTGCTACACCTAACTGTTGAACATGTCGCCTTTTAGTCAGCCAACACTCAGAGCCATACAACATTGCCGGTTGAATCGCCGTCCTATAGAACCTGCCTTTTAGCTTTTGTGGCACTCTCTTGTCACAGAATGCCAGACGCTTGGCACCACTTACTTGAACAGCAAGTAATAATCAAAAAGGATAGACTCAATCTCTATCTCTTGCTTATCTAAATAATTAACCTTTCTATTCACATAATATTCCATATTCATTTGAATATTCCATAACCTTATATTTGCTCACATGATCAAAAATAAAGTGAATTCTCTGATGAAGACCTTAAATGAGCACTTTCAGCACCTGAAGTATTCATGTGGACAAAGCACATCAAACAGGACCCTAGAAAACAAAATGTCTTTCGAGGACTAGAAGGAGCAACGAACTGTGTGTGCAAGAGATTACATCGTCTACTTTACAACATCAACACCACAAGATCGACCATACCTGTAGTTTGTCAACGGAACAAAATCTGCTAGTTTTCCACTATCTTTCTTATCCTCAAGTCCCTGAGTATCAACTGCAACCCTCCACACATCACCATCATGCCATACAACAACATCAATCACAGGTCCCCTGTCATCATAACCCTGCAGAAACAGAAATAAGACATGTACATAGCTGAAATCAGCTAAAATTTCGGGGAAGTATGATCGCTTTCTTACATCTGCTTGTTTCCTCAGGCAATCAAGTCTGTTTTGCAGGTCTTCTTGAGCCTTTTTCAGTTTAGCATCATCAGGCTTACTATGCTTCTGCAATCATTTTCGGTGGAGGTGAGCCACTCATTTAAATAGATGTTTACAGAATATCATAAAAAGCAGTGTGCAAGGCCAGCAGTATCACTCTTAGCTGGAATATAGACTCAATATTAGCAGTACATATGCAAAATCACTTCATTAATGGCTTTCTGTATCTCCTAGCTGAACCACTTTATTTGACTGCCACATCACATACTCACAATGCTTGACAATAGCTATCGCGCAAAGTGTAATCTACAAGGAGTACATATACTCCCTCCGTCCGAAAATACTTGTCATCAAAATGGACAAAAAGAGATGTATCTAGAACTAAAATACATCTAGATACATCTCCTTTTATCCATTTTGATGACAAGTATTTCCGGACGGAGGGAGTAATAAAAAGAAAAACAGCACGCAAAGGAGAATCAAAATTGTAAACCAAATGAATCTATACGCAACAAAAGAAGTCACTTCAACCTTTTCAAACTCGTTCAGCTGGTTCAGAGCTCTGGATATCGCTTCTTGGTTTTCTTCATCCCATTTCTTTTTTCTTTCTTTCTGAAGTCATATTTAATAGATTTTCATTAAAATATTGATATTGAGTGTGATATAAAACCTTCAGAATGCAGGCATTAAATATTGTATTTACCTTCAATCGAGATATAAGTGTGTCCGTGAAGAGTTCATATACTAGTTTGCAGCCAACACGCCACTCTTGAGAAGGGTTCTTCCATGAGGGATTTACAGACAAACGAGCGCCTGAGTGTAAACAGGGCTTAGCATATCAGGGCATCAGGACAGAAAATTGCCTTTCAGAATATGGATATTCTTCAAGGCATGGAGCGCTACAGGTCGCAACTATTGAAAAGACAATATAATTGGTATATGGTACCTCAGATACCAATAGAATCATAATCAAGTACATGCTAAAGTTGAACAGCATTAACAAAAAAAAGTTGCAGTGACTACGACAAGGGGAAAAAACGAGTTTGGTTTTAACAAATTTTGCTAATTCACATAAATAAATGTTTAGCTTCAAATTGTATCCCATTAAATGAGTAATATAAACAAAACAAACCCTCAGGGCATGACCAACCTGAAGCACCAACTATAGCACCGTCAGCATCAGCTTTCACCACTTTGGACGTGTCAACATCACCACTACCCGTGCTACATTTAAGAGCATACTCGTTGGCAAATACATCATTCAAGAGAAATTGGCAACTGAAAATAAATAAACAAATAGTGCAGTTTCCAAATTCTGGAAGAGTCTAAGTACCAATCAATAACATCAAGGATCTTGGGCTTCCCGTCAGAAGTTTTCTGCAACCCAGCTGCAGCCGGATCAACTCCAGAATCTATCAGACATACAAGTCACATCAGCGCAAAACAAGTAGGACAATGAAATCCTATGAAATACACATAATAATTGCATGCCAGAGTTAGATCCACCACAGATCGTCCGAGACTCGAGCTATACCCATGTAACCTGCCTGAGCTCCTCCCCAAATGAAGAGACCTTCCAACCACCATGTACGCGAGTTGTTAACTTGTAATAGCCTCATACTGGTGAGCTTTAGAGCATGTTATCTCCTCCTTACATAGATGACTACTCGCAGGAGCATTTATTTTTTGTCAAAAGAGACTGGTTGTGTTTCGTTAGCAACAAGAAGTGCTATGCCATGTGCTGCAACATGACAACATCTAAGTCTATGTTAAGTTAGGATCATGCAAACCGGGTAAGTGCTGCCTGCTGCAGTAGTCAGAATCATACAACAAGCAAGTGAAGTCACACCCAATAAGCTGCAAATAGGATTACAAAAACAGCAGATCACCTCCCATATAAGTCAATTAACCATTTCATTAATCTCCCACATCCTACAGGCGTTGCATACGTGGGCCTAAACTGCAGGGACTGAGCCCCCAGTGATGAATCAGAAAATCCTCTGAACAGCTCAGTGGAGCCACCTACTTGAACACTACAAACTGGGCAGAGCGATGACCCAAAACACCTCGTGAGCTACACTCTCCAGCTGACGACACGCCATACCAGAACTCAGACGCGGTTTGACCTCTGCCGGATCAAAGTATCGACTAGGGATCCAACCGAATTGCCAATTCAGACCGCATCGGCAAAATCCATTCTCCAGCCAAAAGCTGAGGTCAACTACAGTCAACCCTCACCTCAGTGCAACGATGTGAGGTAGTATCGACTAGCCGGAGCAGGAGTTGGGGGCAACTGGAAGGCAACTCACCGAAGATGGCGATGAGCGAGCCGCGGCCGTCGTACTCGGGGTGCGCGGCGAGGAAGCGGTCAACGCCGGTCTCCTTCTTCGGCATGAGCGACTCGAGGAAGGAGGGCTCGGTGAGGCGGAACCCGCCGGCTGCGGCGGCGGCGGTCGTCTCCTCGGCGGGCGGCGGCGTCGTCGGCGCGGAGGAGGAAGACGGCATCGCGGTGGGCGCGACGCCTGCGCTGGGGCCCGGGCCCCGGGTCGGACCAGCCGCGACGGAGGGGTGGGCGTTGGCGTGGAGCGGTGCGGGGGTGGAGGAACAGGCGGAGACTCTGAGGAGGGGCCGCGGGTGGGCGACGGGTTTATGTAGCGCGGCTGCGGCTGCGGTCGCGCTGCCTGCGCAGCTCCCGAGCCACATTAAGGTGAAGGCTGGCTTCCTTTACACTTTTTCCAACTGATTTTGGAGTTTGTTTATTTTTGAGTGGATTCCGAATGTTCAGCTCGATTGCCGGATCTGCGTGGAAAGCATGGCTGATGCTGATGATGATGATGGGGAGACGCGTGAGTGGAATTGAAAATGGCGGAACTGCTGTACCAGAGCTGAGCGGCAATGGAGACTGTGCCAAGCGCCCGCCGGAAGCCGCGAGCGTGGTGGGCGTAGGCTGGCGGCCGGTGGTTGGCTAGGGGCAGTCTGGCTGGTGCTGAGTAGATAATTTGGCTGATATATGGAATATCCAAAAAGAGATGTGGGAGATATTTGTGGCCTTGGAAGGATGATTTATCTGTCAAACTGAACATTAGAGTGTTGAGAAATTGTGTCTCTTCCTCCTCCTCTTCTTCTTCCTCCTCAAATATGCCATTGCTATATGTACATAGTTTATGCGCAAAATAGACGTGTGTTTTTTCCAAGTTCACAGAGACTTCGCCTGCAGCAAAGCCGCGCGGACAAAACAAACTACAGAAAAGTTTCCCACGAACGCACCATTGGTAACACAGAGGCACGAACAACATGTACTCCCTCCGTTCCAAAATAGATGACCCAACTTCATACTAACTTTGTACTAAAGTTAGTATAAAGTTGAGTCATCTATTTTGGAACAGAGGGAGTATGATCACAACCACAACAAAAACACATATAGAGGGGATATCTCTGCAGCAGAAGAAACACATTCCACGAAATCCATTACATGACATACACAACTACGAGATTGGACTGCACAGCCTTTATTACAACATTATACTGAAGCTTCAGGTGATGCACCAATGCATCTAGTTGACGCAGCAACAAGGCTTAAGAACTCGCGAGCAGCTTCTTGATGTCCTTCTGCAAAGATCCAAGGAGTAAGCGCCACAAGATCAGGAAAGGAAGTTTGATCATCAAATGGAGCACATATTGCACTGTCGGGACTTACCTCGATGCTGAGGGGGGAGGTGGTTGGCGCGTAGCGATCCACAACACGCCCCTCCTTGTCCACCAAGAACTTGGAGAAGTTCCACTTGATGTTGTCTCCGAAGAGACTGCCTTTGCTGGACTTCAGAAACTTGTAGACAGGTGCAACATTGTCACCATTGACATCAACCTGACAAATGGTGGAAGTTAAGTTAGTTCAACTAGCTGCTTGCCTCTCCGATAGATAACTGTAGTATGTGAAGAAAAATCAAGCGACAAAACTAGGATAGTTGCTATTTTTAGAAAGAAAGGAAAGTCAGTTGCTACAACTGAAGTCCGACTATCTGATAACCAACAGCGATTTATCTGATAACCAACAGCGATTTATATCACACAGGCCTCATACAAAATAGAGAACACATGTTGGACAGGTTTCGTCAATAAAATGATAATGACTGTTCATGGAAGCAAGTCATAGTGTACACTGTACACTGAGGCAATCGTTTCTTTCAGCTTGAAACAGAAACGCAAAAAAAAGGGAAGGAAGGAAGGAAAATATTAAGCACACATTTTACCTTGTCAAAAATTGGATACTCGGCCTTGAAGCGAGTGCAAGCAAACTGAACAATTTCCTCGTTAGTGCCAGGCTCCTGCCCACCAAACTGGTTGCATGGGAAAGCAAGGATCTCAAAACCTGCGGTCATATCAAATTGTTAGCATAATAGATCATAACTGAAAATCAAGGACTAATCCATGTGCAGATAGATCATACCCTGGTCCTTGTACTTCTCATACAACTGAGCGAGTTCCGTGTAGTTGGAATTGGTCAAGCCACTGCAGTAGTTATAGGCAACAATTATCTTTGTTAATTTAACAAAATGGTCATCCTTTCAGCACTTACATCTCTCGATACATGGCGAGTTAAATAAAACTGGAACACGAGTCAGAGTCAATGTCATAACATCGCAAATCCTGATCCTAATGAACCGCAAACTAGTGCGATGACTGGATATTTAGCAGAGCAACATTTTAAACTTTGAGTTGTATCATATACACACTATACTCAACTTTGCAGATGGCAATACAAACTTGACAGCTTAATGCATACCAATAATACATAAATTGTTTATTTTCATTCTGTAGCCTCATAATAATAAATGTAAAGTCATCTTTCATTACTACAATAAACGAGAGGGACTAGACGAGATGAGCATACCATTCACCTTAAAATCTTAAGAAGCGCTCTTGAATAGAAATACACCACAACATGAATAAGAGAATTACACGACCATTTTCTAAACAATTTCACAAGACATGGAAAATTTGAAAATAAAAGATAAAGAGCAGATGTGAAGGAGCGGTAATAGTTCATACCACTGGGATGCAACATTGACAATGAGGAGAACCTTCCCCTTGTAGGTGCTCAGGTCGACATCTTTTCCACTTGCATCCTGCAGGCACACAAAATGAAGCGTTCCTTTTAGTACTGTCAAAATTCGCGCAGAAAAACAGAGTCAACTAAACTATTGGTTAAGAACACAAGAGTGAAGTGACAGCGGGATTGCAAGCGCAATTGCAGACACGGAAAATTGGCAGGGGCTTGGGTGCAAAATTCGGATTGAGATAACGGAAAGGGCAGGGCGTGATATGAGGCAGGCAAACCTTGACGGTGAAGTCGTGGATGGAGGAGGCAGAGGAGGCGGCGGCGGCCATGCTGCTGAACAGCGAGAATCTGGCGCCGACCGGGCGGAGCAGCGGCGACGAGGCGGCGGCGAAGGCGGGGCCGCGGAGCGGCGGCTGCGCGAAGGGGATGGCGAGGCGCGGGCGGCTGCACGGCAGCAGCGCGGAGGAAGAGCAGACGACGGCGCTCCTCAGCAGGCGGAGGCGGTGGACGAGCGGGGCGGGGCGAGAAGGCATCGGGGACCGGAGACCGGGCTTTATAGCGGAAATCGAGGGTGTGTGGCCGCGTTGGGGAGAGCAGAGGATGCCTACTTCGACTTTGCGTTCCGGAGTGCCCTGTGACGGAAGTGACGTGCTCCTCGACGTTCGTCCTGGATGAGGCTCGCCTCTGGCCACGTTCGGCGTCGGGGGTCCGCCACGTCTGAAGGGGATCCGGGACCGGGCGACGCTCGGGGCGCTGCCGCCCGATCGGCATTTGACGGCTGGTGATCACGGTGCGTCTCACGGCCTCGGAACCCCAGGCCGGGACGCGTTGCTTGGCTGGCATGGCATCAGCGCTTAGCTCTGCCGGGAGATTGTTTGTCAAGAAAAAGAGAAAAACCCTGCCGGCAGATACGCGGCGGGTAGCCGCAAACCGCTCCACGCGGAACCTTCGATGCCGCCGTAGTGCGGGTCGAGAGCATGTCGCCGTCTGAGGCAAACACGGTGAACTGGAAAGAGCATAAACCCGGGCATCTTCGGCATCTTCTTGTCTAGGAGCATCCTTCATCTCTGCGCAGAATACTATGGACCGTTCCCCATTGTGTCCAGCGGAACGGTTCGGCCGGTCACATCTGACACGTCAGTTTATCTTTTTACCAACCGTCAGATCAACCTTTTTTGCATCGCTTTCTTTTGCTAAAAAAATCGCATCCAACTTTTTGCCCTGGACACCCGCCGGACACCGCCATGGACACTTTGAGGCCTGTCTTGAAGCATCACCAGCTCGTCGTCGGTCGCCGTACCGCCATGCCGTCGGCTACAGCTTTTTTCTCACACCCATTGAAGCTTTTTCACAAAACGGTTGAAGCTTTTTTTGGCGGCGGTTTCAGCTTTTGCGGTTGCGTGGTGTGGCTGGTCCTCAAAATTCATCGCCTTCGATTGAAGCTTCCTAGGATGCTGGTTGTAGAAAAAAAGATTTATGTTTGCATCTCCCTCCACGCCATTCACAGCCGCCTTTTTCTCTCTCTTTGAATGGTTCCAGCAAAAAAGATTGATCCAGCAAAAATTCAGAAAATGGGGAGTAGCAAAACACAAAAGACGGTGGTAGCAAAAATCAAACACCATTGTAGCAAAACTTGGAGTGGTTCCAGCAAAAATAAGATGGATCCAGCAAAAAAGTCAAAAACGGGTTGGTAGCAAAAACTAAGACGATTGTAGCAAAAATCAAGGACCATGGTAACAAAAAGTTTGAGTGATTCCAGCAAAAAAGATGGATCTAGTTAAGCAAAAAGAAATCAAAAGATAGACTACCAACGGTGGTAGCAAAAAACAAAACAATGGTAGCAAAATTTTGGACTGGTTGTAGCAAAAAAATCACTCAAAAAACCTGGATCCTAGCAAAAATTGTGGATCCTGGTTGCAGCAAATCCAGGCGCCAGTGGTAGCTTTTTCGGTGCCGGTTGCAGCAAAATCGCATCACCGGTGGCCACCACCTCCAGCCTCACCTGTTGCAAAACGTCCAACCTCGTCGAGGGGGAGGACAAGGAGATGGACGGCCATGGCTTCCCTGTGTTACATCAGCCCCTGATTACTCCTCGCATCAGCAAAGGGTGGAGTGGACGAGCAGAGCCCCGTCTCGACTAGATCTAGATGCAAGAAAGGGAGGCGGGGAGCAGAGGTGATTTCTCATGCGATCTGATTTGAGTGCTCGTGTTGTTGGTAGGGGATGAGGAGCGGTGGCAGAGGTAGGGGATGAGATAGCAGCAGGATGAGTGGACGGGGAAAGTGATAAAAGCGTCGAGAGGGGTCGAGAGGGATGGGGAGCGGTGGTGGGCCAGGAGGCTGCGGTAGCGACGTGGCGAGTGGGCTGCAGGCGTCCTTTGATCTGGTGGAATCGTGCGACTTGCGCTGGACCGGCCGAGTGTTTGGCCGGTCTGCCGATCGTAAACATTTCCCTTGTGGGCACGGGTTCTCGATTCGGTTAGATCCCCAATCTTTGTTTTTTCATATTTTCTAGAGCAATACATGACTAGGACTTGGATCATCGAACGATTCCTCGATGAAGGCTGTCCTCACAAACAGACATATCGGGTCAAATGGCGTGTGTCCCGTTTGCCATCAAGGAGCGGAAGTTGTTAGGCGTCTCTTATACCTGTGCGTCCATGCTAATCGTCGGAGCCCTCCCCTCCACGGCTGGCGCTCCGCTCCCTCATCGTCCCCTCGGTGGTTGGGTTGGAGTTCGGCCCTCTGGTCCAGGGCCCTGATGCGCCACCGCCCAGGCAGGCCGCCCTCGCCAGTCGCGACTGGCGGACCGCGCGCAACTGCCGTTGGGACCGGCCGCTGAACCGCTCTCCTCCCCTGCCTCGACGGTCCAGGCGGCGCCAGGTCCTTCCCACCCATAGACCACCGACAGCGGCTCGCGTTTCTGTGGAGTTCATCGGCTGCTGCTACAACTGCGGGAACTAGCGTCACATCTCCGCGGACAGCGCCAACCCAACCAGATGCACGAGATGCCGCGGGGAGAACCACACCTCCCGCGGGTGCACGCGCCCCCGGAGCCCGCCGTCGCAGTCGCCGCCGTGCCGCCCTTCCCCCACACTCTGTGCAGGACCTGTGCCGCCCCCTCCCCCTCCGGCCGCCGCCAGCGCGGGTTCGAGCAGACCGGCTACGACGCTGCCGCCACCGCCCCCACGTCCGGGGCCACAAGGCTTGGGTGTCCGTGGAATCAGGTGGCCGGGGCGTCACCAGGGGTCAGCGTTGTGGGGCTGACGTTCTTCGTGCCTTTTGAGCCGCGGTCGGTGGCTGATAGCGGCGTGGTCTCGGGCATCCAGGCGGAGGCCTGCTTCCTCGAGGCGTCGGAGGACCTCTGGTCGATGGAGGCGAAGCTCTCGCGGGCGGTGCTGGTCACGATCACTGGCACTCGCCCGCTGGTGGATCTTGCAGACGCGGCACGGGCTCTGCATGTGCCATTTGACATCAGTTCGGAGGACATGTCCATTCACACTTTCTGGCCAGAAGATTTCCTGGTTCTGTGCCGCGAGGCTTCCCTGCGGGAGCGTTTGGTCCGTGCTGGACGAGCGACCTCTCCTCGATTCGAGCTGTCCCTCAGGCCATGGCTGCACCAGGCCCAGGCAACGGTGGTTTCCCTGCCCCTCCTCATGCCCATCTCTCTCTATGGGGTGTCGGTGAATGCATGGTGTCGGAGGACGGCCAGCGTCATTCTCCGCGGAGCTGGCCTCGTCGCCGGGGTGGATGACCAGACTGCGCGTCGCCACGACATGTCGGACTTCAGAGTCTGGCTGCGCAAGGACCGGCTTGACGGCATCCCCAGCAGACGCATTCTCATCGTGGAGGATCCCAGTCGCACGCTATGGGCTGGCGCCGGGGCGCGCCGCTCGTCAGGCCGTGGAAGATCACGCACGCTAAGCTACCCAATCTCCATCACTGTGCTGGCGGACCCTATCGTGGATCAGCAAGACGCGGATGAAGACGCCTCCTCCCCTCCGCCGCCACCTCCACCGCCTGTTGGGGAACGCAGTAATTTCAAAAAAATTCCTACGCACACGCAAGCTCATGGTGATGCGTAGCAATGAGAGGGAAGAGTATCGTCCACGTACCCTCGTAGATCATAAACGGAAGCGTTATGAGAACGCGGTTGATTTAGTCGAACGTCTTCACGATCCGACCGATCCAAGTACCGAACGCACGACACCTCCGAGTTCAGCACACATTCAGCTCGATGACGTCCCACGAACTCCGCTCCAGCAGAGCTTCACGGGAGAGTTTCGTCAGCATGATGGCGTGTTGACGGTGATGATGTTGCTACCGACGCAGGGCTTTGCCTAAGCACCACTACGATATAATTGAGGTGGATTATGGTGGAGGGGGGCACCGCCACTACAAAAAAATACACTTCCGTGATGATACGTGTTTGTCACAGTAGGTCCCGTTTTCTGTCATGCATGTACATCCATGACAAATTTAGGACAGAATCAAGATAGTCATACTTGTGTTGTCGTAGAAGTGTTCCATGACATTACCAAAATTATGACAATAAATCGCGCGTCACAGAAGTGCTTTCGTCAAGGGTGACCGACACGTGGCATCCACCGTAACGGAACGCCGTTAAGCTATCGAGTCCGGTTTTGGATCCGATAACCCGTTAACAGCCCCGTCCAATGGGGATTTTCCACATGTAAAATCATCATTGGCTGGAGGAAACACGTGTCGGCTCATCGCTGGGACAGATGTCATACACTCATTGGACAGAAGGCGCCTATGATACATGACACATGGCATGGCCCAACAGAGGCCCATTCCTGTGAAAAGGCCAGCCCGTTTGACTTGGTCAAAAGGTGGCGGGCCGGCCCATGGAAAGCCGGTTAACGGCCTGTTCGCATATAGCCCATTTACAGCCCGCTAACCCAAGGCCCGTTACGCCCTATTCGAATTAGGCCCAGTAGCGTCATCTGGGCCATCCAATATGATTCCAGCCCGTTTTCACTTTTGGCCCATGTATGGCCCATGACGTCCTTCGGCCCATATGAGGCCCTATGTAACTCTTGGCCTATTAACGGCCCGTGGTGAAACTGGCCCGTAATGAATAGTGTATCACTTTACACCCATTAACGGCCCATGGTGAAACTGGCCCGTAAAGAATAGTGTATCACTTTATACCCATTAACGGCCCGTTATTCCGTTGGGCCGTTTCCAGCCCATGTTATCTTTCGGCCTTCTTAGAGCCCATTTATTCTTGGGCTATTTTCCAGCATTCTTTTACTTATGGCCCGTTACTGTCATTTTCTGCTTGTGGGCCAAATTCAGCCCGTGGTTACAGTCGGCCCGTTTGTGGTCCGTTAATACGTTGGGTCGTTTTCATAGCGTCATCAAATACGGCCTATTAACGATGGCCCATTATGGTCGGCCCATGAACGGACGATTCCAGCTCTAGCTCATTTACGGCCGGAATGTGGTCTGTTTGGCCCATGTTTGGCCAATCAATCATACGGCCCGTATAAGGCCCATTGATGATACGGCCTGTAGAAGCCCCATTGTTTCTACGGCCCGTAGAAGGCCCATTGTTTCTACGGCCCGTAGAAGGCCCACTGTTTCTACGGCCGTAGAAGGCCCACTGTTTATACGGCCCGTAGAAGGCCCACTATTTCTACGGCTCGTAGGAGGCCCAGTGTCACTACAGTAAATATTAGCCCATGGTTATTGTGGCCTAGTTTTAAAACATAGGTTATTGCAGCCACTAGCAAACCGCAGAAAAAGAACTGCACTGACTACAAGCAAACAAATAAACAAGACAAAAAGGAAATAAATAAGCAAGCAACTTATACTAGGCTATCACGGCTATTACACATATTACATCCACTGGGCATCAAAGTTCGCCACCAGTGCAAATATAGGGATCACAGCAGCATATAAACGCCGCAGCAAAACAAGTCCAGAACTGAAACCACTTCAGAAGAGTTCAAGAAACAATATCCTGGGTACCCATAATGCTGGCAAGATGCTTAGCAAGCTTATTAACTTTGTTGGCGCTTAAGTCCTCCAGCGCTTGCTGTTGCACCAGAAAGTATGTATCTGAATTCTGTAGGGACTTCCTCAGTCCTTCGGCTTCCTGTTGCATAACATCTGATCGATGTCTTTCAACTTGAAGTTGAGACTCAAGAAGCCGAACTGATTCAGGCAACAAGTTCGAAGATCTGGTGCCAGCAGTGGTAGCCAGTAACTCGAAAACTACATCAAGACAGGACTTTGGGATTGTCTCAGTGTCTTCAATATAGTTTTTATCAGCTTTGTTGGAGACCAACAGGGATGTCTCACTATCTTGAACCTTATCTGCATTACTTCCTTTACCATTGCATAACAGGGTACTCTTCTCCAATATTTTATCCGCGTTCTAAAAGAGAAACAAACAAACACATCTCAGGTTTACAATGTAGTATATGAAACTCATTTTGGTAAACCAGTTCAGTAGTAAGGTGGACAGGATAACAACATGAAACAAACATATATCTATGTAGTATGGTCACTGTATGGTCTATATCATTCTAGTTTATGTTGCCAAATCAAGATAGATACAGTTCGAATCATATCTATTTAAGACAAAGCAGCATAGACAGAATATAAGTGTGGGAAACTAGACAACAATAACAACACTTGTAATATGCATGGCATGAGAACATAACTGTTTATTCAATTGAAACTGAAATCAACATAGAGCAATTTACAACAGCAAACAGTCAAACACGTTGAAGAAACATGTTTAAAACATACCTGTTGCGCCATTGGAGTTTCAATTGCATCCTTCAAATTTGAAATTAGTTGGTATCAGTAAATACAGTGATGCAAGAGAAAAGTAGTATGAACCATAGCTACGGAACCTGACCTGAGAACAATTCTTCTTCTGCTTTAAGCGTTGACTTCAGGTTCGGAATGGTGGTCCTCGTGATTTGGGCACTGCAGTTGCCTTACTAATTGCTCGTGTTTGGGTGCTCTGTGGTGGAGACGGTGATGTGTCAACGGGAACTGGGTGTCTATCTGCTGGGGTTGGGGTTAAAAGGGGTGTAGCTGGTTCTCTGTCCAACCGGGTAGGGGTACAATCTGCATGAGTGTGGGTTATGTGTGGTGGGGCTGGTTTTTGGGCAAGTACAACCGTGGTTCTATCTACATCGACAGGTAGCACGATCTTTTCTGAAGACCGTGTTTTTACTCCCACAGATACTGCCATCACTCCCTCCAATTGAAATGGCTGATAAACAAGAAAAGTAATTGAATGTACAAACATTGTAAGATAGACAGGTACAATGGATAGTAGGGAAGAAAACAGGGCATGAAATAATTCACATTTATGTTGTCTAAGCAAACAGAATAGCAGGACATAATTTCACATATATGATGGCTAATTAAACAGGATAGCATGACACAATTTCACATGTATGATGGCTACTAAACAAGATAGAATGACATACTTCAAAATATGATGACTATGTAAACAGGATGACATGATATAACTATACGATGTGTCTATTAAAGTGGTTGGCATGCCATAAATCACAAACATGCTGTCGATGGAAACATGATGGCATGATATAGTTCACGGATAGAATGACATAATTTAAAATATGATGACTATGTAAACATGATGAGATGATATAACTATATTATGTCTTTAGAAAATGGGTTGGCATGCCATAATTCAGATACATGCTGTCTATGTAAACATCATGGCATGACATAATTCAAATATATGATTTATATACTAAGGAACTAAGCAGAGGGCAATCGCATATATGATGTGTCAACTAAGGAGATGGCATTCAATATTGTGTATATGATGTAAAAACTAAGCATTGCAATACAACATATGCATTATATGAGTAATATAACCCTTCCAAGTTTGAGCATACACCTCAGGGGGATAATAAGACTAGTCATCTGCCTCTGAATCCTCCTCCGAAGAGCTATCTGTAACCAGCAAGATATTTGCTTCAGCAGGTAGCATTGTCTGCTCTGAAGACCTTGTTTTCACTCCAGATTTCTCCATCACCAATTCAAATGGCTGATGCACAGGAAGAGCAGTTGAATATACAAACATTGTCAACAAAAGCAATGAGAAATACAAAAAAGGACGACATGATATAATTCACATATATGACGCTTGCTTAAACAGCATGGCATTGCATAATTCACATACATAGTGCCTTGCAACAAGATAACATTGCATAATTCACATATATAATGTCTTGCAACAAGATGGCATTACATAATTCACATATATGGTAATTAGACACTAAATAGGTGGCATTCACACAAAGCATGTCTAAACTAAGCAAATGACATAGCAATGCAAGATACCATACGCACGATATGAGCAACATAACCCTGCCAAGTTAGGGCATGCACCTCAGGGGGGGAATATGACTGGTCATCTGTCTCTGAATCCTCCTCTAAGGAGCTATCAGTAACCAGCAAGACATGCGCTTCGTCAGATAGCATTGTCTGCTCTGAAGACCTTGTTTCCACTCCAGATTTTTCCATGACCGTGCCGAATGGCTGATGCACAGGAAGAGTAATTGAATGTACTAAAATTGTTGACAAATTTAACACGTAATAAAAAAATGATGGCATGATATAATTCACATATAAGATGACTGGCTAACCAGGGTGGCATTGAAAAATTCACATATATGATGCCTGGCTAGACAAGATGGCATTGCATGATTCACATATATGATAAAGAAACTAAACAGATGGCATTGACACAAAGCATGTCTAAACTAAGCAGATGACATCTTTAATGTATACAGTAAGCAATGTAAGGCACCATATGCATGATATTACCAACATCAGCATGCCAAGTTAGGGCGAAGACCTCATGGGGTAAATAGGATTGGTCTTCTCCTTCTGAATCCCCCTCAGAACAATTATCTTCCTCTTGATTATGATCCGAAATGGGTGGAGGGGGCTGCCTTTGCGCCCACCATGGAACGACGTTTGCATGAAATTTTATTGCCACGCAAGGCTCGTTTCTTTTGCTCTACATGATCAGTTCCATTGTGTACAATAACTGGCATGCATAGGAATGAAACATAGTGAGATTATGTAAGGAGTACATGCACAAATCCAGAGTGATGGTAGCAAACTATGGATAGACCCAAAACCAATGATAGCAGGCAGATAATAGTTTTAGTTAAAAAATACAGATAATGGCTGCTTTAATGTTTGTTTGCACCCAACATGAAACTCATAGTAGACACCGGAGATTAACCAGATAGTAGACAGATAGTACTGATTGCAGCCCCAATAGGTACCCCACAACCATTTAAAAACTCAAGTTTCAGCATTAGTTTGGACCTGACTCGGAGTCTAATAGGTGAACACGATGATAATGTAGCATGTCATCATATTAAGCGACGCATAACGTAAGCAGACACGGAAGAGTGCGACCTCTCCTGCGGACCCGTGTAGTCTTCAAGGTCATCTGTTCAGTTGATGCTGGTAATGCAGTTGTCGTGGCTGCCGGCGGCGGGGAAGAAGATCTGAGGCGGCGAAAGACAGTCTGGAGAGCGGATCCCTACTGTGGTGAACCCTTCCGTCGTTGGAGCAGCTGAGCTAGGGTGGAACACAGCGCCGCAGGAGCAGGACAAACCACACAAGGTTTTCTTTGACACATATCTGTAATAGAAGTAATTGAGTAAGGGCTTGTTTGAATTTGAGGATTCTAACAATGCAGGGATAGGAAATAGACAGGAATATGATAGGAATGCACGTGCAAAACAGAGAATTTAAAAACACAGGATTTCTGCCAATCTGGGTGTTTGATTCACAACAATTGGAAGATCACAGGATGCAAAAAAGCATGGTGAGATTAAGTCAAACCACAAGAAAATGTATGGTTATAATGCTATTATGCTACTATCTCTTAGTCTTGTGCTTGATGAATAGGAATATGAAAAGGAGGAGAAGTGGAAATTAGAATTCCTACGGTTTTTCTTTCAAGGAGACACTAAAGGAACAAATCCTACAGTTTTCCTTTGCTCCATTCCTTTGCACCAAATTCATGAAAAGTAGTACCATAGGAAACTTTCCAATTTCGATGTTTTTCATTCACTTTTCCTTTCAAGCACTGGCGATTCTAGTAGGCAGGCTTGAGCAAGGAAAAATCCTACACTAAAAAAATATTTTCGTACTACTTCTATTACTTTGGACCCAGGCTACTGCCATACTAGCTCAACTCCCAGGCCCATCGACAAATGCACAGCTCAAACGCGCAGAGATGGCGTTCAAGAGAGTCCATCACGGATAGCTAAGTTGCCTGGTACCTCACTGCTTGTCATATAGTAGGATAAAATAATCGTATTTCCCATTACTACGAGTGCTCAGTGGACAATATATATAATATGTAAAGTAAAAAAGAGATGCAACAAGTGTACAACCTCTTTGGTGAAGCCATGTCGATCTCAGCGTGATTGGGTTGGCCGGTGAGGATGCTCCGGCTGACTTGGTTGTTGGAGGAGGGGAAGAAGATCTTAGGCGTCTGGAGATGGAGCCCGAGGTACTGCTCCGCTGTGATGGAGGGTTTCATCGTTGGAGCAGCTCTGGTGAGTTGTACGACGCCGAGGCCGAAGCAGGACAAGAGAGACAACGAACAACGTTAACCTGAGTGGAATTCTAATAGCATCTCCAATACATGACGTAAAATACATAACCACAAAGTGCTAGATGTAAAATACATCAGCCGCTCATCTCTGAACTTAACTGTCGAAACTGAATTTAACTGTCGAAACTGAACTTAACTGTCGAAACTGAATTTTGCTGTCGAAACTGAATTTTGCTGTCGAAACTGAACGCACTAGCAAGGTGAGGCTACACGTCGGTCGACTGACTTTTTCATCTCTGGTCAGTCGATTTTGCAGCCGTTGGATACGAAATCAAGGGCCTGCGGTTCATCTTCAACCTCCACCCCCCTGAGCCGCCAGCCACCACCGGCCAAACAGCAGCCCCCCGCCGCCCGCGGCCGGCGGTGCGCCGCCCCGCCCGCCCCGAAAACACTCCCCACCGCCGGTACGCCGCCGCCCCGGCCATCCCTCTAGGCCCCCCGTGCCGAGCTTTTTCTCCGGCGATCCCCACGCCACCGCCACGCCAACGCCCCACCCCGCCACTGCCGGCGACCACCGCCCCCATCCTGAACCCTAAGATAGATAGTGGGGTACCTCTCCGGCGAGCCCCCCTCCCCGTTGCGGCTGGTTCTTCTTTCACCCCGACGAGCCCCCTACCCCCTGAAAATCGACTGACCCAAAAGTCGATTCAGTCGACTGAAGTGTAGCTAAATCGGAGCAGCATCGCAAGCAAGAGCAAGAGCGAGAGCAGCAGCGCGAGCAAGAGCAATAGCAAGAGCAGACCAGGTGGGGGACTGAGAGCAAGAGCAGAGCAGCAGCGCGAGCGAGAGCTAAAGTAGCAGCAGCTCCTACTGATGTGGACATGCCGCCGAGGGAGCGACGCCGTGGAGGAAGTGGCCGACGACACCGCCGTGGATGGAGTCGCGCCGTGTCGGCTCGGGACCGAGCGCCGGCAGCACCGTGAGATCGAATCAAGAAGAAAATGCGGTGATTAGTGTACAACCTCTTTGGTGGCGCCGATTAGGCCGCATCTTCATCCGAGGAAACGGTGATGATGATGCTCTTCCGGTGGTGCAGGTGAAGACGGCGGTGTGGGAATAGAGGTGGAGCGAAAGACGAGGGGAACGTCGGGGCAGCTCCTTGGAGGTGGAGGATGGGGTGGCTGAACCAGCGGGACGATGAGATCGATGACGGATCCTCATCCAGTACGGTGGATGAGGGACGTCGAGGTGTTGCTGTGGACGACGTTGTCGGGGAAGAGGCTCCGGCTGGGTGGCGGACGGAGCAGGGTGTGGGGTTTCGTCACGGGTTTTTGCAGCCTCGGTGTACAAATGGGTGGGCGGATGGGATGACAGTGGGGAACCATGGCTTAGAGACGCGCTTGTCCGAAATGTGGGGTAAGTTACGAAAGTACCCCCACCGATTTGAGGCAGTTCTTTCGGTTCAGGGGTACCACGGGCATTTCGCATGTCGAGATTTCACAGGAGGTGGGAGTTTTCGCGCGCGTTGTAATTTCGGAATAGGGAGGCGCGAGTTGAGATGGAGGGAGTTGTCGGAGCACAACGAGACAAAGATATATCTTAAATATTTCGGGCTAACAAGGCGCGGGTTGAAGAGGCGGGAGTTTTGCAGCACGATAGACAGAGACGCTAGCTTGAATTTTCGGCATAACAAGGCGCGGCTTGAAATTTCGAAAGAACAAACTTAACGTGTACCCAAAAAAAGACAATTTGCACCTCAACACACACAACACACACACAAACACAATTTAGACTAGAGTAAGGTACACGTGCATTGCATGCATGAGATTTGGCAACCAAATTATGAATAAATACCACATTATAGCATGCAAGCTTTGAGTCATATATGCATGATGTAGATGTTAGTTTAATCCTTATAGTTCATTTCATTCAAAATCATCTAGTTTTTATAAGAAAGCTAATCTATTTTAAGATTCATGGAATTGTGCGTCATAAGACATAAAGTAAAAACAAATAATGGCAAATCATGTGGAAAAACATTTGGGCAATTCTGATACGGAAGATTCTAAAACAAATAAGAAGTGCTTGTGTTTTGATGTTTATGCAGTATGCTTAAGTTCAACCATGGAGTCTTCTAGATTATACATGTGGCGAAATCTGGTGGAATCTAGATGATATCCAACGGTCAGTAGTGCTCAAATTTGCCATCTTTGGACCATCGGATTCGCCTCATCCAACGATCATCTTTCAAAGTTAAAGTTACCCACACACAATATAAAAAAATATAAAAAATAATATATATATAGGGCTATAGATATAGATATGTGATGCGAAAGCCGCCCATCATCTCCAATTAGAATAGTGTGTCCATGCACGGATGCGATGTGGCCAAATGATGTCTGCCATCGGTATCTCAAATTCAAATCAGTCTGACCTTGTTCAATGTGTATATATTACAACATGCTCGTTTCCAAACCACACCGCGCAGATCTCCATTATATTCATGCATGCATGGGTTTCAAACATCAGGATATCTTATTCAAATATTTGAATTCAACTTTACATTGATTATGACCTCACCTATTCTTTTACACCCACACAATAGTCTTCTCTTTATAATTGTACCACTAACTTTCTCTCATGCATGCATGCACACACACTACCATTCGGCATTATCCATTGCACGCATGCAATCTTTCTCTTCAGGTCGGTCTCCCATGAAGGCACACACCCGCACACATCCCCCTCTCCATCATATCGGGCATTCTTTATCTCTCACGCGTGCATGCGCAACGATCGATGTTCCTCTATGTATGTGTGTATATAGCTAGGTCTTTCATAGGTTTCCACACAAAATGATCAATCGATATATCCAGTGAGGTCTCACCCTCTTTCCCACGTCCACATCGATCAATCTATATCTCTCTATATAGGGTTAACATATATATCTAATACACCCACATTAATTATATATATCCAACGCCCCCTCTCATCATCCATGCCTTCCGCTTCATCTCTCAGACGCGTGCACAATGGCGAAGACAGGGGGCGGTAAGGGCCCTGCCCCCCTCCCCCCTAACATCACCATATATCGAGGCTAATAAG
This sequence comes from Triticum urartu, assembly GCF_003073215.2. Lineage (NCBI taxonomy): Eukaryota > Viridiplantae > Streptophyta > Magnoliopsida > Poales > Poaceae > Triticum > Triticum urartu. The sequence goes on from NC_053027.1 coordinate 428,715,736, forward strand.
AATGTGATCATTAGACAATTGCTGCTAAAAATGGTTTAAGTTCATGAATTGACCCTTCTTGTAAAGATTAGCAATGCTTGGCCCCCTAGCTCATTTATTTTTCATGGCTCCACGACTGCGCGCAACGGCGCACGTGTTCGCCCCCTCTCTCTAAATATCGATCTCGCACTTGTGCATTCCTTCATAGTCTCCCTCCACTCGGCCCCTCGCACCATCTTCTAGCCCCCCACCGGATTTTGCCACATGTACAATCTAGCAGACTCCATGGTTGAACTTAAGCATAATGCACAAACCTCAAAACAACAGTGGTTCTCTTTTGTTCTAGAATCTCCCGTATCATAACTGCCCAAACTTTTTTTCTAGTTGAATTGCCATTATTTGTTTTTACTTTATGCTTTACAACGCACAATTCCATGAATCATAAAATAGATTAAGGGCTTCTTTGATTCAAAGGATTCTCAAAGGAATTTTGGAGGATTCTAATCATTAGGAATTTTCCTATCTTGGTTGTTTGATTCGTAGGATTGTAAACCATAGGAATTTTTCCATATGATTCATTTGCACTAGATTTCATAGGAAACATCCCATCCACTCAAACCTCTTTGAAAGAATTCTGCGTTTTTTCTATGCACAATCAAACACTCGTACAATCTTGTAGGATTCAAGACGACATTCCACTATAATCCCATGTTTTTCCTATTCCCGCGTTCTTAGATTTTTTATAAAAACTAATTGATTTTGAATGAGATGAACTATAAGAATTAAACGAAGGGCTACATCAGGCATATATGACTCAGAGCCTACATGCTATAGTGTGGTATTTATTCATAATTTGGTTGCAAAATCTGATGCGTGCAATGCACGTGTACCTTACTAATACTTCGAGTATGTGCAAAACACGTAAATTAGAATACCAATGGCACGCTACACAGTGTCTCTCTTACAGTTCATGAAGCCACGTGGCACATGTGGAGGCGTTGTTGCGACCTCCTTGCGTGGATTGATCACAGTGACGTGTTGCTGGTTCCAGAAGAATGTACTCGTCCTCCCTGAGCCATACTGGCGGTACATGCACGAAGCGAAGATGTGCATGCACGCCACGCACGCACTCATTCCCTTGCACGCACACGCGGGTACACGGGCGGACGCAATTTTGTACCAAGATCCACCCCATGTGATAATTTGACGCGTGTAAAGTCATTCACTTCATTGATGGTCAATTAATACAGTGCATGCAAATTGAGTGGACGTGAGGGCGGAAGAAAGACATTATTACTCCACTGCGCGCATGCGAGTAGTTAAATCGTGGGTTGCTAGTAGTACTTCCATTGGTCTCCTTCGTATTTTGTGCCAATTTTTGACAGTAACATAATATTTACGCATTTGAGCAGTGTAGTACTTGAAATTTATGTTCCGCTAAACTCACCGGGAGCCGTTTCGGGCCTTGAAACCAAAACCATCAATTAATCTTTACCTTGTTCCCATCACATTCGAAAGCTTGCTCACACCTACTAGTACATACCAAACCTAAACGTGTTCCCACTATGCAGGTATTAGTACTAGTGCTAGTACTTAGGTTATAAAAAGGGGAACTACCTAACCGAAAATTACTCTACCTTTCCTCCTCATAAGTGCTTCTTCTTCGTTCGTCATTGCCATGGCCGGTGAGCAGAGCTCTAGGTCGAGAACTACTCTTAACAAGGGAGCAGCAACCAAGGCTGCGGAAAAAAAGAGAGGGCTCTCCGCCACGCAGAGACCTCGAAAGATCTCTCACGGGCAGGCGATGGCTCCCAGGAGCGCCCTAGCCGCGGAGGCGAAGATGCCGAGCCAGCGGAGCTGGAGTCATTATCCCTCGACGGCATGCCCGATCAGCTCAATAAGCACCTCAATAAGCAGAAGGAGTTCATCCAAGACTTGATGGAGTTGCTGAAGGAGAGTCTCGACGACATGCCCGCCGAGCTCAATCAGTAGGGGGGTTTGACCGCTGGCTTGGTGATGCTGCTGAAGAAGAGCATTGCCTTGGAGAAGAAGGCGACCGGCGAAATCCTGCGACTTCAGGAGGACAAGGCGAAGCTCTGCCATGAGATCGACCTGTTGAAGGAGAAGAACACCGTCTGGAAGAAGCTGCATGAGAATAGTAGTTCCTCGATGAAGATGTTGCAGGCCCTCGTCATGGAACAAAAGGAGGAGTTGGCGAAGCTCCGCATCGAGCACCCGGCTGCTGTCAAGGTACGTAATGCGGCCGTGGAACAGATGATGAAGGCTCGCGTCAAGAAACCCCGCGTGATGGACAAAATGAAGAAGATGGCAGAGGAGACGCGCAAGGAGATGGGGGCCGTGGAGGAGATGAAGAAGCAGTTACAACTCCGCGGCGAATTAGATCATTTGGGGTGATAATCTTCCTTCTTCTTTTGCTCCTGTGTTTCATCTTTTGCTTCGGGTGTTTCGCCGCACGTGTCACGTTCTCTGCGAGGCATGAATAGAACAATGGTTTTTTTGAGGGAATGAATAGAACAATGCTAGCAATGAGATGACTAGCAAATTAGATCATTTTTTATCGCCATATGGCACTGGGCTGCCGTGTTTCGTGCTCCTCCGTCGCAGTACTACTCCAGTGGAAAACTTGAGTATACCGCACGGTTCTTTGCTCCTCCTCGATCAGGTCGTCGGCGCATTTATACGAGAAGTCAAATCACAAGGCCCTGCCTTCCAGCAGTAATGAGCCGTCAAATCACAAAGTCCCTCGCCTCTCGTGAAACCGACCAAGCTAGACTGCCCCGCCCTCTAGCCTTTTAAAAAATGTATACTTTTGTACAGCAGTAATATCGATGGATTGCGCCATGGAGCAAAACTTGAAATTAAAAAAAGGTGGTACATATAGAGAGCGCTCGTCGCCAAATTATGCATATAGTACTATTAAAAAGGCTAGTCATAATAATGGTGTCCAGCACAACTCACCCCTCAAATAAAACTAAGAGGGTGCTTGGATACGTTTTACTCCCATGACTAAAAGTAGTGAGGCTAAAACATGCTAGCCTCACCCATGCTTGCATCCAAATACTAAAAAGGCTAAAATCAAGTTAATGAGAATTTATTATCCTCCAAACCCTCCAATCCAGAACTCGCCTGTGTTAAAGGAGAGGAGTTAAATGAGTAGAGAGAGGACTAATCCACATTTTAGTAGGGGTACCCCTGACTAAAAAAATTTAGTCTCAAGACTAGTTTTAGCCCCTCTTTAGTCAGGGGTGCTTGGAACTTTAGCCTCTTAAAGAGACTATTTTAGTCAGACTAAAATAAGTCCCTTGGATCTAAGCACCCTCTAAGCATCCTGAAATTCTTTGACAAAACTAAGCACCCTGAAATTCTTTGACAACTAAACTGCTGGCTATATGATGTTGGCCATATATATTGTACGTATATAATGTGAAGAAACGAGTGGTAGTACTACACCAACTAAAAGATGAAATGTAAGAAATACTAGTATGTACATACTGAAGAGTTAAAGTAACGAGAAGAAACATAACATAGTTCTGCTGGGGGCTCATCACAACACACCCCTCAAATTAAATTAAGCACACCTGAAATTAAACTTTACAACTATTTGGGTAGACACTGCATTAGAACCACCATGAGCAACGACACTGCCACCTTACTCGGAGTCCTCGTCCACGTCCTCGACTTCTTCCTTGTCCCTCTTCCTCTTGGCCGATACTTCTTTGCTTAAACCGCACACTTGGCTGTTGCTCTTCATCCAACCCTTGTAGATATTGAAGCAAAGGTAGCCATCCATTGCAGCGTAGTGGATGTGGTCTATATCTAGTACATTCCGCTGCCATGCATGACGATGAAACGTGTATGGAGATTTCTCCAGTTTACCGTATGAAGGATGAACCATGGCTCCTGCCAGGGTCAGCATTGAAGGCTGACGAGAGGACACCAGCCGATTCTTCTGGAGGTCGAAGGGGTTGCCTACAACGAGACCTATCCGACGCAGGACATCCATGTCGTTCTTAAAGTCTACAGTAACGAATTTCACTGTCTGTCCTTGAGGAAGTTCTTAAAATCCTGGCACTCAACGTCGGCATGGCATATGTGGTAAACCAAGCAAACGTTATGTACGCAAACCTGGATCACGGCGGGCTTCTTCCTCTCTTCGTCCTTTAGACCCTTCTCTGGTCCCAGGACTGTGGTGTACTCAACATCTAGCCCAGCAACCCACTCATCATCTGAGTTTTCGAACATGTGTCTGAAGCGAGAAAGGCATCCTTTCACCGTCGCGGAAGAACGGGTGTAGATGACGTCGAACTCATCGCCGGTGATGGTTCTAACCTTGTACTCACCGCCGATCGTGGAGATTTGGGACGCCATGGATTTGGGAGGAAGGTTTAGGATTAGTGGAACTGCCGTAATGTGAATGGACAGGACGACTAGGAGCGAACTGCCATAGTATTGAAGGATGTGCGGGGACGAGTAGGTGCGAACTGCCAGCGTGCGAACGGCAGGGTAGTGGCTTTCCATTCTCCCATGATACAGGCTTCCGAGAGCCCTTGGATCTGAGATCGAACGGTTGCATGGCGTGATTCTAGACCTATGGGTGAATATCCTATCCTGGAGGGTTATTCTGCAAATTTTCAGCAACTTAGCATGCGACCGTTGATCTCAGATCCAAGGGCTGCCAGCAGCCCGTATCATGGTCGGGCCTACCACGACCGTCGCGTCGCTCGCGCGGTCGCACCCTTGGAGATTTAACACAGTGCGTTAGGCTATCTCATGTTGGCATGTCATACATAGTCATCACTTAGTCACTCGTACTACAACAAGGTTGGCTATAAGGTTGGCTATAAGTGTATTTTTTTACTCCTCTCTATCTCTTTCTTCGTACTCCCTCCGTCCCATAATATAAGAATGTTTTTGACACTAGTGTAGTGCCAAAAACGTTCTTATATTATGGGACACAGGGAGTACTAGTATTTATTGCATTTGCCAAGGAGTGACCTCTTCCAATGAAATGGTGTTGCTAAGTTTGCTTCATTTAATTATCTATAGACTCAAAATTGTCTTTTCACCTAGGTACACGTGCTTAGCACCGTTTCTTCCTTGGGTCACCAAACTAGTCTCTCTCTTCTTGATTAACTTTCCACATCAGACTTTATGCCTATGTGGCAAGCTTAAGCACCTATAGGAGCAAGTAAAAGTAAGTATAATAGTGCGCTTTACATGGCATTTTTGCATATGTGGAGGAAAGAGAGGCAAGGAAAAAGTGGAGAAGTGGGCTCTCATGCAAGAGCCAGCCTCTACTACATGGTGGAGCATTGGGAGAGGCACCTGTATGGAGGTGGTCAGGAATCGGGAGACTCACGCCGGTCGTAGCGCCGCAGTTAAAATGATAATGGCAAGTCAAATCACGGGGCCCCACTTGTCCAGCAGTAACTCGCTGTCAAATCACACAGCCCTACGTTTGCAGCAGCCTACTCCCTCATCTTCTCTCGTCTCTGTCGAACCGAATAGGCGGAACTGCCCCGCCGCCTACCGCGCAGGAAAAGCCCCGCCCTCGACTTTTAAATAGTATACAGTATACTAATTTTGTATCCATGGATTGCGCCCGCGCCATGGAGCAAAGCTTCTAGAAAACGGAGGACAGACGGTGGTCTTGCAATAGAGAAGAGGGAGAGGCGAGACGGTGGTTTTGGAATGGAGATGATGGAGAGGAGAGGAGGTGGTTTTGCAATGAAGAAGATCAGAAGAGGGAGAGGCGAGACAGTGGTTTTGGAATGGAGATGATGGAGAGGAGAGGAGAAGGTTTTGCAATGGAGAAGAGGGAGAGGAGCATGCAGCAGCGATTTAGGATTGGACGAGAGGGACGGCGCGCTGTGACTGGATCAAAATCAAAATCAATTTACCCTTCAATTAAGAAAGCGACCCCACATTAACTAGTCTCCCTTTTATTCTGGGTCATATATGACCATGATTTTCGCACATAAAATATATGTTATACGTTGCAAAAATAATATAATTTGAAAGTACATTCAGATACGAACCAAATGATACAATTTTTGGTGACATGCATTCACATTTTGCTTGTCAAATACAGTACATGGTCAAACTTTGACCCAAAATACGCAAAACAAAAAAATACTTCCAAGACCAACGCCGCTCTTCCGCTCTTCTCCTCTTAAACCACCGCCGCTCCTCTCCTGTTCCAATCTAAATGCAGCGTCGCTCCTCTCCTCTTCCATTTCAAAACCACCGCCCCTCCTCTCCTGTTCCAGTCCAAAACCAGCGTCGCTCCTCTCCCGTTCTAATCCAAAACCAGCGATGCTCCTCTCCTCTTCCATTCAAAAACCACCGCTGACGAGTGAAGGTGCTGTGGAGAAGTAGATCGATGGAGGAGTACAACCGATACGTGAGGATCGCAGACGGCAACCCTGTGAAGCTAGCTAGGATGGGTGAGATACAGTCTTGGTTTGACAACAAGGACCAACTAGCGGCGACGGCGACATCCATGGCCAAATATCTGCAACAGAGCGAAAAGGCGGCGATACTCCCGGAGGGAGTCGCGCCGGAGTACATAGAGCTGCTCCTCTGGGCCATGGAGCAAACAGATTCACCGAATCCGATCGTGAGGGAGCGGTGGTAGGAGTATCGATCCCAGATGGAGCATCCACCAGAGATTGAAGGATCGAGCATCTACAGGGTGCCGTTTGTGAGGGTGTCCTGCCAGAGCGAGCCGGTGGAGTCTTCGTCGACCGAACCCAACTGCAAGAGGAGAAAAGCAGTTGCCCAACGACGCTTCCTCGCCATCATCTCCCTCGCCGTTCACATCGTCTCACGGGGCGGCTGTCTGCCGCCGAGGAATAGGAGGGGGCTGCCTCCCCAGCCCAATAGTCGGGCAGGTTGTGAATTGTCAGGAGGATCTTAGGGTTGTTAGTATTTGCAGGTTGTGAATTGTGTTTCGTGTTGTGTATTTGAGAGTACTTTCAGATATGAATGTCTTTTGAATTTCAGATTTGCAGTATTGAGCATATGAAGTATTTTATGAATTCTAGATATCTATTTCTAGCACTTAAAAAATATAGTTTCATAGGAGTATAAAAGTGCAAAAAATGTGATTCTCAGAGAAGAAACTGCAAGTTTCAGTTTCAGATAAGAAACTGCAAGTTTCAGAGGCAAAGCATTTATATTAACACGGCCTTTTCAAACAGGGTTAACATCATGTTGGAAGTTTTATTCATGGTCGAAAATGGAACTACCAGCCAGTTAACATCATGCTAATCAACATTCATGCATAGCACATCTTCATATGATGCACAGTCAAAATGCCCACACAATGTCGAGTGTGCGAAACACAGAGAAAACGAGGGACGAAGTTTTGGCAAGTGTTGGACGTGGTTTTGGGCTGCCCCGTCTAGGCTTTTATTTTTAACATGCGCAGCCCACGACCTCGGATGGGAGGTCCATAGGCCTGTTTGTATTTTCTTAGGGCCGTCATGTATCGACCGGCCTATGGACCTCCCATCCGAGGTTTAATTTTTGGCAGCCCAATTTATGTATTTTTTTGAAGAAAACACAGAGGTCTGTTCTATTTTTCTATATAATAATAGGAACGCCAGGTCCAACTTATGTTTCCCTTCTAACTATATTATATATATTTAAATTATTTTATATGTTGACCGTTTAGTTCACATAATTGGCAAACAGACGACCGCTCTCGCGATCCCCTTCGCCCCCCCCCACCACCTCCACCCTCGCCGCCGCCCCCGCCACTACCTCCACCCTCACCGCCGCCATAGATCTCGCCGCCACCCCCCGCCTCCTGACTTCGGGCGCGCCTGCCCCCCTCAGCAAGTCTGCTCGTGCACCCCATGGAGTCGCCGACCATATCCACGGGGGAATGGATGGAAGACAGGCAGATGTACAAGATGCATCTCCCACATGTCTACAAAGCCTTCCCGTGGATGCTCCAGCCGCTCAACTCCGTTGCGCCGCCGGTGCTGCGGGAGACTCGAGGGAGGAGATGAAGGGAGCGAGCGATGCGGATCCGCGACGACGCTCTCTCCTGGACCCAGTGCACACGCGAATGGAGGGAAGCAGAGGAGGAAGCTGCGAGGGAGGAAGCCGAGGAGGGACCGAATCCGTTCTCTCACTCGCGCAGGTATGCTCGGATGTGCAAGGATCATGTGGGTTGGGAGCTGCTAAATCTAGCCCCGCGGATCTACTTCGAAGGATATTTCTTGGAGAAACATAGGATGCCCCACCCCAGGGAGCCGCCGATTGCGTTCGTTCGATGGGCGAAAGGAGAAGTGAATTCAGGAGATCCATGCCGTGCTGCGAGATGGGAATGCTTGAATGGACTCATGCCCACCAGCACGCCACCGGAGCCGGAGCAGGTGGATCCCCTACCTTACCTCTCCCCCAAACCTGCAGAAGATTGAAATTAGGCTTGCAATCTGCTTCAATTGAGCTGTCTGGTGGTTATTTCTGCTTCCTGAGAGACAACATCTGACTGGAGGATGAGAAGGAACCAGGAACTCCGATGAATTTCCCCTATCACAATGGGGGGGGAGCGGCGGTTGGGCAGTGGTCCGGCCCACCTCCGCCCCAAATGGGGGCACAATCTGGGCAGGCTCCTGTAATTTCCCAAGATCAATCTGCTAGTGGTTCTGACTCTCAAATCAGTGGGAAATCTCAAGGGAAGAATCAGCAAAAGAAGAGACAGGACATCCAGAAAACTGCTCCTGCCCCTGCTTCAGGCCTTATTGCATACTCTGAGGTGATCTGCTACAACTGTGGGGAACCAGGGCATCATTTGGATAAATGTGTCAAGCCCAATAGTTGTTTTATCTGCAAAATGGTTACCCATAAAGTTGAGAATTGCCCTGTCAGAAGGAAAACCCACAGTTCTGCTAGATATGTTGGAAGTGCTGCTCCAGGATTAGGGTTCTACCACATAGATCCACCTGATGAAAATGCTCAGTATCATGGCTCCCTGAAGAATGTGGGGATTGTTCTGGTAGAAGCTGGTGAAGTGACCAAGCAGGAACTTGCCACTGAGTTTGTAGACATTTATAAAACCAACTGGACCTGGCCAATCAATGCCCTAGATGAGTGGACATTCTTTGTCAAATTCCCTCCTGAAATAGATGTAGTTCAAGTTGCTGGATACCCCTGTTTTGGTCTCAGAAAAGACAATGTTGTAGTCAATGTTGAAGTCTGGAAAGGCGGGATTGAGGCTGAAGAGGACCTCCAGGAAACTTGGATCAAGATCAGGAAATTGAACCCCCAAGTGGTGTGACTGGACTATGCTGGATCAAATCACTTCCACTCTGGGGGTCTTACTGGATGTGGATTGGCAGCATAATTTCAAGTCATTCTATGAAACTGTTAGGGTCAAAATCTTATGTAAAGATCCCTCCAAAATCCCTGCTGAAAGGCTTTTTGGAGTTGGGAACAAAATCTACATGCTACTCATTAATGTGGAGTCCTTAACCCCCACTGAAACTGGCACCTCCGCCAACCTCTCTGCTGGTACATATGTCTCTCCAGCTGAAACTGGTACCAATCTTACTGAAGATGTTGAATCCAACAGGAGCTCTAGATCTGAATCAGATAAAGGGCATGCTACCAATTCTGGGGCCCCTAACATCAGAGGACAATCTTTTGGCCACAATCAAATGCTTGGAGAAACTACACCCACTTCAGTCCTCAAGACACACCTCCCTGATTCTCCATACACTCCTCAACTCAGCATCCAAGAAAAGATCTTGAATTCTGTGCTTGATGAAACTGATGGATTCAACCTCCTCACGGAAATGGAGCTCCTGGAAGATGATGATCTGATGGAATTAGAAGGTTTTGTAGATCTACAAGAGGATCAAGAGGCACTTGTTGAAACAACTGAACTCCCAGACAATTTTGACTCAAAATACAACTCTGACTTCCCTGCCCTTCCTAAGGAGAAGCACCTTCCCAAATGGGGTCCTGTTCAAGCCACCAGAACCAGTGCCAGGGTAGCTGGTGACAAGAGAACCATTATTGAAAAGGCTCAACAGCTCAAAGAGGTTCAGAACCTGGAAGTGCAAAACCCCCAGGGTATGAAACACACTTCCTTCTCCAACTTTAATGATCCTTCCTTCAATTCCATTGCTGCTAAGATTGGTGTAGATGTTACTTCTATTAATGATGGCATTAAATGCTCTTCCTTTATTTACCCTCACCAAAATAGATCTGAAGGCTCTGTTTGTGAGAATTTTTCTCTAGATGGTAGTTCTAGTTTAGACTGCCTTCGATAAAGTTGACCTTGATTTCCTTATGAAACTTCTGGAGCTTAGAGGTTTTGGGGGTAAATGGACTAGTTGAATTTAGCAACTTACTCATGGGGGGGTCTGTTGGGGTCAAATTAAATAACTGTGAAAGTGATTTTTTCCTTGCTGGTAAAGGCCTTAGGCAAGGTGACCCCATCTCCCCGCTTTTGTTTAATTTACTAGGTATCCCTCTCCACAATGATAAACTGAGGAGAGAGAATATCCAACCCCTTCTGGATAAAATCATTAAAAGGATTGCTGGGTGGAGGGGCAAACTTCTCTCTTACAGAGGTAGATTGATCCTCATACAAGCTTGTTTGGCTAGCATTCCAGTGTATCTCCTCTCCTTCTTCAAGTTCCCTAAATGGGCAGTGAACCTCATCAATTCTCAGATGTCTCATTGCTTGTGGAATATTTTGAGGGAAATAGGAAGCTACACCTTGCTAATTCGGCCCTAGTCTCTATGAAAAAAGATTTTGTAGGCCTAGGCATACCTAACCTCCAAGAAATTAACATCTGCCTTCTAGGGTCTTGGATTAAAAGATTCTATGAGGAAGACCTGAAACCCTGGAAGCTTCTTATTGCCCATAAATACCTAGGAAATAAACCTAATATTTTTGTCCCTTCCTCCAACCCTAAGACCTCTAGATTCTGGAAAGGATTAAAATCTATTATGCATGTTGTGAAATTTGGCTACAGATGGAACATAGGGGATGGGAGGAGAACCAGGTTGTGGGAAGATACTTGGTTTGGCACATCCCCCCTAGCAGTCCAATTTTGGCCTATTTACTCTGTCTGCAATGAGCTTAACAAAAGTGTCAATGAAGTTTGGGACGGTCAATGCCTAAAACTCTCTTTTAGAAGGAACTTTAGTGATAGTCTCATGGAACAATGGTTCCAGTTGGAGGAAATTGCCAAAAGCATTACCTTTACTGCCGAGCCGGATGCCCTGATTTGGCAGCTAGATAATAAGGGGAAATATTCCTCCAGCTCCCTCTATCATGTTATCAACTTTAGAGGGGTTCAACCCGTGTTTATCCCTGCTGTCTGTAAATTGAGAGTTCCCCCTAAAATTCATGTATTTCTCTGGCTTCTCTCCAAAACAAATTGATGACTAGGGATAACCTTAGGAAGAGACACATCATCAAACCCCTTGATTGTGTTTACTGCTTGGAACAAGAGTCTTGTTCTCACCTATTTTTTGAATGTATAGTTGCTAAACATCTCTGGGCCCACATTGAGGAATATTTCTCTAGTCAGATTGGCTCATCCTTCGAATTTGTCACCAGATTCTAGATTGCTACCAAAAAGTGCTCAGTTTTAAATACTGTTAGCTCAGCTGTCCTTTGGTGCCTCTAAAAATATAGAAATGCTATGATTTTCAGTAACACCTCCTGGATTTCCATTCCGAAGGTCTTGAGGTTGATCAGGAACATGGTGAGGAACTGGGTGATTCTCTCCTCCGGATCGGACAAGGACAAGTTGATGAGCTTCGTGGAAACCCTAACAAGATCCCTCCAGAAACCGTTGGCGATCACTTGTGGCTGAACAAGGCTCGGCCTGCTCTGGGGTTGGACCCGTGGGCTCGTCTCAAGATCTCTGATGAAGATGATGGGCACCTGGCGCCGAAAAATAGGGACATCCACCATGCTACGCCTTCTAGCCCGGTGTCTCCGCTTGCTTACTGGTCGCCGCAGGCTGACACGGCCCCTCGGCTGAAGACCATGAAGGCTTCGGTGGACCCTCCTTGTGTCATTTGAGTGCTCTATCTGCTCTGCCTTTGGCACCGCTCGGGTGATTTGTGTTATTCAGAGAACTTGTTCATCCACCCCCTAGTTTGTAGCTTTTCTACCTTTGCTTTCGAACTGCTCTTTGAGCTGCTGTATCAGAATATGTTGTGGTTTCGTTCTCAGCAATGGAACCGGGGAGATGCTCCTTGTTTTTCTAAAAAATATATTTTATATGTTATTATATATTATTTTTATTGTCATCATATATTTAACAGATACTTACATATGTAAGAAAACAATATCCCACATCTTATTAACTTATAAAAATAATTTCTTAACAAATATAATCCTGGATTGTTTTTGTATGAAAATCCTAGTGATTGTGTACAAAAACTTGGTAAGATTTAAGAACGAATGTAATAATATCACTTATTATTTAAATATATTTATAACAAAATGCTCAGCCCCTTTTTTATTTTTTGATAACATTGCTGGCCCAACCCAACATTATAATTAGAATCAGCCCAGCAAAATCATGTATTTCGAGAAAATGCAAATGACCTGTAATTTTTTTAGGAAATAAAATAAAATAAAAGATCAAATTGACTGTAAATTCTATCGCACAAAAAAAAGACTGTAAATTCTGAAAAAATGGGTTGAATACGTGCCACATTTTTGGAGGCTGAAATGTGGGCCAATAGGTCGAAGCCAACGCAAGTCGTTGTCAATTTAGTCAACAAATGATTCTGACATGTTAGCCGTTGGATTTACATCCAACGACCGTCATCCATCTTCAATATCTCGTCTTCTTCCTCCAGCGCCGCCGGGACCACCTCCCGCCTCCTGCTGCTAGCAGCTCTGCTTAGCACGCTTCGCTATGAAGCGCTACTCCACCGTTGGCCAGGCCACCCCTCCACCCCTCCACACCTCATGTTCTTCTCCACCAACTGCCGAACCACACCGCACTAGAACCAGTCAACCCTCGTACACCTCTCCGTCTGCGACTCTACTCCCGCGTCTTCCCATCTCCGACTCATTGCTGTCCGGGGCCTCGCCGTCGTCCACCACCTTGGATGCGCTCAGCGCGGCGTGGTCAACGTGGTCAATGGACGACACCATCGGAAGTAGACTGTGCGTGGAGAGGCTGACAGCTGGGTCCATGGCCACACACAAGGAAATGCCTCCTTATTACGCGCAAAATAATGATTCCTCCACCTGACATCTGGGACCCACCGGAAGGGCCTCTGTATTTCGCAAAAATAGCGTGCCCCCCGCTGACATGTCGGACCCACCAGCTATCTTCGCACGCAAGGAAGTGCCTCCTTATTACGCACAAAAAAATGAATATTTCCCCTGCCAGCTGGAACCCAGCATAGTGGGAGGCTAACTTGTGGGCCTACCAAGTTGACGGGGACGGAGGGCTTTGTCAACTTAGTCAATATGAACGATTCTAGCTCCTGTTACCGTACGATGTTCATCCAATGGCCGTAGTGCTTCTTCAACCTCTGGTCTTCTTGCTCCAGCCGCCCAAACCAGCGCCGGTCGTGCCGCGTGCTCCTGCCTCCCGTGGCCGGCTGTGATGCCGCGGAGGCCTCACCGCCCCCTACTACTCCCACCGCTGGCCAGGCCATCCCTCTACTCATCCACACCCCCTGTTATTCTGCGGCGACAGCAGCCTCACACCTTAGCCGAACCAGTGAACCCTCGTACTCCTCTTCGCGTGGGTATCCACTGCCACGTCTTCCCCAGCTCCGAGTCGTCCCCTTCCTAGTCCTCGCCGTTGTCCACCGCCGTGGTGCTCTCGGCGCGGCGTGGTCAACGTGGTCAAGGAACGACTTCCATCGGACGTGGACTGTACGTGGAGGGGCTGACAGCTGGGTCCACGGCCGCAGCAAGGAAGTGCCTCCTTATTACGCGCAAAATAATGATTCCTCCACCTGACAGCGGGGACCCACTGGACGGGCCACCGTATTTCGCAAAAAAGACATTTCCCCCTGACTGCTGGGACCCACCAGCTACATCTTCGCATGCAAGGAACTGTGTTCGAGCAAAAAAAATGATTCGCCCCCTGACTGCTGGGACCCACTAGTTACATCTTCGCACGCAAGGAAGTGCGTTTGGGAAAAAAACGATTCGCCCCCCTGACTGTTGGGACCCACTAGCTACATCTTCACAGGCAAGGAAGTGCCTGACAGTCGGGACCCACCTGGTCGAAGCGTACGTAGCGTTGTCATTCTGGTCGCGAACGTGTACATACATATATACTGGTGGATGTAGAGGAGTGCACGTGTCGTAGTAGAGGTGCGTACGTGTCGTAGTAGAGGCGCGCACGTAGCATGTACATGTACGTAGAACGGCCAGGGTGCAAGAAAGAAAATACGGCCACGTATGTGTACATACGGGCGGGGTCTCGAATGCCTACTCGCGCATACGTACGGCCAGGGCTCGTGTACATGGCTGCGTCGGAACGGAGAAACAGTGTCGTCGTCGTGTTCATGGGGAGGCAACGGAATGCGTCGTGTTCATGGGAGACAACAGAATGCGTCGTGTTCATCGGGAGGCAATGGAACGCGTGGGAGCCAACCGACTGGGTCGGAACGGAATGCGTGGTCGTGTTCATTGGGAGGGCTTGGACGGAACAGGCAATGGAAACGAGGCCTGGCGTACCGCACAACGGAGGAAACAGACCTCCTATGTTCGGAACTGGGTCCCGTTGATCGGGAGGGGTCTGGCGTACCGCAAAACGGAGGAAACGGACCTCCTGCGGTCGAAACGGGGGTCCTGTTGATCGGGAGGGGTGCGGCGTACCGCAAAACGGACGAAACGGACTTGTGTTGGAGCGCTACGGTCGAAACGGGGGTCCTGTTCATCGGGAGGGGTGTGGCGTACCGCAAAACGGGACTCCATGGGATATTGTTCATCTCCACCGTCGACCTCCTCCAGCCTCCACGGGCTACCGTCGACCTCCTCCAGCCTCCACGGGCTCCTGTTCATCCAGCCTCCACCGCGCGCTACTCCATCGGCTACTGTTCAACCACCCCTCCACGGGCACCCCTCCACCGTCTACTGTTCATCCAACCCTCCACACCACGGGGGCCTGTTCAACCACCCCTCCACGGGCACCCCTCCACCGTCTACTGTTCATCCAGCCCTCCACCACACCACGGGGTCCTGTTCATCCAGAGGAAACGCCACCGCTCACTGTTCATCCAAACCCCCCACAATGCTCACTGTTCGTCCCAGAGGCAGCATCGATCGGCTTCAGTTAGCAGCAGTAGCGAAGGAATCGCTCGATCGGGTTCAGTTAACAGCCATCGACCGATCGCTTGGGTTCAGTAACGCGTCGCCTGCAGTGCAATTGCTCGGGTTCAGTTAGAGCCCAACGCCTCGCTCGGGTTCAGTTAGAGCCAACGCCTCGCACACACGCGCGTACGTGTACGAGAGAAACGCGCATCGCTCGGCCCCCGACCTCCCACCGTAACCGGGAACTCCCTGAAATTTTCCTCCCCCTCACTTCTACCATGGTTTATTCCGTCATGGACGGCCCAAAGAATGTCATGCAGCTGCGTCTCCGGCCCGCCCAGGACGAAAAGCCCATTTTCTGTCATGATTTTTTGTCATAGAAGTAGGAGCCCACCACATCTATGATGATACCGGGTTTTGTCACAATTATCGTCATAGAAGTGTCATATGTATGACAGAAAAAAATTCGTTCGGCCCAAAATGTCACGGATGTGTCTTTTTTTTGTAGTGCGCACACGGCTAAGGGATCAATGATCAACTTGTGTCTAGAGGTGCCCCCTACCCCCGTATATAAAGGAGCAAGGGGGAGGCCAGCCGACCCTCTATGGCGAGCCAGGAGGAGCAGGAGTCCTCCTTGTAGGAGTAGGACTCCCCTCTTTCCTACTCCTACTAGGAGGGGGAAAGGAAGGGGGAGAGGGAGAAGGAAAGAGGGGCGCCGCCCCCTCTCCTAGTACAATTCGGACCAAAGGGGGAGGGGTGCGCGGCCTGCCCTAGGACAACCCTCTCTCTCTCCACTAAGGCCCATTATTTCTCCGGGGGGGTCCGGTAACCCTCCGGCACTCCGGTTTTCTCCGAAATCACCCGGAACACTTACGATGTCCGAATATAGTCGTCCAATATATCGATATTTATGTCTCGACCATTTCGAGACTCCTCGTCATGTCCGTGATCATATCTGGGACTCCGATCTACCTTCGGTACGTCAAAACACAAAAACTCATAATACCGATCGTCACCGAACTTTAAGCGTGCGGACCCTATGGGTTCGAGAACTATGTAGACATGACCAAGACACATCTCCGGTTAATAACCAATAGCGGAACCTGGATGTTCATATTGGCTCCCACATATTCTACGAAGATCTTTATCGGTCAAACCGCATAAGAGCATACGTTGTTCCCTTTGTCATCGGTGTGTTACTTGCACAAGATTCGATCGTCGGTATCTCAATACCTAGTTCAATCTCGTTACTGGCAAGTCTCTTTACTCGTTCTGTAATGCATCATCCCGCAACTAACTCATTACTTACAATACTTGCAAGGCTTATAGTGATGTGCATTGCCGAGTGGGCCCAGAGATACCTCTCCGACAATCGGAGTGAAAAATCCTAATCTTGATCTATGCCAACTCAACAAGTACCATCGGAGACACCTGTAGAGCACCTTTATAATCACCCAGTTACGTTGTGACGTTTGGTAGCACACACAGTGTTCCTCTGGTAATCGGGAGTTACATAATCTCATAGTCATAGGAACATGTATAAGTTACGAAGAAAGCAATAGCAGTAAACTAAAACGATCAAGTGCTAAGCTGACAAAATGGGTCAAGTCAATCACATCATTCTCCTAATGATGTGATCCCGTTTATCAAATGACAACTCGTGTCTATGGTTAGGAAACATAACCATCTTTGATCAACGAGCTAGTCAAGTAGAGGCATACTAGTGACACTCTGTTTGTCAATGTATTCACACATGTATCATGTTTCCAGTTAATAAAATTCTAGCATGAATAATAAACATTTATCATGATATAAGGAAATAAATAATAACTTTATTATTGCCTCTAGGGCATATTTCCTTCAGTCTCCCACTTGCACTAGAGTCAACAATCTAGATTACATAGTAATGATTCTAACACCCATGGAGTCTTGGTGATGATCATGTTTTGCTCGTGAGAGAGGCTTAGTCAAAGGATCTGCAACATTCAGATCCGTATGTATCTTGCAAATCTCTATGTCTCCCACCTGGACTTGATCGCGGATGGAATTGAAGCGTCTCTTGATGTGCTTGGTTCTCTTGTGAAATCTGGATTCCTTTGCCAAGGCAATTGCACCAGTATTTTCACGAAAGATTTTCATTGGACCCAATGCACTAGGTATGACACCTAGATCGGATATGAACTCCTTCATCCAGACTCCTTCATTTGTTGCTTCCGAAGCAGCAATGTACTCCACTTCACACGTAGATCGCGCCACGATGCTTTGTTTATAACTGCTCCAACTGACAGCTCCATCGTTCAATATAAACATGTATCCAATTTGCGATTTAGAATCGTTCAGATCAGTGTCAAAGCTTGCATCAACGTAACCATTTACGATGAGCTCTTTGTCACCTCCATAAATGAGAGGTATTTCAGGATGTTCTTGACCGCTGTCCAGTGATCCACTCCTGGATTAATTTGGTACCTCCCTGCTAAACTAATAGCAAGGCACACATCAGGTCTGGTACACAACATTGCATACATGATAGAGCCTATGGCTGAAGCATAGGGAACATCTTTCATTTTCTCTCTATCTTCTGTAGTGGTCGGGCATTGAGTCTTACTCAACTTCACACCTTGTAACACAGGCGAGAATCCTTTCTTTGCTTGATCCATTTTGAACTTCTTCAAAACTTTGTCAAGGTATGTGCTTTGTGAAAGTCCAATTAAGCGTCTTGATCTATCTCTATAGATCTTGATGCCCAATATGTAAGCAGCTTCACCGAGGTCTTTCATTGAAAAACTCTTATTCAAGTATCCTTTTATGCTATCTAGAAATTCTATATCATTTCCAATCAACAATATGTCATCCACATATAATATTAGAAATGCTACAGAGCTCCCACTCACTTTCTTGTAAATACAGGCTTCTCCAAAAGTCTGTATAAAACCATATGCTTTGATCACACTATCAAAACGTTTATTCCAACTCCGAGAGGCTTGCACCAGTCCATAAATGGATCGCTGGAGCTTGCACACTTTGTTAGCACCCTTTGGATCGATAAAACCTTCAGGTTGCATCATATACAACTCTTCTTCCAGAAATCCATTCAGGAGTGCAGTCTTTATATCCATTTGCCAAATTTCATAATCATAAAATGCGGCAATAGCTAACATGATTCGGACGGACTTAAGCATCGCTATGGGTGAGAAGGTCTCATTGTAGTCAACTCCTTGAACTTGCCAAAAACCTTTCGCAACAAGTCAAGCTTTGTAGATAGTAACATTACCATCAGTCTGTCTTCTTTTTGAAGATCCATTTATTCTCGATGGCTTGCCGATCATCGGGCAAGTCAACCAAAGTCCACACTTTGTTCTCATACATGGATCCCATCTCAGATTTCATGGCCTCAAGTCATTTTGCGAAATCTGGGCTCATCATCGCTTCCTCATAGTTCGTAGGTTCGTCATGGTCTAGTAACATGACCTCTAGAACAGGATTACTGTACCACTCTGGTGCGGATCTTACTCTGGTTGACCTACGAGGTTCGGTAGTAACTTGATCTGAAGTTTCAAGATCATCATCATTAGCTTCCTCACTAATTGGTGTAGGTGTCACAGAAACCGGTTTCTGTGATGAACTACTTTCCAATAAGGGAGCAGGTACAGTTACCTCATCAAGTTCTAGTTTCCTCTCACTCACTTCCTTCGAGAGAAACTCCTTCTCTAGAAAGGATCCATTCTTAGCAACAAAATTCTTGCCTTCGGATCTATGATAGAAGGTGTACCCAATAGTTTTCTTTGGGTATCCTATGAAGACACATTTCTCCAAGGGGTTTGATCTTATCAGGTTGAAGCTTTTTCACATAAGCATCGCAGCCCCAAACTTTAAGAAACGACAACTTTGGTTTCTTGCCAAACCACAGTTCATAAGGAGTTGTCTCAACGGATTTAGATGGTGCCCTATTTAACGTGAATGCAGCCGTCTCTAAAGCATAGCGGTAAATCAATAAGAGACATCATAGATCGCACCATATCTAGTAAAGTACGATTACGACGTTCGGACACACCATTACGCTGTGGTGTTCCGGGTAGCGTGAGTTGTGAAACTATTCCGCATTGTTTCAAATGAAGACCAAACTCGTAACTCAAATATTCTCCTCCACGATCAGATCGTAGAAACTTTATTTTCTTGTTACGATGATTTTCAACTTCACTCTGAAATTCTTTGAACTTTTCAAATGTTCCAGACTTATGTTTCATCAAGTAGATATACCCATATCTGCTCAAATCATCTGTGAAGGTGAGAAAATAACGATACCCGCCGCAAGCCTCAATATTCATCGGACCACATACATCAATATGTATCATTTCCAACAAATCTGTTGCTCGCTCCATAGTTTCGGAGAACGGCGTTTTAGTCATCTTGCCCACGAGGCACGGTTCGAAAGTACCAAGTGATTCATAGTCAAGTGATTCCAAAAGTCCATCAGAATGGAGTTTCTTCATGTGCTTTATACCAATATGACCTAAATGGCAGTGCCACAAATAAGTTGCACTATCATTATCAACCTGCATCTTTTAGCTTCAATACTATGAATATGTGTATCTCCACTATCAAGATTCAAAAAGAATAGACCACTCTTTAAGGGTGCATGACCATAAAAGATATTACTCATATAAATAGAACAACCATTATTCTCTGATTTAAATGAATAACTGTCTCACATCAAACAATATCCAGATATAATGTTCATGCTTAACGCTGGCACCAAATAACAATTATTTAGGTCTAATACTAATCCCGAAGGTAGATGTAGAGGTAGCGTGCTCACTGCAATCACATCGACTTTGGAACCATTTCCCACGCGCATCGTCACCTCGTCCTTTGCCAATCTTCGCTTAATCTGTAGTCCCTGTTTCGACTTGCAAATATTAGCAACAGAACCAGTATCAAATACCCAGGCACTACTGCGAGAATTAGTAAGGTACACATCAATAACATGTATATCACATATACCTTTGTTCACCTTGCCATCCTTCTTATCCGCCAAATACTTGGGGCAGTTCCGCTTCCAGTGACCAGTCTGTTTGCAGTAGAAGCACTCAGTTTCAGGCTTAGGTCCAGACTTGGGTTTCTTCTCTTGAGCAGCAACTTGTTTGTCGTTCTTCTTGAAGTTCCCTTTCTTCTTCCCTTTACCCTTTTTCTTGAAACTGGTGGTCTTGTTAACCATCAACACTTGATGCTCCTTCTTGATTTCTACCTCCGCAGCCTTTAGCATTGCGAAGAGCTCAGGAATTGTTTTATTCATCCCTTGCATGTTATAGTTCATCACGAAGCTCTTGTAGCTTGGTGGCAGTGATTGAAGAACTCTGTCAATGGCACCATCAACAGGAAGATTAACTCCCAGTTGAGTCAAGTGGTTATGGTACCCAGACATTCTGAGTATATGTTCACTGACAAAACTATTCTCCTCCATCTTGCAGTTGTAGAACTTATTGGAGACTTCATATCTCTCAATCCGGGCATTTGCTTGAAATATTAACTTTAACTCCTGGAACATCTCATATGCTCCATGACGTTCAAAACGTCGTTGAAGTCCCGGTTCTAAGCCGTAAAGCATGGCACACTGAACTATCGAGTAGTCATCAGCTTTGCTCTGCCAGACGTTCATAACATCTAGTATTGCTCCTACAGCAGGTTTGGCACCTAGCGGTGCTTCCAGGACGTAATTCTTTTGTGCAGCAATGAGGATAATCCTCAAGTTACGGACCCAGTCCGTGTAATTGCTACCATCATCTTTCAACTTTACTTTCTCAAGGAACGCATTAAAATTCAACGGAACAACAGCACGGGCCATCTATCTACAACAACATAGACATGCAAAATACTATCAGGTACTAAGTTCATGATAAATTAAGGTTCAGCTAATCAAATTATTAAAGAACTCCCACTTATATAGACATCCCTCTAATCATCTAAGTGATCACGTGATCCATATCAACTAAACCATGTCCGATCATCACGTGAGATGGAGTAGTTTTCAATGGTGAACATCAATATGTTGATCATATCTTCTATATGATTCACGCTCGACCTTTCGGTCTCCAGTGTTCCGAGGCCATATCTTCATATGCTAGGCTCGTCAAGTTTAACCCGAGTATTCTGCATGTGCAAAACTGGCTTGCACCTGTTGTATGTGAACGTAGAGCTTATCACACCCGATCATCACGTGGTGTCTCGGCATGACGAACTTTCGCAACGGTGCATACTCAGGGAGAACACCTGTACCTTGAAATTTAGTGTGAGATCATCTTATAATGCTAACGTTGATCTAAGCAAAACAAGATGCATAAAAGATAAACATCACATGCAATCAATATAAGTGATATGATATGGCCATCATCATCTTGTGCTTGTGATCTCCATCTCCGAAGCACCGTCATGATCACCATCGTCACCGGCACGACACCTTGATCTCCATCGTAGCATCGTTGTCGTCTCGCCAACTATTGCTTCTACGACTATCGCTGCCGCTTAGTGATAAAGTAAAGCAATTACAGGGCGATTGCATTGCGTACAATAAAGAGACAACCATATGGCTCTTGCCAGTTACCAATAACTCAGTTACAAAACATGATCATCTCATACAACAAAATATAGCATCATGTCTTGACCATATCACATCACAACATGCCCTGCAAAAACAAGTTAGACATCCTCTACTTTGTTGTTGCAAGTTTTACGTGGCTACTATGGGCTGAGCAAGAACGGTTCTTACCTACGCATCAAAACCACAACGATAGTTTGTCAAGTTAGTGATGTTTTAACCTTCTCAAGGACTGGGTGTAGCCACACTCGGTTCAACTAAAGTTGGAGAAACTGACACCCGCCAGCCACCTGTGTGCAAAGCACGACGGTAGAATCAGTCTCGCGTAAGCGTACGCGTAATGTCGGTCCGGGCCGCTTCATCCAACAATACCGCCGAACCAAAGTATGACATGCTGGTAAGCAGTATGACTTGTATCGTCCACAACTCACCTGTGTTCTACTCATGCATATAACATCTACGCATAAACCTGGCTCGGATGCCACTGTTGGGGAACGCAGTAATTTCAAAAAAATTCCTACGCACACACAAGATCATGGTGATGCATAGCAACGAGAGGGAAGAGTATCGTCCACGTACCCTCGTAGACCATAAGCGTAAGCGTTATGAGAACGCGGTTGATGTAGTCGAACGTCTTCACGAACCGACTGATCCAAGTACCGAACGCACGACACCTCCGAGTCCAGCACACGTTCAACTCGATGACGTCCCACGAACTCCGATCCAGCAGAGCTTCAAGGGAGAGTTCCGTC
This sequence comes from Triticum urartu, assembly GCF_003073215.2. Lineage (NCBI taxonomy): Eukaryota > Viridiplantae > Streptophyta > Magnoliopsida > Poales > Poaceae > Triticum > Triticum urartu. The sequence goes on from NC_053027.1 coordinate 428,738,354, forward strand.
AGTACGACGGCGTGTTGACGGTGATGATGTTGCTACCAATGCAGGGCTTCGCCTAAGCACCGCTACGATATAATCGAGGTGGATTATGGTGGAGGGGGGCACCACACACGGCTAAGGGATCAATGATCAACTTGTGTCTAGAGGTGCCCCCTGCCCCCGTATATAAAGGAGCAAGGGGGGAGGCCGGCCGGCCCTCTATGGCGCGCAAGGAGGAGTCCTCCTCCTAGTAGGAGTAGGACTCCCCTCTTTCCTACTCCTACTAGGAGGGGGAAAGGAAGGGGGAGAGGGAGAAGGAAAGGGGGGCACCGCCCCCCTCTCCTAGTCCAATTCGAACCAGAGGGGGAGGGGCGCGCGGCCTGCCCTAGGCCAGCCCTCTCTCTCTCTCTCCACAAAGGCCCATAAGGCCCATTATTTCTCCGGCGGGGGGGGAGGGGGGGTCCGGTAACCCTCTGGCACTCCGGTTTTCTCTGAAATCACCCGGAACACTTCCGGTATCCGAATATAGTCATCCAATATATCGATCTTCATGTCTTGACCATTTTGAGACTCCTCGTCATGTCCGTGATCATATCCAGGACTCCGAACTACCTTCGGTACATCAAAACACAAAAACTCATAATACCGATCGTCACCGAACTTTAAGCGTGTGGACCCTACGGGTTCGAGAGCTATGTAGACATGACCGAGACACGTCTCCGGTCAATAACCAATAGCGGAACCTGGATGTTCATATTGGCTCCCATATATTCTACGAAGATTTTTATCGGTCAAACCACATAACAACATACGTTATTCCCTTTGTCATCGGTATGTTACTTGCCCGAGATTCAATCATCGGTATCTCAATACCTAGTTCAATCTCGTTACCGGAAAGTCTCTTTACTCGTTCTGTAATGCATCATCCTGCAACTAACTCATTAGTTACAATGCTTGCAAGGATTATAGTGATGTGCATTACCGAGTGGGCCGAGAGATACCTCTCCGACAATCGGAGTGAAAAATCCTAATCTTGATCTATGCCAACTCAACAAGTACCATCGGAGACACCTGTAGAGCACCTTTATAATCACCCAGTTACGTTGTGACATTTGGTAGCACACAAAGTGTTCCTCCGGTAATCGGGAGTTACATAATCTCATAGTCATAGGAACATGTATAAGTCATGAAGAAAGCAATAGCAGTAAACTAAAACGATCAAGTGCTAAGCTGACGAAATGGGTCAAGTCAATCACATCATTCTCCTAATGATGTGATCCCGTTTATCAAATGACAACTCATGTCTATGGTTAGGAAACATAACCATCTTTGATCAACGAGCTAGTCAAGTAGAGGCATACTAGTGACACTCTGTTTGTCTATGTATTCACACATGTATCATGTTTCCGGTTAATACGATTCTAGCATGAATAATAAACATTTATCATGATATAAGGAAATAAATAATAACTTTATATTGCCTCTAGGGCATATTTCCTTCACCGCCGCCCTCCGACCTTGCAGACCCCGAGAGAGCTTTTCATCCAGGAGGGGCGGGCGGGGTTCCCCCGAACGCCGGCCGGGCTCCGGCAATCTCGCCGTGCTCCTCGGCGACGTCAACTACGGCGTCTCCAGCGATGCAGGCCGGAATTCAAAATCAGGTGCGCCCCATGCCACATCAACCGTTGTGTCAAGATTGGGGAGGACCAGTGAAAAGCGGCCATGGCGGGCCCTGCTCTATTCTGGCCGTGCTGGAAAGTGGAAATGCGCCAATCTCTGCGGGACACGCGGCGCGTGACCAACGGGCGGACAGTCCTACATCGCAGCTCAGCTGCGCTAGATCTGGGTCTGACTCTGGCGTGGCCGCGTCATCTTGTGCTTCTGCCCCTACCGCTGTGGTAGCTTTGCCAGGCACGCCTTGGGTACCGAGGGCGGACCGGTCGCCACCCTCTGTCTGCATGGTTGTGCAGTCGGATAAGGGTGGGGACTCTGATGCTGTCGGGGCATTTGGGACTGGGGCAGCACCTACCAGGAATCATGAGAAACCAGTTATCATTGGGTCGATGGAGATCTTTCCGTTGGAGGCTAGCGTAGACCAACGGGACCCAACTCGGGCATGGAAAAGGAACAGTGTGGCGGTTGGCCTGGACAGGGACAGCTTGTCACCCTGCTCATTGACGGACCACTCACCCTGGTGTGGGCGGGATCCGCCTCGGGCCATGTGCCAAGAAGAAGCCGAGGATTGGCTCAGGATCAGTTTGTTTGTGGATTCACGCGGCCCCACGGGTACCCCCTCACCTGCCACTTCCATCAAACCTGGGCCATAGGTGGATGAGGACCCCGCCACCCCTCCCCATGAGGTCGTGCCATGCACGCTGATGATCAGGTACCAGACCCCGCCAACCCACCCCATGCTGGTTCAGGCATGCACGCTGAGGATCAAGAGCCAGATGCTACTGCTCTTGCCAGGCACTCCCGCAAGCTTCTGGACGATTTCAGCAGAGAAGTGAGGCGCTCCCTCTCGCCGCTCCTTGACACCCCTGTGGATCCATCGGCGCATGGGACAACTAAGGCGCGCCGGCCACGGGCAAAACATGTGTCGGTTGGCTTGCCAAGACGGAGTGTGCGCATGGCCAAGGGCAAGATGGCGTCGGCAGCAACCAAGCAGCAACAGGTGCTAATACGCAAGTTATGCCTGGCCAATGAAGGGGAAGTGATCGGAGACGAGGCCTTGCAGATGTATGTCAAGCTATTTGCACAGCCACTTTCGACCACACATGTCGCGGTAGTTCTTGCGCTCTTCGGCTGGGAGCCATCTGTTCTTCCCATGGTGGAACTACCAGCGGAGCTGGCAAAGGTAGCGTGATCCCACAGATGGTGGATCATACACGCGTAGGCTTCTCCCATGTCGACGCAACCTTTTAAGGTACTCATGTGGAACGTGTGTGGCCTAAACGCTCCGGCGTGTCGTAATGCAGTGTTTCAGGTATGTCTTGCGGCCAACCCAGGCATTGTTTGCCCACAGGAGACGAAACTCGAAAATGTATCTGTGGCCATTGTCACCCAATGTTTGGGCAATAGATTTGACCAGTTTTTCTACCTCCCGGCCTCGGGCACACGAGGCGGTATCCTCTTGGCTTGGGATCCCCTCATCGTGCAACTTTCCAATCCGCATTACATGGCAAGCACCGTGACGTCACTCATTAAGCCACTAGGCTCCTCTGCCCAATGGTGGCTCACCGGGGTTCATGGACCACACCAGCATGAACACAAGGATGAGTTCCTACAGGAGCTAGCGGAGATTCGATACCTGCATGCTGGGCCTTGGGCCGTCATGGATGATTTCAACTTGATAGTAAATCTAGAAGACAAGAGCAACACTTCGGTTAATCAACGCATGATGGCCAGATTCCGAGCAAGACTGAATGACCTGGAACTAAAATAAATCTACCTCAATGGCCGGAGATATACATGGTCTAACAAGAGAGGCAATGCGACCTTAGAGAAGATCGATCATGTTTTCACTACTGTGGACTGGGAAGCTCTATACCCGACATGTTTCCTATCAGCACTGGGATCTGCAGTGTCGGATCATTGTCCTCTACTACTCGACCTGCATGCGGACTTCAGAGCAGGCAAGAGATTCAGATTCAAATCCTTCTAGGCAAAGGCGGATGGTTTCCACAATGTGGTCACGGCGTCATGGGGATCAATCCCACCTTCCAGAAATCCTTTTGTGGTCCTTGATCAGAAGATGAGGGCCACAGCAAAAGCCCTGCAAAGCTGGGCCGACAGGTGGATTGGCAATGTGAAATTTCAGATAGGCCTTGCTCTCGAACTCATCAAACAGCTTGACATGGCAGCAGAATCAAGAGAGTTATCGGAGGAAGAGAGCTCCCTACGGAGATTGCTCAAAAGGAAACTTCTCGGTCTATGTTCGTCGGAGAGAACGATTGCACGACAACGATCCCGCATGCTATGGTTTAAAGAAGGGGACGCTAGCACGGAGTTCTTTCATCAACATGCCAACCACAGGCGGAGGAAGAACGCGATCATAACTATCAGTACAGAGGGAGGACTTCTCACCGGGCATGATGAGATCGCGGTTGCCACATATGCACACTATGAGAACATTCTGGGAAGGGCCCCACAACGAGAATTTGGTTTGGACCTCGACGCGCTCGGTATACCCAGCTTTGATCTCCACCACCTTGAAGCTCCTTTCTCTGAACAGGAGGTGGGCAGCATAATCAAATCCATGCCCAAGGATAAGGCTCCCGGCCCAAATGGCTTCACCGGGCGATTTTACGCCACATGCTGGGATATCATCAAAGGAGACTTCATGCACGCATTAGACTACTTTTACAGAGGAGATGTACGTGGAATGCAGGCTATCAACAAAGCCTTGACCACTTTACTTCCTAAGAAAGATGGAGCGACCAAACTGTCAGACTTCAGACCCGTCAGCTTAATCCATGGTGCAGTTAAGATCTTTGATAAAGTACTTTCAGTTAGGGCCACCACTGATCTGCCGAAGCTGGTAGGGATGCACCAGAGCGCCTTCATACATGGGTGATCGCTCCATGACAACTATATGCTCGTCCAATGTATGGTCAAGAAGCTGTATGCGTTGAAGCAGCCGACTGCACTGATTAAACTCGACATATCGAAAGCCTTCGACATGATTCAATGTGCTTTTATCATGGAGGTCTTGAGGAAACTGGACTTTGGACATAGGTGGATGTCCTGGATCGCTGACCTGCTATCTATTGCATCCACGAGAGTACTAATAAATGACATCGCATGTGCGCCAATTGCCAACCGCAGGGACTGCGACAAGGTGGATCCCTCTCTCCCATGCTCTTCATCATGATGATGGAACCACTTCACCGCTTGTTCTCCTTGGCAGACAGAAGAGGAATGATCACGCCTCTCACCAGGCAGGGCTCAAGTCAGTGGGTGCCATTCTTCATGGACGAGGTCGTACTCTTCGTCAAACCGGAGGCCACTGATCTCCACATGTGCAAATAAATCTTTGAGTTGTTCGGTGGAGCATCTGGCCTACGGATTAACATGCCAAAGTCTGTCGCCATGCCAATTAGATGCTCGGTTGAACTAACGGAGCGGATCACCGCGATTTTGGGCTGCCGGATTGGATCGTTCCCTTGCCGCTATCTCAGCCTGCCGCTGAGCTTGCGACAACTAACTGCAGCTCAACTTCACAATCTGGTCAACCAAGTGGCCGTTAAATTGCCAACATGGAGAGGATCATCACTTCCGATCACCAGCCGGCTCATCCTTGTAAAGTCCGTGCTATGCGCAATCCCGATCCATGCCATGCTAGCCCTGAGCCTTTCCCCAAAGACAATCAAGGCCATCATCAAGATATGTAGGGGTTTTCTCTGGTGCAAGAAGGATGAGGCCAATGGTGGACAATGCAAGGTGGCTTGGAAGAGTGTTTGCACGCCCAAATGGGCTGGAGACCTAGGCATACCGGATCTACACTGGCTCAACTTCGCGCTCTAGGCACGCTAGGCATGGTTACAATGTACGGACAACTCATGGCCATGGAGAGGTTTAGAGATCAGGATTTCAAAGGAAGCGCGATCAATCTTTAGAAAAGCCACAATCATGCATGTGGGAGACAGAAAGGATGCGCTGTTTTGGGAGGACCGATGGCTTCAAGGTTTTAGGGTTCAAGAGTTGGCTCCAAGATTATATGCGAGGATCCCGCAGAGCATTCGGGAGGTCGGCTCAGTCTTTGACGCAATACAAGGTGGATCTTAGGCACTTGAGGTAGGACCGGACATGGATGCGGAGACACTGCAGGAATTTTTCCACCTCTGGGACAAGACGGCGACAATCATGCTCACCATGGATACGCGAGACCAGGTCCGATGAGCTTGGGAGGACGACGACAACTACTCGGCGTGATCGGCGTACGCCTCCAAATTTTGGGGCCTTGAGGTGGCTGCGTATGCGGGTATAGCCTGGAAATCCAAGGCCCCAGTGCAGTGCAGGTTCTTCACCTGGCTGCCTCGCGAAATAGATGTTGGACCTTAGATCACTCGGTGCAGCGCGGCCTTCCTCATCAGCCGGCATGTCCTTTTTGCGACCAAGACATGGAGACGATCAACCACATCTTATTGTCTTGTGTCTTTGTGAGATCAGTGTGGCATATGGTCTTCGAGGCCATATGCAAGCTGCAGTGGATGCCGACACCCGATGAGGAGTTCATACTTTGGTGCAATTCTTGCAAGGCGATCAAAGCCAAGGACAACCACACCATCCTCTCTCTAGGGCTGTGGGAACTATGGAAGCATCGAAACGCCATCGTCTTCGATGGAGTGACTCCTTCCGCTACGGCCGTGATTGCTAACATGGAGAAAGAAGGTAGAGCGTGGAGTAACGCTGGCCTCCTCAAAGGTGATTTCTCCACCTTCCTCGGAGGCCTAGCTAGGTGGGCTAGAGGGAGTAGCTAGTTACCTATCTAGATGACCCTCAGGGTGTGGACTCTTGCATGTCATATGCTGTAAGAATGTTCTGTGGATGGGGCTTTTTTCCCCCACTCCTCTCTTTAATATATGACTAGATTGTTGATGGCGCGCGTTGCCGCGCCCATCTATTTTGAATGCTATGTGAAAGTGTTACAAATTTATGTACAAACATAGAGTTCATGTTAGTTTATACAGATAATAATGTGTTAGTACAAAGTAATAGTGTCTCCCATGAAGCTGATAATAGTTGGTCCACAGGCGTGCGAAGGACTATATATCACTACAATATTGTGTTTGATTTCAGTTTTTGTGAGTACAACGTGCAGTTGTAACTATTGATTATGCAATAAATTTGTCACATCAATTGTAGTAGTGTCTCATTGTCCGGGGTAAAATTTTGTCACGTCAATTATAGTAGTGTCTTAATTGTCTGGAGTAAATTTGTTCGCACATTAAGCTATAGCTTAACATAGGTGTTTTTGGTCATTTTAATAAAGAAAGAAAAGATCCTATGGAGGACCAACCGGAGAAAATATGTTTGGATATCAATGTTCTATTGCTTAAATCAACTTTATTTTTTCCTAATGAAGCATGCTTTTTCTCATGTAAGATTACATTTGAGAAATCAGATTCAAGGTCCCTGAATCGTTATGGTGAAAACTTAAATGAAACAAGTGAGCTTTCAGCTTAGTGCATGTTCAATTCTACCAAACACTTACGAGTACATCACAGAAGGAAGGGCACGTTCAGAGATTTGTAAAAAATAGCATTGGAACAGCAGAAATAACTTCACATACATGATGTCTTAATAATACTGGGAATATATGATCTGAAACATTACACTCATATTTGGTTAGAGAAAATGCTAAGTATTTGGGGTAAATTACAGAACTTGTAGCCTTTGGGCGACAAAAATATTGAAGGGTTTATTTATTAATATTAGTGCACTCCAAGATGCTATAGTCAATCTTCTTCCTGGAAAACTTCACAAATATCGAAGGCCTTGAGCTTGAAGCTTTATCAAGAGTGCAATGCAAAAGGCCGTTGTCAATCTTGTTCCTGCAAAAAGAAATACGATTTAGGAAGTTCGAAATCATGTGAAAATCGACCACGTGAACTATGTAATAGTATTATGTTGTGCACTTAATTTTTTGGTTTAATATCACACCTCTTGCATCTACAAGGGCTTTCAGTTCTCCAGTCCTGGTATTATCAACGGAACTAATAAAAGTGCTTAGGCAAACTTGCCCTGAATCTAGCACTCCAGTTGGCCAACTCCTCCTGCTCGTTGTGCCCCAGGTCGTAACTAAAATAGCTCCTCCCTGCCAAAAGTAAGGTTGTTATGATGATCTTATGTGATGAACACATGTTACGGGTTCATCCACTTCTTTATGCACACAAATCTGATCACGAACACAGCGGAGAGCACTGAAAAGAACAACGTTGCTATATGCCGTGATGCCTTAACTTGTAAGAAAAATAATGAGATACAGACTGCACTTACTGATCTCTTCCAACGATTTGCTGACATCACTGCCCCAGACTGAACCAAGTGTATCTTGCCTGAAAATATTACATTTCCCATACATCAAGATCTTAAAAATGGAAACGAACAAAACCAAAAATTCTGCAAATAATGAGAATGTCATGAATTCAGAGATGAAAGCACAATCTACTGGGAATTAGGGGAGTCTAAATTAGCTGCATGAAAGCAACAATAGAGTCCTTGACTCGACAGGCAGCTCCCAGTTGTCTCTCCTTTTATCGAAAAGCCAAAGGAGCTAGGCCCAGTTCTTTTCACACAGGATTCTGCAGAATCAAGATTTTGGAAAATTCTCCCAGAATCTGCTTCTCCCAGAATCTGTTGCCGAGTTCTTTTCTGGGATTGTAGGTTGAGATTCTGGAAAGAGTTGTGAGTTGAAATGTCTGTAGTACCCTTAGACAAAAAATGTTTGATGAATTTATTAACACCTTGTTGTTTCTAACAGTATATAGTCGAATATGAGTACGAAAGTGATTTCCGAATGTCATAAAAAGTGCTAAATATTACATTTAGAATGGATTTAAAGATTTGTTCATTACAAGAGTGGATGAACTAAAAAAAGGATAATCTCAAGGTACGAGACTAGCAGCAATCGCCTCGCGTACTGTGTTCATGGTACCATCATCTTCTGGTGGTAGAGCATTGGCACCTGTAAATGACAATGGAGGTTGCACATATGCATCATTGTCGAACTTGTCAAAATGCTCATCACGTAACTTGCTATCACGAATCCAATTGTGGAGACACATGCATGCAGTGACAATCATCTTTTGGGTCTCCGGTTTGTACCGAGGTATGCCTCCATCTCCAAGAATTCGCCATTTCATCTTGAAAACATCAAATGTTCTTTCGATGACATTTCGCAATGAAGAATGTCGATGGTTGAATGTCTCATATCTTCCAACTGGTGGGTATTGTTGGAAATCTGGTACATGGTATCGTTGCCCTTTGTATGGAGATAGATATCCAACCCTATTTGGATATCCGGAGTCGACAAGATGTTCTCAAGATAATATTTGTAAATTTCTCTAATTTCTTTTGTTGATGTCGTACTGTAGATAAATATTATCTTGTCGACTCCGGATATCCAAACAGGGTTGGATATCTATCTCCATACAAAGGGCAACGATACCATGTACCAGATTTCCAACAACACCCACCAGTTGGAAGATATGAGACATTCAACCATCGACATTCTTCATTGCGAAATGTCATCGAAAGAACATTTGATGTTCTCAAGATGAAATGGCGAATTCTTGGAGATGGAGGCATACCTCGGTACAAACCGGAGACCCAAAAGATGATTGTCACTGCATGCATGTGTCTCCACAATTGGATTCGTGATAGCAAGTTACGTGATGAGCATTTTGACAAGTTCGACAATGATGCATATGTGCAACCTCCATTGTCATTTACAGGTGCCAATGCTCTACCACCAGAAGATGATGGTACCATGAACACAGTACGCGAGGCGATTGCTGCTAGTCTCGTACCTTGAGATTATCCTTTTTTTAGTTCATCCACTCTTGTAATGAACAAATCTTTAAATCCATTCTAAATGTAATATTTAGCACTTTTTATGACATTCGGAAATCACTTTCGTACTCATATTCGACTATATACTGTTAGAAACAATAAGGTGTTAATAAATTCATCAAACATTTTCTGTCTAAGGGTACTACAGACATTTCAACTCACAACTCTTTCCAGAATCTCAACCTACAATCCCAGAAAAGAACTCGGCAACAGATTCTGGGAGAAGCAGATTCTGGGAGAATTTTCTAAAATCTTGATTCTGCAGAATCCTGTGTGAAAAGAACTGGGCCTTAGATTTATGTGCAACTGAACACTAAATAACTTATTTTTGCTACCCGTTCGTGCTTGCTATGGAAAAAAATAGAGGTATTTCTCCCCCATTTTATTAGTTGGTGGTTCCATCATTGATAATCGATAAAAGTTCAATTCTGTAAGTTAGAAAGACCCGCACATGAACATCCCTCAAGATAAAGGCTGCATTTACATGGAAGGCGAAAAAACATGAGCAAATTGTTAAGTATTAGCTTGTCAAGAACTGATAGGTTTCAGTTTTAGGCATGGATCTGAGGTATCTCGAATTGGAGTTCCTTGCACCTTGATTCAAATTCTGTTCACAATATTAATCTAGAAAGAAACTCACCTTATACATGGAATGATGCAACAAAGCCTGCACCGTGTCTTGAAAATCCACACACATACTTTCAAATATCGGTAAGATTATTGGGCTTTGCTCACTTCTGCATAGAAGAAGAAGATACTGAGGCTTCACCCCCCCTCTATAACAGTATGGCTACATTCTTTTGCGCATATAACTACACTGTTCCATTTAATCTGTTGAGTACAGCAACAAATAGAAGAACCATGGTGTGGATAACAGATATATGAGTAATCTTCTATGCTGTAAAAACGTGGATGGTAAAACATGAATTGATAAAATGAAATATGGTAGTCCAAGTGAATTAATTACCTGTCCAGAAGCCATTAGAACTATCACCTGAAGAATTTCAGAAAAAAAGATGCGAGAACCAGTTTCCAATATCTGGCCAAAACAATCGACCATCTCCCAGTTTGAACAATACCTGTACAAAATTAGATTGGGAGGATACAATGTAATCATTGGGTGGAAGAAGCAAATCGTACATGGATGATAAAAAATAAAGATAGAGGGGAACCTAGAAGAGCACCATGCTGATGGATGTTCTGTCGCCGGAGTTAGAAGAGTGAGCGTAGAGGAAGCATATATACACATCGGAAGAATGAGAAACAAAGAGCCAGGCATCCATTAATGACAGCAAGGGGCGCACATCATCCACCATGAAGGGCTGGAGAGAAACTGAAGAGTGATTACTTCCTTCAAACCCACGGTAGCAGTTTCAAGAGACGACCAGCCGGACGGCGATTCACGGATTGATGAATTGGCCATCTCTGCGCCTCGAATCCGGGCTGGATGGATTCGACGTGGTCGGTCCACCGCACCTTGAATCGGGACAGACTGGATGCATTGGATCCTCTCTGCGCCTCGGATCTGGAGTGGATGGATTCGATGCGGTCGCTCCCGCTGCGCCTCCAATCGGGACTTTTTTTGGAAGCAACCGAATCAGGAGTGGATGGATTGGAGTATGCGGTCGCTCCGCCGCGCCTCGATCGGGATTGGATTAGGGTTTACGGCCACGAGTGGACGGACCTAACACAGTCGCTTGTACGCCTCCCAAGCCCAGTGCCTTCGGCTGCCCGAATGGGAGGGTAATAGAAGCCCATTAAACCCAATTTAACGACAGAGGCCCAAAAAAGTCACGAGAGCAGCGGCCCAGAAGGGTTGGCGCTCAACTGTAGCGAACGAAGCGAACCTACCTGCGATCCAGGGCCAATCCGACGACCGAAAATCGCAAAAAGTGACGATCGGACGGCTGGGAGTGCTGATGACCCGAGAGGGCTGGAAAAGTGCTCGGTTATAATAATTTTAAATACGCACACTCGTGCGTATTTTAGAAAAAGAAGTTATGAAGAAGAATGGGGATCATGGATCAGGTCGACTTGGCCATGCCGGTTGATAGGTCGGGGTCTGTAATCCTGGAACACTTACTTTCTTTACTGGTCGAATAGCTAGAAATGCATCCTTCGGTAATGATGGGGACATGTACTAAGGATAGGGTAACAGGCCTGACCTACAGACCTTAGAGCATCTACAGCCGGACCCCTCAAATCCGCCTCATACGCCCGGACGGGCCGCCCGGTCACTGTCCGGTCATAATTTTTTGACCCAGACAGGCCCCTCAAACGGCCCTCAAACGCCAGGACTGGCTGGCACCCCCCATATCCAGCCCAAATATGGGGCGGATATGAGAGCGCCTGGACACGCCTGCCACGTCGAACCCAGCCCACGCTGGTCCACCCGATCCCACATAGAATCCTCCCCATCTGCTCGCCAGACCAAACCCTAGCCACTTCACTCCCCTCCCCTCCACTCCCCTCTGCCACCCAAGCTTGTCTCTGGCTCCTTCCAGTTCTCTCCGGCATGGCGGGCATCAGATCTGAGCCATTCACCTCCAGATCCCGTCAACCCCGAGCTAATCCCGCGGCCTCAAGGAGGAGATCGCAGCCCGGCTTGCGCTTCGTCGTGCCCAGGAGGAGGCCCGTTGACGGCTGCGCTAGGACTCCATCTGTCGGGAATCTATTGCATCTGCCTAAATAGGGCATGGATCCGGGGCTAGGCCGGCCATAACTGCCTCACTGGAGCCCGTGCGGTCCGTCTGGCGTCCGAACGCGCTGGCAGACGCGCAACCCCTCGGTGGCGCATCAATATTGGGGACGCACCATCGTCCCACAAGGCCATGGCACGGCGTGCACACCATGCAACGCACCGGGCGCGGGAGGCGGCGAACGTCGGCGGCTCGTCCCCGGATGGATCCATCATCAATCTAACATCCACCGGCACCGTTCAGGTTTCGGTCTCTGATGAGGAAGAGTAGGGCATGGGAGACGGCGGGGCCTTGAGTCCCGTGAGCCAGCTCGTGTCCCATGCCCTACCATACCTTGTCGGCGGCCGGCCCAACACTCTGAGGAGCGTTGAGGGCCGCCGGACATGGCCAGGGCAGAGCCGGGCGAGCAGGAAGCGGAACCGGACGAGCTCCGCGTAGATTAGGTTTCACGTTGCATGTAATAATATGGATTTGAGGTTTCTAATTTGAGGTATCCGTATGTAAAATGCGTTTTTTGAGGGGTGGACGGTCTCTGTCTGCGGACACACCCCGGCACGTCCGCGGGCGTTTGGGGGGTCATATTTGCCAAGTCCGGTTGTAGATGCTCTTACCCTAGGACACCTTACTGGGCCCTAGAGCCAGATCAACATCTAGATGCTATGCCACCTGGTGATCCACTCGAAAGCCACCAGTGGTACGTCTCCAACGTATCTATAATTTTTTATTGTTCCATGTTGTTATATTATCATTCTTGAATGTTTTACAATCATTTTACAGCAACTTTATATAATTTTTTGGGACTAACCTATTGACATAGTGCCCAGTGCCAGTTGCAGTTTTTTTGCTTGTTTTTTACTTCGCAGAAAATCAATATCAAACGGAGTCCAAATGCAGCGAAACTTTTTGGAGATTTTTTCTGGACCAGAAGACACCTGTTGGGCCAAAGAAGTACCAGAGGGGGGCTCCGAGGGGAGCACAACCCACCAGGGCGCGCCTGGAGGCCCAGGCGCGCCCAGGTGGGTTGTGCCCACCCCGGTGGCCTCCCGCGCCGCCTCTTTGCTCTATAAATACCTCAATATTCCAGAAACCCTAGGGGAGTCGACAAAAATCAATTCCAGCCGCCGCAAGTTCCAGAACCACTAGATCCAATCTAGACACCATCACGGAGGGGTTCATCATCCTCATTGGTGCCTCTCCGATGATGCGTGAGTAGTTCATTGTACACCTACGGGTCCGTAGTTAGTAGCTAGATGGCTTCCTCTCTCTCTTTTGATTCTCAATACAGTGGTCTCTTGGAGATCTATTTGATGCAACTCTTTTTGCGGTGTGTTTGTTGGGATCCGATGAACTTTGAGTTTATGATCAGATCTATGTTTTTATCCATGGAAGTTATTTGAGTCTTTTGATCTCTTATATGCATGATTACTTATAGCCTCGTATTTCTTCTTCGAATCTTTGGTTTAGTTAGGCCAACTAGATCGATTTTTCTTGCCATGGGAAGAGGTGCTTTGTGATGGGTTTGATCTTACGGTGCTTGATCCCAGTGACAGAAGGGGAACCGACACGTATGTATCGTTGCTATTAAGGATAACAAGATGGGGTCTATTTCTACATAAATAGATCTTGTCTACATCATGTCATCGTTCTTATTGCATTACTCTGTTTGTCCATGAACTTAATACACTAGATGCATGCTGGATAGCGGTTGATGTGTGGAGTAATAGTAGTAGATGCGGGCAGGAGTCGGTCTACTAATCTTGGACGTGATGCCTATGTAATGATCATTGCCTGGATATCATCATGATTATTTAAAGTTCTATCAATTGCCCAACGGCAATTTGTTTACTCGATGCATGCTATTTTTCTCGAGAGAAGCCACTAGTGAAATCTACGGCCCCCGGGTCTCTTCTTTATTATATTTGCCTTCACGATTTTTTTGCTTTTATTTTTAGATCTATTAATCCAAAAATACAAAAACACCTTGCTGCAAATTATTATTATTTATTTTATCTCGCATTCCCGTGAGATCTATTTATCCAATCTACTACAATTTTACCTATCTTTTTACACTACAAAAAAATACACTTCCGTGATGATACGTGTTTGTCACAGTAGGTCACCTTTTCTGTCATGTATGTACATCCATGACGATTTTATGACAGAATCAAGATAGTCATACCTGTGCTGTCGTAGAAGTGTTCCATGACAATACCAAAATTATCATCACGGAAGTGTTCACTTCCATGACGATAAATGACGCGTCATGGAAGTGCTTTAGTCAAGGGTAACCGACACGTGGTATCCACCGTAATGGTTCGTTGTTAGCTATCAGGTCCGGTTTTGGATCCGATAACCCATTAACAGCCCGGACCAGTGGGGATTTTCCACGTGTAAAATTCTCATTGGCCGGAGGAAACATGTGTCAGCTCGTCATTGGGTCAGATAGGCGCCTATGATATGTCGACACGTGCGACGGCCCACCATTGGCTCATTTAGCTTACAAAGGCTGGCCCATTTGACTTGGTCAAAAGTTAGCGGATTGGCCCATGAAAAGCCCGTTAACAGTTTGTTCGCAAATAGCCATTTTACGGCCCGGTAACTCACGGCCCGTTAGGGCCTTCCTGAAATCGTCCCAACAACGTCATGTGGGCCGTCGAATATAACACCAGCTTGTTTCACTTTCGGCCCATGTATGGCCCACAACGTCTTTCGGCCCATATGAGGCCTTTCGTATCTTTAGGCTCTTTAGTGGCCCACGGTGACTCTAGCCCATAATGAACAGTAAATTTCTTTGTACCCATTAACGGCCCATGATTCACATGGGCCATTTCCATCCCGTGTTTGCTTTCGGCCTACTGATGGCCCATACGTTCTTGGGTCCTTTCCGGCCCTCGATTACTTCTGGCCCGTTACTGGCCTATTCCCCTCATGGGAAAATTTTGGCCCATGCAAGAATCGGCCCGTTTGTGGCCTGTTAACCCGTTGCGCCATTTCCAGCCCGTCTTATATTCTGGCCCATTAACGACCCATTATGCTTGTGATAGAATTAAGCCTTTGCTGTCCTCCAACCTGTTAACGGCCCGTTACCGTGCTGGGCCTCTACCAATTACGCCCGTTTACGGCCCATGTGGACCCATTTATCCGACGGCCTTAGGCCCACTGATGCTACGGCCCGTTGGAGGCCCATTTATCTGACGGCCCGTAGGAGGCCCATGGATCCTACGGCCCGTAGCAGGGTCAAGGTTACAATGGTCCGTATATGGACCATGGTTGTTGCGGCCACTAGCAAACCAGGGAAAAAGAAGACTAGGAAATAAGCCCAAAACTGACGCTAGGCTATTAAGGCGATTGCACAGATTACATCGACTGGGCATCAAAGTTCGCCGCCAGTGCAAATATAGGGAACATCCTACACTACAAAAAATGGCTTGCTGTTTTCTTCAGCCGATGGCTGCACGTTAAGAACAAATTTTGTATCGCAACAAAACAAATTACAACCATAAAACAAAAGGAAGGTTGGCATAAAAGTTAATAGTCTGGCAGATAAATGCACCACTGGAAGTTCAGAAGCTCAGTTCATTTGACAAGACTGTTACGTTTTCATGCTGTATTGTCTGATGGAGCACCATAACCTCCGCCTTCATTTCTCCTAGGCTCCTGAACAACATAGCAAATGTCTGATAGTCTGGTTTCAAAATCATGCATATCTTGACATCGAATAATGTCTATCCTTGTTTCACAAAGGGTCTCTGTTAGGGAATGGACTTATGTCTGGAGCGCAGATATAACATTGTTTTGAGCTTGCATATCTTGATCATGAGGCAGTTTGGACGAGATTGCCTTAACAACCAACCCAGTATTACGCAAGAACGTGCTTTTGGCACTGTTAGTGGACAGGTACTGACCCACTGCAGCAAGAGGTGACGTTGCAGTTATAGTTGCCTCATCACCATAAGAAGGTGGCGGTTCCACCATTTTTTCCATAGCTTGCTGAAAAGTTGAGTTTTTACATTAGTAGTACCAGAACAGAGGATATTAAGGAGGCAGCAAAACCAAACAAAATAGCTTTGGTCTATATACAAAACTTATTCTGGTGAACCCATGTAAAATATTAGTTGTATTTTACTACAAAGTACATAATAAAACCAGGTTCCAAACATATGACCATGTACCATGGCTAATGTATTGTCTATTTCTTCACATTGTATTGACAACTAAGGATAAAGAGACAAAGTTTATAATACGGTAAGCATAGTATGACATCATTCATATCACAAAACAACTGAGAACAGACAAACAGACAATTGTAACGTTGTGTGGGCAAGTCCAACACAGAACTAGATTACAGATCAAGATGAAAGGAACACCACTCCTCTCTTTTAAACCTTGTAAGGTGCAATGATACTCTAAGACAATTGTGTATAAAATTGAAAAGAGTAATAGACATTGGCTGCAAACCATGCAGTTCAATGCACAAGTCCGAGTAAGTAGTAGTTAAAAGGCATGAGGATTAAGGACTTGCAACGGCGGCTTTGACTGGTGTAGTCATGCCATTCGTCTTGCTGGTGTGATAGTCCTTGAAGATTTCCACAGCATTTGGTTCAGGTAATTTTTGGTCCTTGCGGGCTTTCATCTGCATTTGGAACAAGTCAATATAGATCTGATAATATGGTACAATAAAAAGAGTGAAACAACAGTTAATTACAAGAGCCTCGCAGTGTGCAATATAGCTATGAGATCCTGTCGTCTGTTGGAATTTCACTTTCGTACGGTTGGCCTTGTTCTTTGAATAGTTCACCTACAAGGAGATAGATTTGTGAGGCACATGCGTAAATATGACTTCAACATGTGATCTGATCACATATATATAATGTACCTGATACTTTGGATTAGACCAGTGTTTAACGAGGCCTCTCCAGTCTTCATCCGATATATTTTCCACTGGATATGTTTGGGCAAGTTCACTATTAGCCTTGCCTTCAAAGTGAGTTTTCCTCAAGTTATACCGATACTGTCGCAAAGCATACTTGAAAACATGGGCGCAAGCTTGTCTGGTTGCATCATCTTGGCTATACAATTTGAACCTCATCTGTTGAAAACTATGGGGGTCTCATTATCAGCAACCTAGAAAGTAGGGGACAGAGCAAGAGGATATTACTAGTTTCCATACATAAACATACTCTTTGTCATTCCTACACTAAATCCATGTTGGGAGGATACGTACATGACACCTAACGGCAACCGCTGCCTCTAATACTAACTTGGCTGACTCTGTAGCATCACGTGGCCTTTTTAAACCTGCCTCAAAACGGATCTACATTCTTCCTCCTCTAGACTTAGTTAACCTATTGAGCATTATCCTTGATGTCTGTTTCCTCTTGTGCCTAGGTGCTAGTCCAACAACGAACATAGGAAGTGTTAGTCTACATCAAACTGTGAGACTACATATAAAGAAGCATGCAACTGTAACTTGACTCCAGCAACTACCTTCTTGCTGTTGAAGCACACAAAGTTCATCTGAACTAGCCAACTCGTCTTGTGTCAAGAGTGCTTCGGAAGTAGTGACAGTTGGCAAGGGAGCTTGGGAACGTGCTGCTAGCTGAGTTGACAAACAAGTAACTCATGCAACTGGTGGTACTGTGGAACGTGTTGCAACAACTAGGGTTGTCTCTGCTTGTTTGGTGGCAGCTATTGGTTTCTGTTTGGCTTGTTCTGCAGCTCGTGTAGCACGGGATACCCCGTTTGTACAATTTTCCGCTGGACATTGACCTTCTATTGCACCATGAGTACCAGCAGAATCTGCAGGATTCTTCCGCTTCCCTTTCCATGTGTCCTTAGTACTAACACCATCCCCTGTCATTCTATGTTCCTTCCTATTTCTCCGTGCCATGTTAAGTCAAGCCGACAAGAAAAAGGAATAACAATTTAGTTCTTCAGAACAAATTGATGCGTTATAAAGACGAACTGAACTTTGATGTTAGGCAATGATGACCCACAAGTATAGGGGATCTATCGTAGTCCTTTCGATAAGTAAGAGTGTCGAACCCAACGAGGAGCAGAAGGAAATGATAAGCGGTTTTCAGCAAGGTATTCTCTGCAAGCACTGAAATTATAGATAACAGATAGTTTTGTGATAAGATAATTTGTAACGAGCAACAAGTAACAAAAGTAAATAAAGTGCAGCAAGGTGGCCCAATCCCTTTTGTAGCAAAGGACAAGCCTGGACAAACTCTTATATAGAAGAAAGTGCTCCCGAGGACACATGGGAATTATCGTCAAGCTAGTTTTCATCACATTCATATGATTCACGTTCGGTACTCTGATAATTTGATATGTGGGTGGACCAGTGCTTGGGTGCTGTCCTTACTTGGACAAGCATCCCACTTATGATTAACTCCTATTGCAAGCATCCGCAACTATAAAAGAAGTATTAAGGTAAACCTAACCATAGCATGAAACATATGGATCCAAATCAGCCCCTTACGAAGCAACACATAAACTAGGGTTTAAGCTTCTGTCACTCTAGCAACCCATCATCTACTTATTACTTCCCAATGCCTTCCTCTAGGCCCAAATAATGGTGAAGTGTCATGTAGTCGACGTTCACATAACACCACTATAGGAGAGACAACATACATCTCATCAAAATATCGAACGAATACCGAATTCACATGACTACTAATAGCAAGACTTCTCCCATGTCCTCAGGAACAAACGTAACTACTCACAAAGCATATTCATGTTCATAATCAGAGGGGTATTAATATGCATATAGGATCTGAACATATGATCTTCCACCAAATAAACCAACTAGCATCAACTACGAGGAGTAATCAACACTACTAGCAACCTACAGGTACCAATCCCAGACTTAGAGACAAGAATTGGATACAAGAGATGAACTAGGGTTTGAGAGGAGATGGTGCTGGTGAAGATGTTGATGGAGATTGCCCCCCTCCCGATGAGAGGAGCGTTGGTGATGACGATTGAGGGAGTCCTGGATTAGGGGGTCTCCGGACAGCCGGACTATCTCCATTGGCCGGACTGTTAGACTATGAAGATACAAGATTGAAGACTTCGTCTCGTGTCCGGATGGGACTCTACTTGGCGTGGAAGGCAAGCTAGGCAATACGTATATGGATATCTCCTCCTTTGTAACCGACCTTGTGTAACCCTAACCCTCTCCGGTGTCTATATAAACCGAAGGGTTTTAGTCCGTAGGACAATAATCACAACATACAATCATACCATAGGCTAGCTTCTAGGATTTAGCCTCTCTGATCTCGTGGTAGATCTACTCTTGTAATACCCATATCATCAATATTAATCAAGCAGGACGTAGGGTTTTACCTCCATCAAGAGGGCCCGAACCTGGGTAAAACTTCGTGTCCCTTGTCTCCTGTTACCATCCAGCCTAGACGCACAGTTCGGGACCCCCTACCCGAGATCCGCCGGTTTTGACACAACAAGGATAAGCGCCGCATTAACGGCGAAAGTACTGAGGATACGGCAGTCAATGCCGGATTCAAAGGCTCTAAACCCGGTCAGCGGAAAAAGCCATTCAAACAAAGTATGCCGGGTCTGTCCAGCTTGGACCGTATACTCGATCGCTCGTGTCAAATACACGGCACCCCAGACAAGCCAGCCAATCACACCAACAGGGATTGTTGGGTGTTCAAGCAGGCCGGCAAGTTAATTGCCGAAAACAAGGACAAGGGGCCGCATAGCGATGACGAGGAAGAACCCCGGTAGCCGCACACTGGAGGATAGAAGAGGTTTCCCCCGCAAGTGCGGACGGTGAACATGATATACGCAACCCACATCCCCAAGAGGGAGCGGAAGCGTGCGCTCAGGGACGTATACGCGTTGGAGCCAGTCGCCCCAAAGTTCAACCCTTGGTCCTCCTGTCCGATCACCTTCGATCGCAGGGACCACCCCACTAGTATCCGTCATGGAAGATTCGCCGCACTGGTCCTAGACCCAATCATCAACGTATTTCACCTCACTCGAGTCCTTATGGACGGCGGCAGCAGCCTGAACCTGCTTTATCAGGACACAGTGCGCAAAATGGGTATAGACCCCTCAAGGATCAAACCAACAAAAACGACCTTTAAGGGTGTCATTCAAGGCGTAGAGGCCCACTTCACAGGCTCAATTACACTGGAAGTGGTCTTCGAATCTCCGAATAACTTCCAAAGCGAAGAGTTAATCTTCGACATAGTCCCTTCCGCAGTGGTTATCACGCGCTGCTCGGACGAACCGCATTTGCTAGATTCAATGCGGTACCACATTATGCATACCTCAAGCTCAAGATGCCAGGACCTCACGGAGTTATTACAGTCAATGGAAACACAGAGCGCTCTCTCCGAACAGAGGAGCACACCACGACCCTTGCAGCAGAAGCGCAAAGCAGCCTCTCAAGGCAATCTACCAGTTCGGCGTTTCAAAGCCCGGACACCTTCAAGCGCACTCGGGCAATCGGCAAACAGACCACCTGGCGTGATCTGAGCTCGCATAGCAACACGACGGCCACCCAACCCTAGCCCAACGGCGATATTC
Source organism: Triticum urartu (assembly GCF_003073215.2). Lineage (NCBI taxonomy): Eukaryota > Viridiplantae > Streptophyta > Magnoliopsida > Poales > Poaceae > Triticum > Triticum urartu. Next base: position 428,759,164 of record NC_053027.1, read on the forward strand.
GTGCCACGCGTACATAATTACGCATTAAAAATACCATGGGCACAGGTGGGGAGGGGGGCACAACTGCGGCACGCCCCAAAACGCGGCCTAAACCGCACTAGGGGCTTCCCGTTTGGTTATTTTTTCTTCTTCTTTTAGGACTTTAATCTCTGGAAACACTGTCCGGCCGCTCCACTGCCGAACACATGATACAGCAACCAAGGAGGCAGACAACTACGGAATTCCCAGGTGGATTACAGATTTCATATCATTTCTCAGCTCGCCCTTGGAAGGGACATAGTCATACTCTTTTGCTTATTGCACTATCTGTATCACTCTGCTTTAATACAATTTTCCAATATACAATGCATGACACTATGACTATTATTGAATTTTTGTTATATATATATCTATGTGTTCATTAACGACGCCTTGCAACCGTACACTCTGGTACGACCGATGCACCAGGGGCTTACGTACCCACAATATGGTGTGAAAAGTCCGAACACTTTCACAAGTGCGGCACCCCGAACTTATAGCATTATATGCATCAGCTCCGAATCATGTCTTTGGTCAAATGTTGGGTTTGCCCGGCTCCTATGTTTTGGTACCTTACGTTCCGCTCTATCGGCTAAGGTAGCGCTAGGAGAACTACTGCGATTGTGCCCCGGTTCTGCCGGGCCGAGCACCTCAGTAGAGAAAGCTAAAACTGACTGTCATGATAAGGCGAGAGACTGGTCGCTGTTCGACGAGGTTTTTCGAGTCCCTAAAGACTTATGCCGCTTAGGGCGAGGGGCCGGCTCCGTCCGGCTTACAGGCATGTATCGCGCCCCGAATTCGGCCTTCCGAATACCAGGGGCTTCGCCGAAATTTAAAATTATAGAATTCTATGGCTAAGTGAGAGTGATAAAGCATTATTAGTCCGGTTGCCTTGTTCGTTGTGCTGAGCACCTCCCTCGAAGGACCCAAACATGGGAACAAGAGTGCTCAGGTTTATCCCGAACACCCCAGCACTCGTGGTATGGGGACAGAAGCCGAGGACTAGCCGTCTCTCAGATTGGATAAACAGCCAAACAGAAGGTAATATTTTAAATTCACACAAGCGTTGCATAGCGCATATGAAACAAGTTTTCATCACACAGGATAAAAAACGAGCAAGTCTCATTCAAATATTACATTTCGTGAACACTCATCCGCGATAAGAAGGGCGCCTGACAAAACACCCTCGTAGTACATCTCGGGGTGGCGGTGCTCCTTGCCCTCCGGCGGCCCCTCCTTGATCAACTTCACAGCGTCTAGCTTGACCCACTACGTTTTGACATGGGCGAAAGCCCGGCGTGCTCCTTCAATGCAGACGGACCGCTGGACGACCTCCAGCCGTGGGCAGGCATCCACAAGCCGCCTCACCAGGCCGAAGAAGCTGTTTGGAAGGGCGTCGCCAGGCCACAACCGGACTATGAAGCCCCTCATGGCCTGATCGGCGGCCTTATGTAGCTCGGCCATCTGCTTCAGCTGGTCGCTCATTGGCACCGGATGTTCGGCCTCAGCATACTGAGACCAGAACAGCTTCTCCGTCGAGCTTCCGTCCTCGGCCTGGTAGAATAGTGCGGCATCGGACACACTGCGGGGCAAATCCGCGAATGCTCCTGAAGAGCTCCGGATTCGGGTAAGTAATCGGTAATTCACCTTTACATGCTTGCTTTGCATATAGAAAGCCTTACCCGCCGCTATCTTCTTCATCGCGTCGATCTCCTGAAGAGCCTTCTGGGCCTCGGCCTTGGCACTCTTCGCGCTCTCACGGGCCGCGGCAAGCTCAGACTCTCGCGTCTTCAAGTCAAGCTCCAACGCCTCATGCTTCGTCACGAGAGCCTGGAGCTCTTGCTGCACCTCGCCCACATGAGCCTCGTGCCTCTCTCACTCGGTGCGCTCCTTGGCCGATGTATCTTCGGCCTTGGTCAGCGCTTGCTTCAGGGTCGCCACCTCGGTCGTGGCCCCTGGCAAACATACAAAGATCCTGTCATTTAGCAATCACGTCCTTTTTCCCATCTATAGACGGGGGTATCACTTACCCTCGTTCTCCTTGAGCTGCCTCTTAGCAAGGCCGAGCTCTTTCTGTACCCCTTGAGGGCCTCCTTCAGTACGGCGACCTCCGCAGTTAGTGCGGCGGACGCTAGCAGCGAAGCCTGCATATGCATATTGACATACTTATATTAGACTCCTGCGATATTATTTTGATCCTCTGGTCGGCTTTTCTTTGTGAACACCGAACAAAGCATCAGGGGCTACTGTCTATGCGGTAATACTTCTACTACATTTTAAAACACTTACCTCGAAGCCTGTTAGAAGGCTAGTACAGGCTTCAGTCAATCCGCTCTTGGCGGACTGAACCTTCTGGATCACCGCACTCATGATAGTGCGGTGCTCCTCCTCGATGGAAGCGCTGCGAAGCGCTTCCAACATATTGTCCGGCGCCTCTGGATGGACAGAGGTCACTGGCACAGGCGTTTCACCCCCCTTAGAAGGGGACCGCCTGCCCGAGCTCGGAACCGTTGGAGGGTCCGGCGCGGTGTTCGGCTGAGGGCCAAACCCGGAGCTCTCGGGGACCCCGTCCCCTCGGCTCCCGGAGTCCGTAAGGTCGCCTTGAGGCGCCTCCGGGACTGTCCCCCCTCGATCCGGTGCCTCTTGAGACAGCACTTCGGCGTCGTCGGCTGGATGAGGGGAGGTGGCGGTCGGGATTGGATCGCTATCCATGTCCGACGAGCCCAGGGAGCCATCCGAGGATACCTCGATATTGGCTCGGGGCGGCCTGCACAATTGAGTTCGGCGTTAGGGAAAGCAATGCGACAAAGGAATCCTATGGGTTACTTTGGTATCCGAATACTTACGATCTCCCCTGGGGCTTGGCCCTGGGCAACCACTCGTCTTCACTTTCGTCGGCGGCGGTAGAGCTGTCCGGAAGGAGCATCCTTCCCTTCTTGGACCCTACGGCCTTCCCAGTTGGGGCGGCCTTCCTTTTCTTGTCTCCCCCAGTCGGTGGGGGAGCCTCTTCTTCCTCTTCCTCATCTTCAGGGGAAGAGTGCGCTGCAGAGTCATCAGACGGTGAGTCCGACGACGCCTGGCGTCAGGAACTCTTTCGAGATCCCTTGGCCTTCTTGGTCTTCTCCGGCACCTTGTAAGGGGCCGGAGTCAACATCTTCACTAGAAGGGCGTCTGCAGGGCCTTCGGACAAGGGAGCCGGACAGTCGATTGTCCGGCCATCTTTTGCCAGTCCTGTTAACGGCACGGGAGTTTAGAAAACAAATATCCTGTGAAGGGTAAAACAACTTACCGCACTGACGTGGCGCTTCGCGCTGAATCCATGATCCTCAGTAATGGGGGGAGGGACCGCGGCGCCCTTTAACAGCACCCTCCAGGCATCTTCATGAGTCGTGTCGAAGAGCCTGTTCAGAGTTCGGTGCTGCGCCGGATTGAATTCCCACAAGGTAAACTCCCGTTGTTGGCACGGGAGTATCCGGCGGACGAGCATAACCTGGACTATGTTGACAAGCTTGAGCTTCTTATCCACCATGTTCTGAATATATGACTGGAGTCCGGTCAGCTCTTTTGAATTACCCCATGACAGGCCCTTCTCTTTCCAGGAGGTGAGCCGCATGGGGATGCCAGATCGGAACTCGGGGGCAGCTACCCATGCGGGGTCGCGTGGCTCGGTGATATAGAACCACCCCGATTGCCACCCCTTTATGGTGTCCACGAAGGTGCCCTCGAGCCATGTGATGTTGGGCATCTTGCCCACCATGGCGCCTCCGCACTCCGCCTGGTGGCCGCTCATTACCTTCGGCTTGACATTGAAGGTCTTCAGCCATAAGCCGAAGTGGGGCTTGATGCAGAGGAAGGCCTCGCACACAATGATAAACGCCGAGATGTTGAGGATGAAGTTCGGGGCCAGATTGTGGAAATCCAAGGCGTAGTAAAACATGAGCCCCCGGACGAAGGGATGGAGAGGGAATCCCAGTCCGGGAGGAAATGGGTGAGGAATACCACCCTCTCATGGGGCTCAGGGGTGGGGATGAGCTGTCCCTCATCTGGGAGCCGGTGCGCGATATCGTCGGGCAGGTATCTGGCTCTCCTCAGTTTCTTGACGTCTCCCTCTGTGATGGAGGAGACCATCCACTTGCCTCCTGCTTTGGACATGGTTGGAGAAGGTTGAGATGGAAGTGAGGACTTGGGCGCTAGAGCTCGAGTGTGCGGGAGCGGATGAGCAGAGGAGGAAGAAGGCGTGGATAGGAAGGTGAATCCTTATCCCTTTATATGGGCGGACAAAGTTAAACGTCCCCACTTGCCTGGTAAAACTCGCTTGTCCCCCAAGCGCCGCAATTGATGGCGTGGTTGGGTTACCCACACCCATATTGATGAGAATCCCATAATAAGGGGACACGATCTCTGCTTTGACAAGACGTGTCGAAAAATTGCCTCGCGTTATGTGCGGGGCTGGTTAAAAGAAATGGTTCGAATAATCACCGGGCCATGATGTAACGTCATGTTGCCAAAACAAGCTAGCGGATTAGATCTGTGAAAACATTTTTCTTTCTACGGTGAAATGTGGAACTTATTTTGCAGGGTCGGACACTATCCTCATATTCAAATTCTTCTGTGATGTATTCGGAGAAGGAACCCGCCTTGCAATGCCGAAGACAACTGCGCGCCGGACTCATCGTCATTGAAGCCTGGTTCAGGGGCTACTGAGGGAGTCCTGGATTAGGGGGTCTCCGGACAGCCAGACTATCTCCATTGGCTGGACTGTTAGACTATGAAGATACAAGATTGAAGACTTCGTCTCATGTCCGGATGGGACTCTACTTGGCATGGAAGGCAAGCTAGGCAATATGTATATGGATATCTCCTGCTTTGTAACCGACCTTGTGTAACCCTAACCCTCTCCGGTGTCTATATAAACCGAAGGGTTTTAGTCCGTAGGACAACAATCACAACATACAATCATACCATAGGCTAGCTTCTAGGGTTTAGCCTCTCTGATCTTGTGGTAGATCTACTCTTGTAATACCCATATCATCAATATTAATCAAGCAGGACGTAGGGTTTTACCTCCATCAAGAGGGCCCGAACCTGGGTAAAACTTGGTGTCCATTGTCTCCTGTTACCATCCAGCCTAGACGCACAGTTCTGGACCCCCTACTCGAGATCCGCCGGTTTTGACACCGACAACGATGGCGATGATTCCCCCCTCCCGGAGGGACGTGTCCCCGGCAGAACAGCTCTGCCGGAGCCCTAGATTGGTTCCGCCAAGGTTCCGCCTCGTGGCGGCGGAGTCTCGTCCCGAAAGCTTGCTTATGATTTTTTTCCTCAATGAAAGACTCCATATAGCAGAAGATGGGCATCGGAGGGCCACCAGGGTGCCCACGAGGCAGGGGTGCGCCCAGGGGGGTAGGGCGCGCCCCCCACCCTCGTGGCTAGTGAGTGGCCCCCTCTGGTACTTCTTGCACTCAGTATTTTTTATATATTCTGGAAATAACTTCCGTGAAGTTTCAGGACTTTTGGAGCTGTGCAGAATAGGTCTCTAATATTTGCTCCTTTTGCAGCCTAGAATCCCAGCTGTCGGCATTCTCCCTCTTTATGTAAACCTTGTAAAATAAGAGAGAATAGGCATAAGTATTGTAACATAATGTGTAGTAACAACCCATAATGCAATAAATATCGATATAAAAGCATGATGCAAAATGGACATATCAACTCCCCCAAGCTTAGACCTCACTTGTCCTCAAGCGAAAGCCGAAATCGAAAAATATGTCCACATGTTTAGAGATAGAGGTGTCGATAAAAATAAAATACGGACATGAGGGCATCATGATCGTTCTTAGAACAACATCTTATATAATTATTGTCATATGATCTCTTATGCTAGAGTAACAATTCAATCACAATTTCAAGTATGAATCATAAACTTCATTGAAAACTAACAAACTATAATCTCAGTCATTGAAGCAATTGCAATTTATCATAACATAGGAAAGAGTCAATATAAGAGCTTTTCAGCAAGTCCACATACTCAACTATCATATAGTCTTTCACAATTGCTAACACTCACGCAATACTTATGAGTATGAAGTTTTAATCGGACACAGAGAAAGATAGGGGCTTATAGTTTTGCCTCCCAATGTTTTACCTCAAGGGTAAAGTCAACAATAATAGTTCATGAAAACTCACATCCAATTATCCATATATACCAGGATCTTTCCAACATATTGTGCTTGCCACAAGATAAAATGTAAAAAGGAAAGGTGAAGATCACCATGACTCTTATGTAGGGTGGGAAATAAAAGTAAAAGATAGGCCCTTCGTAGAGGGAAGCATAGGTTGTCATGCGCTTTTCTGGTTGGATGCACAAAATCTTAATGCGAAAGAACGTCACTTTATATTGCCACTTGTGATATGGACCTTTATTATGCAGTCTGTCGCTTTTATTTCTTCCACATCACAAGATCGTATAAAGCTTATTTTCTCCCACACTAATAAGTCATATATATTTAGAGAGCAATTTTTATTGCTTGCATCGATGACAACTTACTTGAAGGATCTTACTCAATCCATAGGTAGATATGGTGGACTCTCATGGCAAAACTAGGTTTAAGGGTATTTCGAAGCACAAGTAGTATCTCTACTTGGTGCAAAGAATTTGGCTAGCATGAGGGGAAAGGCAAGCTCAATCATGTTGGATGATCCATGACAATATAATTTATCTCAGATGTAAGAAAACATAACCCATTATGTTGTCTTCCTTGTCCAACATCAACTCTTTAGCATGTCATATTTTAATGAGTGCTCACAATCATAAAAGATGTCCAAGATAGTGTATTTATATGTGAAGACCTCTCTTTCTTTATTACTTCCTATTAATTTCAACGATGACCAACACTATGTTTGTCAACTCTCAACAACTTTTATTCATCATACTCTTTATATGTGAGCTCATTACTCTCCATAAGATCCATGTGATGTCTTTTATTTCTTTTTATTCTTTCTCTTTTCTTTTATGCACTCAAGATCATGGCAAAATAATCAAACCCTTGACTCAACACTAATCTTTATTATATAGCTCACGGACTCGATTACATAGAGGGATCATAAAGCAAAACACAAAACTAGATCATACCAAAAACTTTATTCTACTAGATCAAGATATTACTAAAAGGACCGAACCAAGAAAAACGATAAAGATAGAGATGTGATGGTGATACGATACCAGGGCACCTCCCCCAAGCTTGGCAGTTGCCAAGGGGAGTGCACATACCCATGTGATTATGTCTCCTTTTTCGGGGATGGTGATGTGATATTCTTGGCGATGATGCCCCTCAGGATACGATTCTCCTCCTCGAGCTTATTGACTTGCTGCTTGAGGTCCATTATTTCCTTTCGTAGCTTCCCTGTAATGGCCAAAGCTCCTTGCACCCAAGGATGTTGCATAGCTGCGGGAGAACAAGTGACACTCTTCTTCATATTTTTATAAGAAAGAAATCTAACATTGGAAGGGATAACCGAGTTTGGGATAGCCGAGCTCTGTAGTCCCCCCATTGTGAATCCAGCTCGGAAGCGAGAAGTGACTTCTTGATCCTCCTCCATGGCATCTATCCTCTTCAAATCAGCCTCCATCTCTTCCTCCATTGCTGTCCCAAAGTGGTCAGCATTGCTGTTTGTCATTGATCTCGATGCCAGATGAGACACCCGCCTCTCCCCGACTGACTCTTGAGAAGACATCTTGCTCTAATCTGCAGCAGCAACAGCTCGAAACACAAATAGAGGATAATTGCGTGATACGGGATTCAAAACCTTCGGGAGATTATATAATGAATTTTTACCGACCAAAATACGCATCGTGCAAGAAAACGGAGTCCGGAGAGCACACGAGGTGCCCACGAGGTAGGCGGCGCGCCTAGGGGGTAGGGCGCGCCCTCCACCCTCGTGGAGCCCTCTTGTCCTTCCCGGACTACTTCTTATTTTTCTATTTTTCTAAATATTCCAAAACAGAGAAAAATTGCCATTAGAACTGTTTTGGAGTCGGTTTACTTACCGTACCACATACCTCTTCCTTTTCGGAGTTTGAAACGTTCTGGAAAGTGTCCCTTATGTATTCCTCCGGGGTTACGGTTTCAATAACATTGGTTTCAACATTTATAGGATTACCTGAGATATAATGTTTGATTCTTTGACCGTTCACCACCTTCGGATTTGTGCCTTCAAAGTTGTTGATTTTTATGGCGCCGGAACGATAGACCTCCTCGATAACGTAAGGACCTTCCCATTTAGAGTGAAGTTTTCTTGCAAAAAATCTTAAACGAGAGTTGTATAGAAATACATAATCACCTACATTAAACTGACGCTTTTGTATCCTTTTGTCATGCCATCTTTTAACTTTTTCTTTAAACAATTTGGCATTCTCATAGGCTTGGGTTCTCCATTCATCAAGTGAGCTAATGTCAAATAACCTTTTCTCACCGGCAAGTTTGAAATCATAATTGAGCTCTTTAATAGCCCAATAAGCCTTATGTTCTAGTTCGAGAGGTAAGTGACATGCTTTTCCATAAACCATTTTATACAGAGACATACCCATAGGATTTTTATATGCAGTTCTATAGGCCCATAATGCATCATCAAGTTTCTTGGACCAACTCTTTCTAGATCTATTAACAGTCTTTTGCAAAATTAATTTGAGTTCTGTATTACTCAATTCTACTTGACCACTAGACTGAGGGTGATAAGGCGATGCAATTCTATGATTAACATCATACTTAGCAAGCATTTTAGGAAAGCACCATGAATAAAATGCGAACCACCATCAGTCATTAAATATCTGGACTCCAAACCTGAGAAAAATAACTTCTTTAAGCATCTTAATAGAGGTGTTATGATCAACACTACTAGTTGGAATAGCTTCTACCCACTTAGTAACGTAATCAACAGCAACTAAAATATGTGTATACCAATTAGAGGCAGGAAAAGGTCCCATATAATCAAAGCCCCAAACATCAAATGGTTCAATAACAAGTGAATAATTCATAGGCATTTCTTGACATCTACTAATATTACCAATTCTTTGACATTCATCACAAGATAAGACAAACTTACGGGCATCCTTGAAGAGAGTAGGCCAATAAAAACCGGATTGCAATACCTTATGTGCAGTTCTATCTCCAGCGTGGTGTCCTCCATAAGCTTTGGAGTGAAACTTGCGTAGGATCTGTTCCTGTTCATGCTCAGGTACACAATGTCTAATAACACCATCTACTCCTTCTTTACAGAGATGTGGGTCATCCCAAAAGTAATGTCTTAAATCATATAATTTTTTTTCTTTTGCTGGTATGTGAAACTAGGTGGTATAAATTTAGCAACAATGTAATTAGCATAATCAGCATACCATGGAGTAGTATGAGAAGCGTTTATGACATTTAATTGTTCATCAGGAAAGCTATCATCAATAGGTAGTGGGTCATCAAGAACATTTTCTAACCTAGACAAGTTATCTGCAATGGGGTTCTCAGCTCCCTTTCTATCAATAATATGCAAATCAAATTCTTGTAGCAAGAGAACCCATCTAATAAGTCTAGGTTTAGCATCTTTCTTTTCCATAAGATATTTAATAGCAGCATGATCCGTGTGAATAGTTACTTTAGAATCAACAATATAAGGTCTAAACTTATCACAAGCAAATACAACTGCTAAGAATTCTTTTTCAGTAGTAGCATAATTTCTCTGGGCATTGTTTAGAGTTTTACTAGCATATTGAATAACATTTAATTTTTATCAACTCTTTGCCCTAGAATAGCACCTACAGCATAATCACTAGCATCACACATAATTTCAAAAGGTAAATTCCAATCAGGTGGCTGAACAATAGGTGCAGAGATCAATGCTTTCTTAAGTATTTCAAATGCTTCTACACAATCATCATCAAAGACGAATGGTATATCTTTTTGTAATAAATTAGTTAGACGCCGAGAAATTTTTGAGAAGTCCTTAATGAACCTCCTATAAAAGCCGGCATGACCAAGGAAACTTCTTGTACCTTTGATGTCCTTGGGACACGGCATCTTTTCAATAGCATCAACTTTAGCTTTATCAACTTCAATGCCCCTTTCAGAAATTTTGTGCCCCAAGACAATACCTTCGTTAACCATAAAGTGGCACTTCTCCCAATTCAAGACAAGGTTAGTTTCTTCACATCTCTGCAAAACTCGATCAAGGTTGCTTAAGCAATCATCAAAAGAGGATCCATAAATGGAGAAATCATCCATGAAAACCTCACAAATCTTTTCACAAAAGTCAGAGAATATAGCCATCATGCATCTTTGAAAGGTAGCAGGTGCATTACATAAACCAAAAGGCATACGTCTATAAGCAAAAGTACCGAAAGGGCAAGTAAAAGTGGTCTTAGCTTGATCATCAGCTGACACAGTTATTTGAGAGAAACCAGAATAACCATCTAGAAAGCAAAAATGTGTATGTTTGGATAATCTTTCTAGCATTTGATCAATAAAAGGTAAGGGGTAATGATCTTTTTTAGTAGCCTTATTTAGTTTGTGGAAATCAATTACCATCCTATAACCTGTAATAATTCTTCACATAATCAATTCATCTTTATCATTAGGAACGACAGTAATACCTCCCTTCTTAGGAACACAATGGACAGGACTTACCCACTGACTATGAGCAACGGGATAAATTATACCTACGTCAAGGAGCTTTAGTATTTCTTTTCTTACCACTTCTTTCATCTTAGGATTCATCCGCCGTTGATGATCAATAACTGGTTTGGCATCTTTCTCCAAATTTATTTTGTGTTGACATAGAGTGGGACCAATGCCCTTAAGATCATGAAGAGTATATCCAATAGCAGCACGGTGCTTCTTCAGAGTTTTCAATAATTTTTCTTCCTCCTTCTCTGAAAGGTTAGCACTAATAATAATAGGATATATCTTCTTTTCATCAAGATAAGCATATTTAAGAGTATCAGGCAATGGTTTAAGCTCAAACACGGGGTCACCCTTGGGTGGAGGAGGATCCCCTAAGATTTCAACAGGCAAGTTGTGTTTCAGAATAGGTCCCTGTTTAAAGAACAATTCATCTATTTCCCTTCTTTAATTCATAAACATATCATTTTCATGGTCTAGCAAATATTGTCCTAAAGGATCACTAGGAGGTACGGCAATAGAAGCAAGACCAATAATTTCATCTTTACTAGGCAATTCCTCTTCACGGTGTTGTCTACAAAATTTAGAAAAGTTGAACTCATGAGACATATCACCTAAACCAATAGTAACAACATCCTTTTCGCAGTCTATCCTAGCATTAACAGTGTTTAAGAAGGGTCTACCAAATATAATGGGACAAAAGCTATCTTGTGGGGAACCAAGAACAAGAAAATCAGCAAGATATTTAGTTTTCCCACACAAGACTTCAACATCTTTAACAATCCCAATTGGTGAAATAGTATCTCTATTGGCAAGTTTAATTATGACATCAATATCTTCTAACTCAGCAGGTGCAATATCATGCATAATTTCTTTGTATAAGTCAATAGGTATTGCACTAGCACTAGCACCCATATCACACAAGCCATGATAACAATTGTCTCCTATTTTAACAGAAATAACAGGCATGCCTACCACAGGTCTATGTTTATCTTTAGCACAAGGTTTAGCAATTCTAGTAGTTTCATCACAGAAATAAATAACATGCCCATCAATATTATCAGCCAAGAGATCATTAACAATAGCAATATTAGGTTCAACTTTAACTTGCTCAGGAGGTGTATAGGTTCTAATATTGCTTTTACGAACCACAGTTGAAGCTTTAGCATGATCTTTTATCCTATCAGGAAAAGGTGGTTTCTTAACATGAGCAGTAGGAATAATAGGATCATTATAAGTGATAGTCTTTTCTTCAACTTTAATAGGTGTAGCTACTTTTTACTTCTATGGGAGGATGATATTTAAACCACTTCTCCTTAGGGAGATCAACATGAGTAGCAAAAGATACACAGAAAGAAGCTACTATCTCAGAGTCAAGTCCATATTTAGTGCTAAATTTATGGAAAACATCGGTATCCATAAAGATTTAACACAATCAAACTTAGGTGTCATACCTGACTCCTTAATTCATCGAGATCCCAATCTTGAGAGTTGCGTTTAATTCTTTCCAATAAATCCCATTTGAATTCAATAGTCTTCATCATAAAAGAGCCAGCACAAGAAGTATCGAGCATGGTGCGATTGTTGTCAGAAAGCCGAGCATAAAATTTTTGAATAATCATTTCTCTTGAGAGCTCATGATTGGGGCATGAATATAACATTGATTTGAGCCTCCCCCAAGCTTGAGCGATGCTTTCTCCCTCGCGAGGCAAAAAATTATACATATAATTATGATCACGATGAACAAGATGCATAGGATAAAACTTCTGATGAAATTCCAATTTCAATCGTTTGTAGTTCCATGATCCCATATCATCACATAGCCTATACCATGTCAATGCATCTTCCTTCAAAGATAAAGGGAAGACCTTCTTCTTGATAACATCATCGGGCATACCTGCAAGCTTAAATAATCCACAAATTTCATCCACATATATTAGGTGCTCATCAGGATGTAATGTTCCATCTCCTGCAAAAGGATTAGCTAGCAGTTTTTCTATCATACCCGAAGGAATTTCAAAGTAGACATTTTCGTTTTCAGTAGGTTCAGTAGGTTGAGGAGCAACTCTTTGCTCTACTAGTCGTGGTGAAGATACCCCGAACAAGCTCCTCAGAGGATTAGTTTCCATAGTAACAAGTGACAGTAAATTTCAGCACACTATATACATTTTTCCTTACCAAATTCCACCTACCAAAGGTGCTTCACTCCCTGGCAACGGCGCCAGAAAAGAGTCTTGATGACCCACAAGTATAGGGGATCTATCATAGTCCTTTCGATAAGTAAGAGTGTCGAACCCAACGAGGAGCAGAAGGAAATGATAAGCGGTCTTCAGCAAGGTATTCTCTGCAAGCACTGAAATTATAGATAACAGATAGTTTTGTGATAAGATAATTTATAACGAGCAACAAGTAACAAAAGTAAATAAAGTGCAGCAAGGTGGCCCAATCCCTTTTGTAGCAAAGAACAAGCCTGGAAAAACTCTTATATAGAAGAAAGCGCTCCCGAGGACTCATGGGAATTATCGTCAAGCTAGTTTTCATCACGTTCATATGATTCGCGTTCGGTACTTTGATAATTTGATATGTGGGTGGACCGGTGCTTGGGTGCTGTCCTTACTTGGACAAGCATCCCACTTATGATTAACTCCTATTGCAAGCACCCACAACTACAAAAGAAGTATCAAGGTAAACCTAACCATAGCATGGAACATATGGATCAAAATCAGCCCCTTACGAAGCAACGCATAAACTAGGGTTTAAGCTTCTGTCACTCTAGCAACCCATCATATACTTATTACTTCCCAATGCCTTACTCTAGGCCCAAATAATGGTGAAGTGTCATGTAGTCGACGTTCACATAACACCACTAGAGGAGAGACAACATACATCTCATCAAAATATCGAACGAATACCAAATTCACATGACTACTAATAGCAAGACTTCTCCCATGTCCTCGGGAAAAAACGTAACTACTCACAAAGCATATTCATGTTCGTAATCATAGGGGTATTAATATGCATATAGGATCTGAACATATGATCTTCCACCAAATAAACCAACTAGCATCAACTACGAGGAGTAATCAACACTACTAGCAACCTACAGGTACAAACCCCAGACTTAGAGATAAGAATTAGATACAAGAGATGAACTAGGGTTTGAGAGGAGATGGTGCTGGTGAAGATGTTGATGGAGTTTGGCCCCCTCCCAATGAGAGGAGCGTTGGTGATGACGATGGCGATGATTTCCCCCTCCCGGAGGGAAGTGTCCCCGGCAGAACAGCTCCGCCGGAGCCCTAGATTGGTTCTGCCAAGGTTCCACCTCGTGGCAGTGGAGTCTCGTCCGGAAAGCTTGCTTATGATTTTTTCCTCAATGAAAGACTCCATATAGCAGAAGATGGGCACCGAAGGGCCACCAGGGGGCCCACGAGGCAGGGGGGTAGGGCGCGCCCCCACCCTCGTGGCTGGTGAGTGGCCCCCCTCTGGTACTTCTTGCGCTCAATATTTTTTATATATTCTAGAAATAACTTCCGTGAAGTTTCAGGACTTTTGGAGCTGTGCAGAATAGGTCTCTAATATTTGCTCCCTTTGCAGCCTAGAATCCCAGCTGTCGGCATTCTCCCTCTTTATGTAAACCTTGTAAAATAAGAGAGAATAGGCATAAGTATTGTAATATAATGTGTAGTAACAGCCCATAATGCAATAAATATCGATATAAAAGCATGATGCAAAATGGACATACTAGACAACCACATGATAGGAGGATGTAATATGTACGAAAAACAGGACGACATGAGATAACCAGAACTATGATGTGTAAACTAAGCAGAAGACATTTCACTAAATTAGAAGTAATGCAATGGAAGGTAGACACCATATATTTCTAACTGTGTCTCGTCAAGTTAACCGTGTCTCGTCATAACTGGCATTTAAACAAATGTGAAGCAGTACAAGAAATAAATCAGATGCAAGATGCAAACAACATCACGCTACCAAGTTAAAGGTCTCTCGTCATTAGTGCCATTGCATATTCACATCATTGCATATTCACAGCTATGATGTGTAAACTAAAGAGAAGGCATTTCAACAAATTAGAAGCAATGAAAGCTAGACACCATATGAAAGATGCAACGAATATCACTCTACCAAGTTAAAACTGTCTCATCATAAGTGCCATTTCAACAAATTAGAAGTAGTACAAGCTAGAAAAGAATGTGAGATGTAACCTATATCACACTCCCAAGTCAAACGTGTCTTATGATAAGTGATTGTTGCAGGTTACACAACAGTAGTACTTTGATGTAAGAACATGGTGTGATAGACATATATTGTATGTTCTAGAAACAGGAACACGTGTCTTATTCACAAGTATAATGTGTAAAGTAAGCAGATGGAATTCAACAAAATTAAAAGCAATACAAGATAGACATCATACATAGCATGCAACCACATATAACAGTGCCAAGTTAGAGGGAGCACCTTTGATGGTGCACTAGGGGAGACGTGCTCATCATCAACACGGCTACGTTGAGTGTCTATGCATGTGTTGTCTTGCAAATCATCTTGGGGGGTTGGAGGAGTAGAATCTGTAGAGGCCCTACGTTTGGAAGGGTGTGACGCCCGAATAATTAGGCTACAGTAACCCTCCGCTAATGATGCCACGTCACCTCGGTGACTGTTGCTAACCTCGTAATGATTCGAAACCATTTTGAAATTTAAATTCTAAATATGTCAAACAACAAACGTTTTCAAAAGTTGAAACGAAAATGTTCGGTCGGGTGCCGAATATTACAAGGGTAATTATAATAAAGAAAACATATTTTTAGAAAGTGTCTGAATATTTTAAAATGAATTAAAACAGAAAAGAAAATAAATAAAAGGAAAACAGACAAAACAAATAAACCCCCCTCTCCCGTGGGCCTCGGCCTAGCTGGTCTCAGGCCCAACAAGGCCGGCCCACCCCGCACCTCCCTGGCCTATATGGCCCTATCCCCCGAAACCCTAAACCGCTACCCACTCCCCCCCCACTCGCCCCCCGCTGGATCTGGATCGAGCCACGATCCCCCCCACTCTCTTCCCCACGAAACCCACTCCCCTCGCTCCCCTCCCCCCCGTCTGGATCGGGGCGACCGTGCCCCCCACCCCGCCGACCGTGTCGCCCCCCCTCCGCACCTCGCCGGCGTCCCGGTGCCCGCTGCCAACGCCGGACCTTCCGCGCCTCTCCCTCGAGGGATCGACCCGCTCGTTGCACCGATCGCGTCGCCCATCCCCCTAGACATCGACGCTGCCGCCTGGACCTCGCCGGAGCGCTCCCTCGCCGGATCTCCTCCACACCGCACGTCTTCCCCGTCCTCCCCCACGAGCCGCTACCCCGAGCCTCGCCGCCCATGTGCCCCTGCAACCGCTGGTGAGGCCGCCGGCCCCCGCCTTCCCCTATCCCGCTTCTGTCGCCGACGACCCGCGCCACGTGCAGGCAGCGCCGCTCGCCCGCGCACACCACTGTCGCCCGCATCACTCGACCCCGCCGGCAGCGCTAGGTCGCCGACCTCGCCCTGCCACTACTCCCTCCTCCGCCTGCGCCGCTTATCGCTGCTCACGGCCTCCTCGCCCCGCTCCCTCGACCATCCCACGCCCCGTGCCCCTGCTCCACGGCTGCTGCTGCCTCCTCTACCCACCGCACCCGCCGTGCCGCTACCTCCCCAGGTAACCGTGGCCTCGCCTGTGCTGCTTCCTCGCCGCCTCAGCCGCCTGGCCGGCGCCGTGGCCACCGGCCTCCCCCTGCACCGGCCCCCCCCTGCCGGGTCCGCCCGCACTGGCGTGCGCTCGAACGAACGGGTGCTGGACACCCATTGTGCCCATCTCGCCTCCCCCTGCACCGGCCCCCCCTGCCGGGTCCGCCCGCACTGGCGTGCGCTCGAACGAACGGGTGCTGGACACCCATTGTGCCCATCTCCACCCCAGCACCCGTTAGCCCGAACCGCTGTGGCCCAGGGCCCTATGACAAAGGGGGCCCGCCCCCAGAACGTTAAAAAAAGTATATAAAAATAAATAAAACAATAATTAAAATAAAAACAAATTTAATTAATTAATTAATTAACTAAATTAATTAAGTTAATTAACCTTAATTAATTAATCTAATTAACCTGTTAGCTTAATTAAACAGTAATTAGTTTAACTAAACCCTAATTAACCTAACAGAGTATGACAGGTGGGTCCCACTGGACCCACATGTCAGTTTGACTAGGTCAACTGACTAGCTGACTGCTGACATCACCCTGACATCATGCTGATGTCATAATTGCATTTTCTAACTAAATCAATTCTGTTAATTCTAAAAATGATTTAAATCTTTTAAAATTAATAGAAAATAAACCATAGCTCACATGGAAAAACTTTGTACAAGAAAGTTGCTCAGAACGATGAGACGAATTCGGATACGCAGCCCGTTCGTCCGCCATGCGTCCCTAGCATAGAGAACCTGCAGCTTTCCCCCTCCGTTTCATCTATCCAAAAAATGCAAACATCGGGAAATATTTCCCGGATGTTTCCCCCCTTCCACGGTACCGCGTTAGAACACATCTAGCTCTGCATGTTGTCCTGTTATGCACTTGCTTACTATGTATTTACTGTTTCTTCCCCCTCTTCTCTCCGGTAGACCCCGTGACGATGCTGATGTCCCTGTGGTCGTCTACGTCACCGACGACCCCTCCTTGTCTGAGCAACCAGGCAAGCCCCCCCCCTTGATCACCAGATATCGCCTACTCTTCTCTATACTGCTTGCATTAGAGTAGTGTAGTATGTTGCTGCTTTTCGTTATTCCTATCCTGATGCATAGCCTATCCTTGCTACTACTGTTGATACCATTACCTGCTATCCTACTGCTTAGTATAGGATGCTAGTGTTCCATCAGTGGCCTTACACTCTTGTCCGTCTGCCATGCTATACTACTGGGCCGTGATCACTTCGGGAGGTGATCACGGGCATATACTATATACTTTACACAGTTACCTTACCTGTGATACTATTCGGAGATGGGGGCTGAAGGGGCAGGTGGCTCCATCCCGGTAGAGGTGGGCCTGGGTTCCCGACGGCCCCCGACTGTTACTTCGAGGCGGAGCGACAGGGCAGGTTGAGACCACCTAGGAGAGAGGTGGGCCTGGCCCTGGTCGGCGTTCGCGGATACTTAACACGCTTAACGAGATCTGGGTATTTGATCTGAGTTTGGCCATTTGGTCTATACGCACTAACCATCTACGCGGGAGTAGTTATGGGTATCCCGGCGTCGTGGTATCAGCCGAAGCCTTCGTGACGTCAGCGACTGAGTGGCGCGCGCCGGATTGGAACGTAAGCCTGCTCTTGTATTAAGGGGGCTAGTTCTGCTTCCGGCCGCGTACGCAACGTGCAGGTGTGCTAAGGGCGATGGGCCCAGACCCCTGTGCGCTTAGGTTTAGACCGGCGTGCTGACCTCTCTGTTGTGCCTAGGTGGGGCTGCGACGTGTTGATCTTCCGAGGCCGGGCATGACCCAGGAAAGTGTGTCCGGCCAAATGGGATCGAGCGTGTTGGGGTATGTGGTGCACCCCTGCAGGGAAGTTAATCTATTCGAATAGCCGTGATCTTCGGTAACAGGACGACTTGGAGTTGTACCTTGACCTTATGACAACTAGAACCAGATACTTAATAAAACACACCCTTCCAAGTGCCAGATACAACCGGTGATCGCTCTCTCACAGGGCGACGAGGGGAGGATCGTCGGTTAGGATTATGCTATACGATGCTACTTGGAGGACTTCAGTCTACTCTCTTCTACATGTTGCAAGACGGAGGCTGCCAGAAGCGTAGTCTTCGAAAGGATTAGTTATCCCCCTCTTATTCTGGCATTCTGCAGTTCAGTCCACATATGATACCCTTACTCCATTTGATACCCATGCATATGTAGTGTAGCTCCTTGCTTGCGAGTACTTTGGATGAGTACTCACGATTGCTTTCTCCCCCTTTTCCCCCTTTTCCTTTCATTCTGGTTGTCACAACCAGATGCTGGAGTCCAGGAGCCAGACGTCACCGTCGATGATGACTCCTACTGCACCGGAGGTGCCTACTACTACGTACTGTCCGCTGACGACGACCAGGAGTAGTTAGGAGGATCCCAGGCAGGAGGCCTGCGCCTCTTTCGATCTGTATCCCAGTTTATGCTAGCCTTCTTAAGGCAAACTTGTTTAACTTATGTCTGTACTCAGATATTGTTGCTTCCGCTGACTCGTCTATGATCGAGCTCTTGTATTCGAGCCCTCGAGGCCCCTGGCTTGTAATATGATGCTTGTATGACTTATTTTATTTGTAGAGTTGTGTTGTGATATCTTCCCGTGAGTCCCTGATCTTGATCGTACACGTTTGCGTGTATGATTAGTGTACGGTCAAATCGGGGGCGTCACAAGTTGGTATCAGAGCCGACTGCCTGTAGGAATCCCCCTTTCCAATTCCTTGGCCGAAGTCGAGTCTAGTCATTGAAAAACTTTTACTAACATGGCTGTGCGGCTTACGGGCCCACGTCGCCATCTGGGTGGTATTAGGATCTTTTACTCCTCGATCCTTACTCTGGGACTCTGAACTCTCTTCTATTCGGGTTAAATGAATTTTGCAAAATCTAACTTTAGGTTCTCGAAAATACTTTCTCCCGGAGAGCCCCTTCAGTCCAGATGATCGCCGGCTGCACTAGAAGATTTCGAAGATACTCTCCGATATTCTCTCGAGATCTTGTGCCCGTTGCTTTTGCAATTCCCTTCCACTGAAATATCCCTATGGGTAAGTATTTAGACCTGACGTGCTTACTTTTATTCCCAGTCGATCTTGTTATTATAAGATACCCCGAGAATACTTTGTGCCTACTGCCTTGCAGTTCTTTGCCACATGCATACCACTACGGATAATTACTCGCATTTATCGAGTATCCGCTCATCCCCAGATATTCATGCAGTTCACAAAATTCTTCGAAATACCATTCGGTCTTCCGAAAATCCTGAGCAACCTATTGCTCCTGAAATTCTTGCTTGCTTGCATTATGGTTAATCCCATAAGTCTCGTAATCTTAATGGCATCCCTTGTCATTATCATTTTGAGTCTGTTGATTCAATATGAGTGCGGATGTTCACAATCATCAGTCGAGTCCTAGGATTATCTTTCCGGCTCAGACGTCATTTTGAACATGAGCTAGTTCTCGACCAAATTATCTGTCATCGATTGTGCCTCTGGTATATTCAATTGATCCATCCTTGATCAGAGCGTCTGCATCTGATCCCTTGTTTTGGACATCATAATTCCTTTGGTATCTAACCTCGAATTATTCAGATGTTCTATAAAATGATAACCGTGCATTCGTTCTTTGTCTGATTGAGTACCGATACTCACATCAGCTCCGTTGTGGATTGCCCGATCCATTGTTGGATGTCATCTGACCTCGTCCTTCATATTCAATAACCTTGTGAGCCTTTCCACGGGTACATAATGCCTTTGGTAAATTTTATCCTCTGCTTTGTCAACCATGCTCTGCTTTCGGACTTGTGTTAGTTACTCTTGAAACTTGTGGTATATGTTTCTAAGAAGCCCCTATGGGTTGAACATATGCCTTCTCTAAACCGTGTGAACCCGGAAGTTTTCACGAGTCATACTCTTCTGGTGCTTCGCCAAAAATTTTTTTAACACTGTAACTTCATCGAACGCGAGAAGTGAATGAAAGGGTATGCATTGGAGAAGTGGGAGTCGACCTTGAACTTTGTGTTCATGCCCATGGACGTGATGTAGATCCTATCATGGAAGCTTCTTGTAACTATTTCCTTTATATAATATCCTTTGCTATCGGTGAATTGATCCTTTGCAATCATGGTTCCGACCATGTTCTCCTTTAAATACCATTTTCGATGCAAGTGTAAGCACTTGTCTTCTGTGAACCAATACCCCGGTCCAACCTCTGCTTTTATCCGTCATTGGGTATTACCCCCCCTGGTATCTCGAGATTATCTTGGAACTGCATAACTTCTTATGAGTTCTTCATCAAGTACTACATTCTCACTGATTACAGTTTTCATGGGCTCTGAGTTATTAAACACTCAAAGACACCGATAACTGAACCGAGTCTGCCCTACGGTTCAACAACTCTTGCTAATCTTCTTTAAGTCCGAGTTTGAACTCGATCACGTAAATCCTAGCCCGCTCGGCTATATCATTATCGTGCCAATTTTAACTGTGCTACCTGGTCCTTAACCCCGGAGCACAACTTTCGATGATGAGCTAAGGTTACGCCGATCTCCCTCGTCATTCCATTCGCCTTGAACAACAAGCTTGATTTCAAGTTTGTGTCCTACCCATGGTTCCAATAACCTTCCGCTTCATCATTCCTTTGACCTGATGTCATCGCTGATTGATTACATCTTCATGAAATCTCTCGACAAATGTGTCGTGATCATCATTGACCTTATGAGCTCTTCCAGGATATCAATTGAGTTCATGATGAGAAATACTATCCTTGCCCCGCTGATTTGTGTTATCTTTGACCACTTTATTGCCTTCCGTTCAACACAAACTTGTTCGTGTTTTGTGTTATACCTTGAGTTCCCTGCTATCTAGCATTTGTTCTTCTTTACCTTGGAGTATTACCATCTTTTAATATCAAGGATGTTGTGAGAATTGCTCCACCTCTTAATAATTCTTGGTATAGTGATGCTTCTCGTCATCACCATTCTTTCTTGATCCTCGTGTTGATTCCAACCGGTGTACCAACAAGTGAACGGTGCTGTTTGGATTCTAGCCTTCTAGCAACCCTATTGCTTTGAAGTTAATGGTCGAATGTTCATTCTTAGACTATTGATCACTGAATCACCATTCTAACATTTGATCATGCTACCTAAGGCCATACTTTGGGCACCCTTTTCAACTAATGTTTAATTGTGTATGTTTTTCCTTGAGCATACATCATTATATCAGTTGATCCAACAAATGTTATCTCCTTGTTCACATAACTGTGGAAATCCATCTTTTGGATACCTCGTTGAATTATTGTTGAGTCCATCAGCCACCTCCTCGTCCTTTTCCTTGGTTAAATGATGAGCTCTTGTTTCTAAACTTGCTTCTATAGTTCCATTCCCAAGAATCTTACAATGTCATCTCGACAAATTGTGTTGCACCTTTTCTTCTCGGATATCCTGAGTCTGAGGTATCCTGACACCAATCAGATCTGAATCCCGGTCAGATATGATGGTTGGGACATATTTCCAAGAGTTATAATATTGGTCCTTATATGACTCGGTAAGGTGATGTCATGCCTAGCACACCTCACCGGAGTACCTAATGTTTTAGTTTCCTTTTTAGCAAGGATAACCATTCTTCCATGAGGAAATGGAATGACTTTCTTTATAAATTGTTCCTGGTGAATCCTTAGTATATACAAAGTCCGACCTTTGATTGAAGACCATGTCAATGCTATCTCAAAGCATGTCTGTGGTACTCTCTTCATCAACAAGAAAATTTGAAGCCCAATGCTAATTGTTTCTTGCTCAATTATCCAAACAACGCTATATGGATAATGTCATGAAATTTCTCTCCCCTTACCTAGAGGCTTTTCTACTTAATATCCGGGCTTGGATATCATACTCTGCTTGTTCTTGGGAAGGATATACCCCCGAAATATGTGTTTAAACACATTTTCCTTTCCATTGTTCTGTTTAATCTGATAATCACATTCTCCTTTCGATTGTTCTGTTTAAACTTCTTGAGGTTTATATGATCTAAGCAGTAATACGTCACTGCTTTTATAAACACCTCGATTTACACCTATGTCAGTAAGACCCTGTTACTATTGTTGATGACATTTCGGTGACCACCGATGGACGAGAACTTTGCCTATTGGTCCGCCTCGTTCAACGAGCAGGAAAATGGTTCTCTTCGTCCCTCGCCCGTGGTATCGATGTTGTTGCCGACATAACTAACAGGCTACCCTCTGACATGCCTTGCTATCATGACTGTACAAGATGTCACCGTCCTCCCTGCTTTAACCCACATGATGGGCCCAAAACCTACAGTTCCGCAGGATCGAAACCTGACTCTCCTGTACAACCCTGTTTCTAAAAGTTATTCCTCACGCTTGGCCTCGTATGTAGTTCACGAGCCACCTTCCGTGGGATCATCAATTCTGGTACTAAACACAATACCTATTCTCGTTGACTTGAACCCCTTTCACACTTTCTTTCAGGCATCAAACGATTGCCTGGCTGCTTGAAACTTCTTATTGTACCTTCCAACTTTACTCTCGATGTGTTTTATTTGTTCAACTCGAGAGGTACTCCTATGCCCATTCATGGGTTAATCCCAGATTATTACCCTTATAGCATTCTGTCCTTGCCGATCTGCCCCGTTACCTATTCGTAAATACGATGAAGATCCCGAAGAAAGGATGCCGACTTCATCATGATGACCTGAAGCAGAGAAATGGAGACATCAATGTAAAGGATCAACTACTTCGGGAAGTGCAATAAAGACCGAGAAGACCCATTAGAATTTCGCAACCTAGTCTTTCCCCCTTACTCCCCTCCTAAATCTCGGGACGAGATTTCTTGTAGTGGAGGAGAATTGTGACGCCCGGATAATTAGGCTACAGTAACCCTCCGCTAATGATGCCACGTCACCTCGGTGACTGTTGCTAACCTCGTAATGATTCGAAACCGTTTTGAAATTTAAATTCTAAATATGTCAAACAACAAACGTTTTCAAAAGTTGAAACGAAAATGTTCGGTGGGTGCCGAATATTACAAGGGTAATTATAATAAAGAAAACATATTTTTAGAAAGTGTCTGAATATTTTAAAATGAATTAAAACAGAAAAGAAAATAAATAAAAGGAAAACAGACAAAACAAATAAACCCCCCCCTCTCCCGTGGGCCTCGGCCTAGCTGGTCTCAGGCCCAACAAGGCCGGCCCACCCCGCACCTCCCTGGCCTATATGGCCCTATCCCCCGAAACCCTAAACCGCTACCCACTCCCCCCCCACTCGCCCCCCGCTGGATCTGGATCGAGCCACGATCCCCCCCACTCTCTTCCCCACGAAACCCACTCCCCTCGCTCCCCTCCCCCCCGTCTGGATCGGGGCGACCGTGCCCCCCACCCCGCCGACCGTGTCGCCCCCCCTCCGCACCTCGCCGGCGTCCCGGTGCCCGCTGCCAACGCCGGACCTTCCGCGCCTCTCCCTCGAGGGATCGACCCGCTCGTTGCACCGATCGCGTCGCCCATCCCCCTAGACATCGACGCTGCCGCCTGGACCTCGCCGGAGCGCTCCCTCGCCGGATCTCCTCCACACCGCACGTCTTCCCCGTCCTCCCCCACGAGCCGCTACCCCGAGCCTCGCCGCCCATGTGCCCCTGCAACCGCTGGTGAGGCCGCCGGCCCCCGCCTTCCCCTATCCCGCTTCTGTCGCCGACGACCCGCGCCACGTGCAGGCAGCGCCGCTCGCCCGCGCACACCACTGTCGCCCGCATCACTCGACCCCGCCGGCAGCGCTAGGTCGCCGACCTCGCCTTGCCACTACTCCCTCCTCCGCCTGCGCCGCTTATCGCTGCTCACGGCCTCCTCGCCCCGCTCCCTCGACCATCCCACGCCCCGTGCCCCTGCTCCACGGCTGCTGCTGCCTCCTCTACCCACCGCACCCGCCGTGCCGCTACCTCCCCAGGTAACCGTGGCCTCGCCTGTGCTGCTTCCTCGCCGCCTCGGCCGCCTGGCCGGCGCCGTGGCCACCGGCCTCCCCCTGCACCGGCCCCCCTGCCGGGTCCGCCCGCACTGGCGGCGCTCGAACGAACGGGTGCTGGACACCCATTGCGCCCATCTCCACCCCAGCACCTGTTAGCCCGAACAGCTGTGGCCCCAGGCCCTATGACAAAGGGGGCCCGCCCCCAGAACGTTGAAAAAAAAGTATATAAAAATAAATAAAACAATAATTAAAATAAAAAACAAATTTAATTAATTAATTAATTAACTAAATTAATTAAGTTAATTAACCTTAATTAATTAATCTAATTAACCTGTTAGCTTAATTAAACAGTAATTAGTTTAACTAAACCCTAATTAACCTAACAGAGTATGACAGGTGGGTCCCACTGACCCACATGTCAGTTTGACTAGGTCAACTGACTAGCTGACTGCTGACATCACCCTGACATCATGCTGATGTCATAATTGCATTTTCTAACTAAATCAATTCTGTTAATTCTAAAAATGATTTAAATCTTTTAAAATTAATAGAAAATAAACCATAGCTCACATGGAAAAACTTTGTACAAGAAAGTTGCTCAGAACGATGAGACGAATTCGGATACGCAGCCCGTTCGTCCGCCATGCGTCCCTAGCATAGAGAACCTGCAGCTTTCCCCCTCCGTTTCATCTATCCAAAAAAATGCAAACATCGGGAAATATTTCCCGGATGTTTCCCCCCTTCCACGGTACCGCGTTAGAACACATCTAGCTCTGCATGTTGTCCTGTTATGCAATTGCTTACTATGTATTTACTGTTTCTTCCCCCTCTTCTCTCCGGTAGACCCCGTGACGATGTTGATGTCCCTGTGGTCGACTACGTCACCGACGACCCCTCCTTGTCTGAGCAACCAGGCAAGCCCCCCCTTTGATCACCAGATATCGCCTACTCTTCTCTATACTGCTTGCATTAGAGTAGTGTAGTATGTTACTGCTTTCCGTTATTCCTATCCTGATGCATAGCCTATCCTTGCTACTACTGTTGTTACCATTACCTGCTATCCTACTTCTTAGTATAGGATGCTAGTGTTCCATCAGTGGCCCTACACTCTTGTCTGTCTGCCATGCTATACTACTGGGCCGTGATCACTTCGGAGGTGATCACGGGCATATACGATATACTTTACACAGTTACATTACCTATGATACTGTTCGGAGGATGGGGGCTGAAGGGGCAGGTGGCTCCATCCCGGTAGAGGTGGGCCTGGGTTCCCGACGGCCCGACTGTTACTTGAGGCGGAGCGACAGGGCAGGTTGAGACCACCTAGGAGAGAGGTGGGCCTGGCCCTGGTCGGCGTTCGCGGATACTTAACACGCTTAACGAGATCTGGGTATTTGATCTGAGTTTGGCCATTTGGTCTATACGCACTAACCATCTACGCGGGAGTAGTTATGGGTATCCCGGCGTCGTGGTATCAGCCGAAGCCTTCGTGACGTCAGCGACTGAGTGGCGCGCGCCGGATTGGAACGTAAGCCTGCTCTTGTATTAAGGGGGCTAGTTCTGCTTCCGGCCGCGTACGCAACGTGCAGGTGTGCTAAGGGCGATGGGCCCAGACCCCTGTGCGCTTAGGTTTAGACCGGCGTGCTGACCTCTCTGTTGTGCCTAGGTGGGGCTGCGACGTGTTGATCTTCCGAGGCCGGGCATGACCCAGGAAAGTGTGTCCGGCCAAATGGGATCGAGCGTGTTGGGGTATGTGGTGCACCCCTGCAGGGAAGTTAATCTATTCGAATAGCCGTGATCTTCGGTAACAGGACGACTTGGAGTTGTACCTTGACCTTATGACAACTAGAACCAGATACTTAATAAAACACACCCTTCCAAGTGCCAGATACAACCGGTGATCGCTCTCTCACAGGGCGACGAGGGGAGGATCGTCGGTTAGGATTATGCTATACGATGCTACTTGGAGGACTTCAGTCTACTCTCTTCTACATGTTGCAAGACGGAGGCTGCCAGAAGCGTAGTCTTCGAAAGGATTAGTTATCCCCCTCTTATTCTGGCATTCTGCAGTTCAGTCCACATATGATACCCTTACTCCATTTGATACCCATGCATATGTAGTGTAGCTCCTTGCTTGCGAGTACTTTGGATGAGTACTCACGATTGCTTTCTCCCCCTTTTCCCCCTTTTCCTTTCATTCTGGTTGTCACAACCAGATGCTGGAGTCCAGGAGCCAGACGTCACCGTCGATGATGACTCCTACTGCACCGGAGGTGCCTACTACTACGTACTGTCCGCTGACGACGACCAGGAGTAGTTAGGAGGATCCCAGGCAGGAGGCCTGCGCCTCTTTCGATCTGTATCCCAGTTTATGCTAGCCTTCTTAAGGAAAACTTGTTTAACTTATGTCTGTACTCAGATATTGTTGCTTCCGCTGACTCGTCTATGATCGAGCTCTTGTATTCGAGCCCTCGAGGCCCCTGGCTTGTAATATGATGCTTGTATGACTTATTTTATTTGTAGAGTTGTGTTGTGATATCTTCCCGTGAGTCCCTGATCTTGATCGTACACGTTTGCGTGTATGATTAGTGTACGGTCAAATCGTGGCGTCACAAGGAGCACCTTTATCCGCTGCCTTGCTAACTTCCTTCTGCTTTATTGATTTTGAATTGTCAAGTAAAACCGACAAGAAAAAGCAATAAAATTCACTCTTCAGAACTCATTCGTGCATGATACTAAAAATCACTACTTTGATGTAAGGCAAACACATGATACCAGGATGGAATATGTACGAAAAACAGGACGGCATGACATATTCACAACTGTTTGTGTAAACTAAGTAGAAGCCATTTCAACAAATAAGAAGCAATGCAAGCTGGACACCACATGAAAGATGCAACCAATATGACTCTGCGAAGTTAAAAGCGTCCCATCATAAATGGCATTTCAACAAATTAGAAGTAGCGCATGCTATAAATCATATGAAAGATGCAACTAATATCGCACTGCATATACTAAAGGTGTCTCGTCATATCAATTGATGCGGGATTAAAAAAAACAATAGTTTTACATAAGGACATGCTTAATAGACAGATGTACTATGTACTAAAAACAGGAAGGCATGTCACAGTAACAGGTATAATGTATAAACTAAGCAGAATAGCACATGCAATTTAACCAGATTGGAAGAATTACAATC
Organism: Triticum urartu; assembly: GCF_003073215.2. Classification (NCBI taxonomy): domain Eukaryota; kingdom Viridiplantae; phylum Streptophyta; class Magnoliopsida; order Poales; family Poaceae; genus Triticum; species Triticum urartu. Next base: position 428,786,769 of record NC_053027.1, read on the forward strand.
TAGACACCATATGCAACATGCAACCACATATCACACTGCCAAGTTAGAGCAAGCACCTGCGATGCTCGTATAAGGGAAATGTGGTAATCAACTACAGAGCTACGTTCGCTTTCTTCATCTAGCCTTGCTGTTTCTTGAGAATCATGTGGGGAGGCTGACGCTACATTCTTTAAATGAGGATCTTTACTCACAGTAGTCCACTGGCCTAACTGGCTCATCATATGTGATTGATGAGGGATACACAAGAACATTAGTTTGATGTAAGAACATGGTTAATAGACAGATGTGCTAGTATGTACCAAAAACAGGAAGGCATGTTATATTCAAAGGTATAATGTGTAAGCTAAGCAGATGCAATTTAACCAAATTGGAAGCAATACAAGCTACACATCCGTCTGGAGTGGTGAGCATGATCATCGAGGACCTGAGAGCCTAGTGGGAGGCGGGCTGCTTCGCCACCACCGTAGCTTTTTAGTTGGCTTCCAGGTGATGCCTGTCTGTGCTGGGCTTGTCACTGGCTCGGCCAGTGCCCTGACTAGCTATTTGTCTTCTAGTGCTCCCAGGATGGTGGTTCATGTAAAAACATCTTTCCTTATCTTAATAATAACCAACTTCGGCCTTTCGAATACAAGCTAGACACCATATGCAACATGCAACCACATATGACACCGCGAAGTTAAAGCAGGCACCTGGGATGGTGGTTCACGGCGAGTGAGATCATCAACTCTAGAGCTACGTTTACCGTCTCCATCTATTGAACATCCAACCTTTAAAGCGAAAACACGTGTCTTGCCTGCCTGCGAAGCAAGCAGGAGCGACTTCTCTCTTCTCTTTTCTGCTTCTGTCAAGGCAGAGTCTGAAATACCCTTGCATAAAAACACAATAGTGAGAGTATGGGTGAAGTGTGTGCAGAACTAGTGCACTGTAAAAGTAGTAGATAGCATGTGTCTGAAAAATAAATGACAGGAGACATATGATAGCTCTACAAAATTGCATGGTAAGCAAAATTAGATTCTACTCCATATGATTTTGTAATATATGAGCACAGGGATGGCTGGGATGCAGGTACTCCTCCAGCACACCACCACATGTGGTCCTATCAAAATAACAGTCGACTGGAAATAAATAGGTCAGTCGATTTTTTTATGAACCGTCCGATCTATAAGGAACGGGCAGATGGCCTTCGTCTACCTCCCACCAGTCACTATTGATGATCTTTCTCGAACCGCCAGCGACCGACGGCCCAGACCCCTGCCTCCGCCGCCCTGCCCTCTCCTTGACCTCACACAACCGTCGTGCTTGGCAGCGCCCCCGGCCATCCCTTTAATCCCGGCCGACCTCCAGATCGGGTGCCAGCAACTGTAGGCCCCACACACCCCTAAGATAAACACCGAGGCGCTGCTTCCCCGATGTAATAGGCGGACTAGCGCATGCACCTGTTACGCTAGGGAATGCTTCCTTTAATTGAGAATCAACTGGCCAGGAATTGAAATCCATGGGGGCGGCGGACCTCTAGCTAAGGTGAGATAGTATATGTGGATAAACCTTGTGCATCATGAGTTACTAGGAACATCTAGTATCAAGAAGAAGCGGTCAACTAGTGTCTTCTATGGGATTATTACTGTGCAAGAAGACACGTAAGATTTGCATGAATAAGGGAAGAGGAGCACCATTTTCGATTGCCAGTGCTGTGTCCTCCAGATGTCGCGGTGATTTTCTTCTTTTTACTGGGGGACCCGATGTTTTGGAGGAGGGTGCAGCCTTGGACGAACCCATGGCCAAATTGTTTCCTGTGTTGTCGTGGCCGTATGTCGGCTGAGGGGAAGCAGATCCGAGGCGGCGAAGGATGGTGTAGCAGGAACAGCTCTAGTGCGGTGGACGGTGGCGAAGTTTGAGCAGCAGTGGCGAGGCGCAGGACGGCGTGGTTGAACTTGGCTCGGGTACGGACAGCTTGGCCTCGGCTTCAACTACTAGTCATGGAGGGCGTAGCAGTTGAGGTTGCGGTGGACGACGACGTCAGGGTATCAGCTCCGACGTGATGGAGGAGGGCGGCGGTTGATGGGTGGGATGGGGTGGCGAACAGAGGACGTCGGGGTTTCGCGGCTGGTGGAGAGGTAGTTTTGGCGCTCACGGAGCACGAATGGGGAATCGGACGGGGAGGGGGGGCGGGGGGCGGGGTGAGCTAAGGGAGAACCATGTTTTGGTCTGGGACGCGCCTGTTTTTGGCTTTTTTGAACAGATGGAACGCGCTTGTTTGAAATTTGAGGAAAGTACAAACTTTGCCCCCCTCTTAAATTTCGAACCTGCTGTGGGTCAGGGGTAGGATGGTAATCCCAGGTATCCCAAATAGTGGGCGGGAGCGATTTCGGCCGCGCGCATGTGTGCTTAGGCGGCCATTGTGTATGAATGTTTTTCGGAGACGGTTGTGTGGCGTCTAGATGAAGCTACAAACCTACCCCAGTTTAGACCTTTGGACGTCGGCCGATAGGTTTCATGGGTCGGAGTTAGAAAAGTAATTTCCTTCTACTACCAAACATTGGTCTCACGCGGTTTCGAGCGAGTAGAGGCTGTTTTGGTGCTTCGTTTGAAATTTTGAAACAGAAGCATTCACGTTTAGAGTACTCTTGAACTTTGAGGATTGACCTAAATAGACAACGTTAAATTTGACCTTGTATGTTTGAAAACCTCATTAAATTATGCGCTTCTTTTTGAAATTTTGACACTTGAAAATCCTATAACTACGCTTATTTTGGAATGGAGGACGTAAATTTGAATCTATTTTGTACACGACTATATATGCTATTATGTACAAAAGCAGAGCAAAGATTGGTGCCCCCATAATTTAGGTATGATTTACAAATGACATGATATCAAATTCAAATAATTGAACGGACTTCGTGTTGAATTCGATTTTTTTAACCACCTTAAGTTGAATTTAAATGTATGCTAGTTCATAGCTAGCTATTTATGTATAATATGCTTTACACACACAATATCAAGTATACTCACGTTTATATTCGATTGCTAAAGCGATGCATTGTCTGGAGTTCAAAATACTAACTATGTGGATCAATTATGTCGAATAGTAACATAGACATGCTCAAATTCGATAGAATCTAGATGTTTGATGGATCAATGACTGTTCCTTACGCGAATTGCAAATATCATGACCCCATCCTAATATTTGGATACAATTTATATTTTTAATCAATGTGTACATCAATCTTTTATGTGTAGTTTCACTCTCCATCGGTCGTCTCTCACACATGCTCACACTGTCTCTCCGGAGGTGTCTTTCTCACAGACATGCTCTCGATATAACCCTCCCTCCCTCTCGTAACCATTTACGACTGTTTTCACTAACCTTTATCACAAGCACTCTTCCCCTCACAAGCATACACACGCACAATCCCCATCGACCCTTTCTATATACATAGACCCTCCTATGTGTCTCCCGTACGCACATTATCTTTAGACTTGTCTCTCACGCATTGTCTCACACCTCTCTTCCTAATCGACGAGTATGATTCTAGCAGAGCATTCTGTAGGATGCCCATTAAAGCTAGGTTGGATGAATAGTAATATCAGAGATAAGGGGTTACCTTAGTCTAAGGATCTAGGGTTACAAATCCTAGCCGACTTTGTCAATGGACACAGAGTCCTTCACGATTCTGCTATCTTTGTCTTGTACGACTAGTCATCCATGGGTCTCCCTAAATGTGTCACGGGCCGACCAATGTGGCGCAGGATGGAACCAAACCAAGGGCCTCACCTCGGCCCACCGGACCTCACGTGGTGACACACCCTCTGCCCCCAGGTCTTGTTATCTTCTCACACCCACACATACCAACACAGACACCACACAAAAAAATTCTCCTCGTGCCTCTGTCCCCTCCCCCCTTGCATATACACACTCAAGGGCATCTCTCGCCGTGACATCATATTCGTCTCTCTCTCTCTCTAGACCTTTCTCATTTCTCGTGCTATCTCTCCCACGCCCCCTCCGACCCCTCTATCCATGCCTCTCTCGAATACGTAATACACACACATACCTCTCTAGGCCGTGCCAAATACATCGACTACACATTCACACATGTTACATCACATACCCCATTGATCTAAAAAGCCCTCTCTTCACGTTTATTTCGCATACAACATTCCTTTTGAATAAAGTGTGGCCAAAAAATTATTTTAGAATTTCTACATATATACAACATTACAAAGTTATATGGAGGAGTATGAACGTTAATTTGCATTGCATGGTGCCCACAATGATATTTATTTCGCACTGTGAATTTTTATATTTTTATACTATATATAAAGTTAGTCATAATAAAGAGAAACGAAGAGCATCGCTCTCTCCATCGCATACAACCCCCTCTACGCCCCTTTCATGTACGCACACAAACTATCTCCAGGTCCTCTAAAAGTACGCCCCCAGCACATTCACGCATGTTTCATCTTTCTCTCGCAATATATACAGTGACAATCATTTTATTTGAATTGAAAGCACGATATGTACATTGGACTTCAGAATCCACTCATTACGGTCACCATTTATGTTTTATGGTTATTATACATTCACGGGCTCACCGTACATCTCTGTATTTGCTCAAGACACGACTAGTTGACCAGTTAAACGCTCCACGTGGCACCTCTAGTGTTGCATCACATTATCTCACTACCATTGGGCCCACCTGTCGGCGTGTATCTACTCTACACTCTTATAAACAACAGAGTTGGTGATGATGGTGTGTCTGCCATCCTGTAATATAGGTCGTCTGATTTATATCTAATGGATAGGAAGGAAACTATATCAATTTTGCAAAAAGGTACCCACACACCTCTCCACATTTGCAAATAAGGCCTTCCCTCGTTCATCCTTTTCTCTCACAAGATAAACTACTCGTACAAATGCATCTTGATGTTATGTGCAACGCACGGGCATTTTGCTAGTAAGAATGAAAACACACGACAAAAAAATATTGGACGGTGGTTCGAAGTCATGACTGGAGGCACAACAGACAAGGTGGCCTTGTATTGGTATGTTGAGCCGTCTGTTTTAACACACAGGAGCTGGTGTGGTGATTATACACACACACATGCATGCACACGAACTGCATGCATGCAACACTCACACGAACACATGCAGCCACGCACGCACGCACGCAACACTCACACGTACACACGCAGCCACGCACGCACGCAACACTCACACGCACACACGCACGCATGCATGCACACACCACACGACCAACACACACTCTCACGCTTAAGTGCTCAACCTACACGTGCATGCGCACATATCAGACCCTGACAGACACATACACAACCAGGTGGTTCCCACGCACGGGTTGGAGTCTTGTCGCGCCTGCGTAAATTTGTGTTTATCTGACCTTTTTCTTATGCGAACTGACAGGTGGGACCCACAAGGAATGTGGTCAATTTAACTAGTCAACATGGTGCCACGCAGACTATTTAGCCGGTCAACAGAGTGCAATACGATGTTGAACGGTGAGCAAGTGACAGTATAATCACCACAAAATGCATATAGTGACCGTAATGAGCATATTTTGAAGTCTGGTGACCGTATTACGCTTTTATCTTTGTAGGCCCTCTACATGTTCTCGCATGTTATATCTAACAACTATGCAATACAAACTACTACTACACTCTAACACAATAAATCATATGTGTTTTTAGTTTTACTAGATATCATATTGTTACTTAATTATTCAGTTTGCATACATTAAAATTGCCTTTGAAATGTATGGCCAGTATTATCTACCGCGCGGGAAAAATCCCGCCCTTTCCCGTTTAATCGGGTTTGTATCGATGGATCGTGCGAAACAGCAAAACTATAGTACTATAGTACTAGAGTACAAGTAACAGTTCACTGGGCCGCCGTGTCGTGTACTCCTCCATCGTTAGATTGGAGCACTCGCTTTCATAAATGTTCTAGTCCCTTTCGCCGACATGTGAGACATCAAGCTACCCGGTCCACGTGCCATACCAAAATACAGTGTAGAGCAGCAGGGGTTAAGCACCCCAGTCATGGCGTCGGCCTAGTAATGAGCAATGAGGCATCAAATCACAAAGCTGCACCTTTTCCGCAGTTAAGTTGGAGGGACGAAGTTATAATGCTAAAAAAGAAGTTGGAGGGATGAAGCAACCATCATTTCACTCGTTGCTGAATCCGCTTCTCCCTCATCTTCTTCAAGTTAACCACGTGTTGCTTCTGCCGTTGTTCTGCCTCATGTGGGACGCATATCGGCTTGGTAAAGCACTAACATGTGGGACCGTATGTTAGCAAACCACCAGGCTAACATCCTCTAAAAATAAGAAACCTCCCCTGCCATCCACACAGCAAAATCACCTCCTTTTTACTAATCTTGATTCAATAATTTTTTAGATCAATATAATTGAGATTTGTATAGATAGCACACAGGAGCAAAACCAAGTGGTACGGTTAAGGGCATCCACAATGTGTAGCCGAATGTGAAAATAGCTTTTGGCATCGATGAACCATTGTGGACGGTGCTGCCAAAGCCAAAAAGATGGATCTGAAGCTCCTTGATTGATTGATCGAAAGAATAGAAAAATGTAACGGCTCTCCTCTTTCTCCCGTGCTTGGACGCATGTACAGTATAGAGCACATAGTCTACTCCCATGTCCCTTCTATCAAAAATCACAAAGCAGTGAGGCATCAAATCACAAAGCACGGACGAAGCAACCATCATTTCACTCTTCGCTGACTCCGCTTCTCCATCGTCTTCTTCGAAAAACCACCTCACCGCACAAAGCTGGACAGACGACGCTATTGTGTACCAGTACTAGTACATTACGCGTCCTTTGGTTCAACAGACTTCCTGGATGTAAATAAGGCAGTTGTCTTGGCTTGCGTGCGGCACTTGCGAACGACTTACTATGATCTCCCTCAATGGTGTTCTCCGTCGAACGCACTTCGCCAAACCGCAACGTTCGAGATATCGTCGACGTCACCGCAATGGGGAAGGAAGTCAAATAGTTACTACCTCCATTTTTTTGTACACAAGGCCAGTATATAAAAATTACAATTTGTCGAAGGCCACTAACACTAATCGAGACAAAATTGATGGGGTTTGCCTCGTACTAGCAATCAAGGACATTAATATACCCTTGCATGCAAGAGGAAGTGGGAAGGTTGGTTTGCATGGTGCTGCATTAATCAAGTGATGAGTAGTGAGATGGTTAGCTCTTTGGGCTTTGGAGAAAAAAATACGCATTAATTGACATGTCAAACGAGGATTTGTATCGATTAATCCCGCGAAGGAAAACCCCGCCTTTCTTTTTTAACACTAGTACTCCTATGTACGTACTTGTATCCTGGTTTGGGTCTAGGCCTTGCATTGCCATACTTCACCACACATTTTTGCCAAGCTTGCCTAAAGTTTTCAAAATGAAATGGAGGTACACTTGCACATGGCCGCTGCGATCGCACCGCACCCTCACACAGTCGCTCCTGCACGCCGCAGTCGCACCGCACCCTCACACAGTCGCTCCTGCACACCGCGGTCACACCGCACCCTCACACAGTCGCTCCCGCAAGACGCAACCCCAACCAAGGGAACGCACCCTCACTGACACGTGCTACCGCATGTGATCAAACCAAACTCAGCCATCCTACCGCTGACACATAGTTTTCGTTCAGACAGTATGTTTATCCAACCGCATGTTGGGGAAGATCCGTATGGCCCGTGCCGTGGTCTGTTGGGGAAGAAGAAGCGGTGATGAAGAAGGGTTATGAGACGTAGGATATTCATCCAACCGCCTGAAATGGTCGATGGACCCAAATGATGAAAGTCAAGCGACTTGCATAAATATATGTTTTTACACATCAAAAGATCCCTAAAAACAACACAATAAAGAAAAACTAGCACTGCTCGCGGAACGAGACGACCTCGTCGTCTTTGGCTGCCGGTGTGAACTAGCCATAGCTGTCGACGTGTGTCTCCGCACCGTGGTTGTCCTCGGCCTTCAGCTACTCATTCACGTGGAGTGTGCGGGCGCTCTGCATGGACGAGAGCACCGCCCGGTTAAAGTCCAGGACGTCCGGTTCCGCCTGCAGGAGGGCCTTGATGGCAGCGGCATCCGCGCGCTCTGCGTCGAGTTGAGCCTCCGCCACCCGGTTCAAGTCCAGGACGTCCAGTTCCGCCTGCAGGAGGGACTCGATGGCAGCGGCATCCGTGCACTCTGCGTCGAGTTGAGCCTCCGCCGCCTGATTCATATCCACGACATCTGGTTCCGCCTGCAGGAGAGCCTCGATGGCAGCGACATGCGCGCGCTCCGCATCGAGTTGAGCCTTCGCCTCCCGGTCCTCCTTTAGTATCGCCTAGTTGAACCGCTGGTCCCCTGCACCATGGGGGACCTGGACGCCGGCACAAAGTGGACGTCCATCGTCTCATACGCATTGGGGGCCTTCTGCGCCGCGATCTCCCCATGAACATTGGATCGGCTTCCTCCTCCTTGTAGCTTGGCTCAAGAGAACTTGGGGATTGGCCTGCCGCAAAGCGAGCTTGGGAACGAAGGTTTGTGGCGCCGACCGCCACCGCGATTTCTGCGCGACGCTCCAGCGTCACCATGTTGTAGTACATGATCTTGCAGCGCACCATGGCTTTCCGGCGAACTAGGGGACGCTTGATGCGGGCTAGGGGATCGAAAGGTGGGGGAATGGGCTGGAGAGGAGGTGTGGTTTTGGGGCAGTGGCTGGCGTAGGCCGAGCAGCGAAGGTTCCTATGTGAATAGTGGTTCCAGTGATGACCGGTCAATTGGTTTTGACTGTACATCACTCTTGTCGCGTTTGCGTTGCACCCCGGCACGCTGGACCCTCCACGTCGCTCACCAAATGGAACACGCTTCGTCTTGCATTTTCGCTCGCTTATGGGACCGCAGTTGAGAGCAAACTGACGTCCCTCCCCCTCCCCCGCCCGCGTCATTTATACTACTACTCCCTCCGTTTTATGCGAAGTAAATAAAAACAGAGGGAGTATACTACGGATGAGGATCCCCTAACATGGCCGAACCCATTGAGTAATTGACATGCGGGGCCTAGCAAGCATGGGGCCCGCCAGTAAGTGACCGAAAGGGAGGGTAAGGCAGGGATACCTACGTCATAGGATCCACTTCCACTACTACTTCCTCCTTCCATCTATACAAGGCCTAATGCATTTTTCGAGGCTAACTTTGACCAAATGTTAGAGTAATAATATATGACATGCAACTTACACAAAGCATATGGTCAAATTCGTATATGAAAGGAGTTTCCAATGATATAATTTTCACATTATACATCTCATGTACTATTAATCTTGTCAGTAGTCAAAGGCAATTTTGAAAAACGCATTAGAGCATGGTTAATAATGTAGCCGGCTATTGGTTATAAAGAGATGCCACCTCACTTAGAGCCATCATGAAAAATACTCATATAAGCATTAATCTTTGCATGGTTAAGTAATAGGTTGGCTCTTAGAATGGCTATTAGGTTGGCTCTAAGCATTTAATATTTGCATGAGCAAGGTATATAATTGGAAGAGAGTTGCATGCATACTATATTTTCTTGATCTATGTGTTATAGCCGGGCTGTAGAATAAGAGCCCGCTTCACTCTCTCTCCTCTCTTCTCACTCCTCCAAGTAGGATTTTAATGACATGGCAAGTCTTATAGCCTGCTAACTAGGCCTTATTACACTTGCTCTTAGGCCCAATATAAATGGAAGGAGGGAGTACTATGAGCACTGCATACTCTACTACAGATGTTGTCAGTACTCCACTAGTACTATTGAACAGGGAGCTTAAATAAAGTTACTATTGGACTGGCTATACGTGGTGAAATCCTAGTAGGAAGAGCTTGCGCGAGAACAAGCACATTCATGTGGTTGAAAACAAATTGGAACCCATCTCTGTTTGAATACAAATCTAGGAGTACATACGAATCTAACAATATTGATTGGGTGTGTTGTTGAATGTTGATACTTTTTTCTGTAAGTTTGATCAAATAGAGATACTTTGACTACACATAAAACTTATATGTAAACTAGAAAGGGTCGGAGGGAGTATATTGTACGTTCAAAAGCGAAGCGAACATTGATTACCTTTTATATATGATATGCGGATGCTATGATCACCGGTTCAAAATTTTGAATCCGCCTTAGGTATCACACATGCACCCACTCGTTCTCTCTCGATTTCATCTCGGGGTCCGGAGATTGATTGAGGACTAGGGTGGGTACAATACGTTCGTTTTGCTTACGAACATACAATATACTCCCTCTGATCCCCACAGACCCCCCACAGGTCATTTATATCATAGAAACAGACCAAACCTTTATCTCCTTGCACGACACGCAATTGATCTCTCAACATCAATCGATTTCGTCAAGATGTGCCGGGGCATGAATCGAATGGGATGTCAAAACTAAGACGGAAAGCAATACATAGTGGAGGCAAAGTGAAACTTTAAACGAACCGTTTGTTTGTATGCATGTCGGACAAATTACAACATTGGAAATACAAGCATGGTCTGGGCCCACATGCGAATGATACTCGGCGGAATGTTCAAATGAGGCATGCGGGAGGATGGACTCGACCGGAGGGCGGCATGATCGATGGAGAAGAGGGTTGGAGAGGAATGAGAAATAAGCAATGCCACATGATTATACTTGAACGGCTCAAATAAATAGTAAGTTGTCTCGTTTTCCCTTCTGTCTTGGTCACGGAGTAAGATACTCCCTCTGTTTTTATTTACTCAGCATATTAGGTTTTACTAAAGTCAAACTTCATAAAATTTGACCAAATTTATAGAAAAAATATGAACATTTACAATAGCAAATCTATATGATGTGAAAGTATATTCAATAATGAATCTAATGGTATTGATTTGTTATTGTATATGTTATTATTTCTATCTATACACTTTGTCAAAGTTTATAAAGTTTGACTTTGAGCAAAGCTAAAATGTGGAGTAAATAAAAACAGAGGGAGTACGCAGGGACTAGTATAGTTACTACTGCCGGAACATGGTAAGTTGGACCCCTAAATGCGGGCGCGGACCGGGCACACCTCAATTATTCCTTCAAACAGTCAGACACCTACATTTAGCACACCATCCGGCTACTTAATTAAGTGTTACGCTTCACTACTTGAAAAGTAAAAGGGTGGTACCATACCCAAAACCACCACACCTGGGGCTAGGGTAACAACTTGGTATTGTACCACATTTGAACCAGGACACAAATACCACCTGTTCTGCACCTAATACGCAATGTGGAGCATTGACGCTCGAATTTGGCTGGGAAAATAGGGAAACTGACATGTGGGGCACACCTGTCGGGACGACGTGGCGTAGACTAGTCCAATGGAGGAGTTGGCCCACGACCTCCTCACCAACGGCAACCGTTCATGTGGGTCGTGGGGGCCAGCAACATGGCGTAGCTCCCGCACCGCCTCTAGACACGGCGACCACGGTGAGTGACACTCTTACTGTCGCTGGACACGATCGGCTTCAGTGTGCCGAGGGTGGCGTTAGCGCTGTGGCACGACCAGCAGATCAACACCCGACTCGTCGAGGATGCACGGGGCGCCGAAGTGCGCGCGCGCCGCGACACGTCCACAGAATGGTGTAGCGCGGCCAACTGCATCTCGAGGACCCGAGACCATGCTGGGTCGTCTTGCTTTTTCAATGACATGTGGGGATCGCATGTGAGCAAAGGGCATCTCCAACGTTGCCACAACCGCAGCTGACTACCTTGGCACACCAAAAACCCTCGTCCCTCGCGCCGTCGCGTGGTGCGTTCCCAGCCGGCACCAACTACCCTCATTCATTCCGTCCGTTCGTATGCCGTCGCTCGGTGCCCGAGGAACGAACTCCGGCGACTTAATGATGCACCCGGATGCTTGGCCTCACCGGAATGCGCTACTTAAAGCGGCAACACCCAGCTAACCTCCACACCATAGCGCATCGTCCTGCTACCTGGCGCCACATCCGCTATGACAATGAGCGTGAACGCTCTACGGGAGAGCTTGTCTTCGGGGACGAAGCTCGAGGTCGCCTCCCCCACTCAAGTCGCTGCTCGCGACACAATAGCGGCGTAGCCGGACGTGGACGCGACCGCATAAGCGGTGGCCACGCCGGCGACCGATGACGGGAGCACCGTCAGCCACGTGTCCTACTTGCCCCCGTCCAACGTCCGGCACCGTCGAGGTCGGGGACTCCTCCAAGGATGAGTAGGGCATGGGAGGCGGTGGGGCATGGTGTGCCAACTGGCCGGTCCATCTCCCGTGTTCTACTCTTCCTCGCCGGTGACCGCACCTTCACTTCACGAGTCTTAAACGCCACCCCCGTACATGGAGATCGCAGAAGGAGGACGTCGGTCGCCGCTGTAGAATAGGTTTAGGATCAGGTTTATTTTATTTTTCTGTCCTATAAAAGTTCGAAATGTAATGAAAATCTGCTGTGTTTGCATTAATCTCGTCCGGTGTATATGAACTTTCAAAATAATAGTAAGATACTCCAATAGTATATTGTAGGAGTATATGGAATGATGATTCGTTTTCGTGTGTATAAACTTAGAAGGTTTGACCCGAGATAAAGCTAACATGTGAAGTAAATAAACACATAGGGTCTACATACACAATTTATCTTATGTGGCACCCCGGCTCAGAGCAACCGGTTTACCTTGCATTGCCAGCCCAGAGACCATGTCTTCTGGCAACACCCAACATCTTGGTACAGAAAACAACCGCTTTATTGATGCTAGCGCAACATGGTTCATATTACAACAAGTTGTGAGGCCAAGCGGCACACACGGTGCGGCTGAACAATATGTACGTTATTTAGTGAACATAAAGGGACCTCGATCACGACAACTACGCGACAGTGGAACGACGACGGAGCGGGACTCCATAGCACAGGGACACTGATGTGGACACGATCTAGACTCGGATAGCACTCCGTTCCAACGAGACTTTCCTGAAATCTGGCATGACACGTCAGGTCAGTACATTGAATCTACTTGCAAGCTCACAACAAGCATAAACATAATCACAAACAATATCATGATATTAAGCAAATTATCATCAATGCAAAATCATACTAAGTATGCAGTGAGTAAAATCTCGTGCCTCAAGTCCCTCAGACTTGCTTACCAAACGGGTTACCTCGTAACCAAACGGTGATCTTTCTCGGATCACAAATGGACCAACAACTTGGTCTTCAAACGGGTTACCTCGTAACCAAACGGTGATCTTTCTCCGATCACAAACAGACCAACTACTTGGTTTCCAACATCAACATGGTTTCTCAATCATCCTCTTTCCAACAGTGTTAGGTTATTAACTTTAGTGTGCATGATTATTTAAACATTGACCCATGGTGTGACCGTCATCTTCACCAACGTCTTCATCACCTTCCCCCATCTATCTACAGCGGTCCACTCTCCCGCAAACCACTGTACCCTCTACTTGAACATGGTGCTTTATGCTTCATATTATTATCCAATGATGTGTTGCCATCCTATGATGTCTGAGTAGATTTTCGTTGTCCTATCGATAATTGGTGAATTGCTATGATTGGTTTAATTTGCGTTGGTGCCCATCATATGAGCGTGCGCGTGGATCACACCATCGGGTTAGTTGTATATTGATAGGACTATGTATTGCAGGGCAAGAGTGATACGTCTCCGTCGTATCTATAATTTTTGATTGTTTCCTGCCAATATTCTACATCTTTCATATACTTTTGGCAACTTTTTATATTATTTTTGGGACTAACATATTGATCCAGTGCCCAATGCCAGTTCCTATTTGTTGCATGTTTTATGTTTCGTAGAATATCCATATCAAACAGAGTCCAAACGGGATAAAAACGGACGGAGCTTATTTTTGGAATATTTGGAAAATCTGGGAGAAAGATCAACGCGAAACAGTGTCCGAGGTGGGCACGAGGTAGGGGGCGCTTCCCACCCCCCTGGGCGCGCCCCTGACCCTCGTGGTCCACCCGTAAGGCAGTTGATGCCCTTATTCGGCCGCAAGAAAGCTAGTTTTTGGTAAAAAATCACGGCGAAGGTTTCGGTCCAATCGGAGTTATGGATCTCCATATATATACAAAACGGTGAAAGGGCAATAGACCAAAACGCAGAAACAGAGAGAGACAGAGAGACAGATCCAATCTCGGAGGGGCTCTCACCCCTCCCATGCCATGGAGGCCAAGGACCAGAGGGGAAACCCTTCTCCCATCTAGGGAGGAGGTCAAGGAAGAAGAAGACGAAGGGGCCCCCTCTCCCCTTCTCTTCCGGTGGCGCCGGAACACTGCCGTGGCCATCATCATCACCACCGTGATCTACAGCAACACGTCTGCCATCTTCACCAACATCTCCATCACCTTCCCCCCTCTATCTACAGCGGTCCACTCTCCCGCAACCCGCTGTACCCTCTTCTTGAACATGGTGCTTTATTCTTCATATTATTATCCAATGATGTGTTGCCATCCTATGATGTCTGAGTAGATTTTCGTTGTCCTACCGGTGGTTGATGAATTGCTATGATTGATTTAATTTGCTTGTGCTTATGTTTCTGTCCTTTGGTGCCCATCATATGAGCGTGCACGTGGATCACACCATAGGGTTAGTTGTATGTTGATAGGACTATGTATTGGAGGGCAAGAGTGACAAAAGTTTCAACCTAGCATAGAAATTGATGCATACGGGATTGAAGGGGGACCAATATATCTTAATGCTATGGTTGGGTTTTACCTTAATGAATGTTAGTAGTTGCAAATGCTTGCTAATAGTTCCAATCATAAGTGCATAGAATTCCAAGTCATGGATGACATGCTAGCAGTGGCCTCTCCCACATAATACTTGCTATCGGTCTAGTAAAGTAGTCAATTGCTTAGGGACAATTTCGCAACTCCTACCACCACTTTTCCACACTCGATATATTTACTTTATTGCTTCTTTACTTACAACAGCCCCTACTTTTTATTTACATAATCTTTATTATCTTGCAAACCTAATCAAAAACACCTACAAAGTACTTCTAGTTTCATACTTGTTCTAGGTAAAGCGAACGTCAAGCGTGCATAGAGTTGTATCGGTGGTCGACAAAACTTGAGGGAATATTTGTTCTACCTTTAGCTCCTCATTGGGTTCGACACTCTTACTTATCGAAAGAGGCTACAATTGATCCCCTATACTTGTGGGTTATCAAGACCTTTTTCTGGCACCGTTGCCGGGGAGCAATAGCGTGGGGTGAATATTCTCGTGTGTGCTTGTTTGCTTATCACTAAGTAATTTTTATTTTCTGTTCTTAGTTGTTCTCTATCTTTAGTTATGGATATGGAACATGAAATACCAAAAAAAATAGGTGTACTTGCTACTCATGGAGATGAGGAACCTCCTAAAACCCTCGATGCTCGTTATGTGACAGAAATTATGTACTACTTTGATAATCCTGAGAAAACCCCATTCAATCTGGTAATGGGAGTAACGTTGGGTCAACGTGAATACTTTAGGGATTATCGCTTGACACAAAAAGGGAAACTATTATGGGATCAAATTTATATATTGAAGTGGTATGCTCGGCAAGTATGCTTGAGTTATGATTATACTTGTTGCTCTAGGATGAAAGATCCACACCTTCCCTTTTCATGCAAATTTAATGATAATGAAAAACTTAGCTTCTTATGCTAATGGTATATATTATTACTATGATGTGGAACAAATAGAAGAATTTGTTGCTTTTAAGGGTGCTTATGAAATTGAATCTTTGTTTGAAAAGTATGAAGCTTTTTATGACGATGTTTATAGGCCTGAAAATTTAGCTATCCTAAAATATTGCTATGATAATTATGAATATAATTCCTATATTAATGCGCTTATTGAGAAAGTCTCCGCTGTCCAAGAAGAGGCTAATATTTTGCAGGAATCTATGGAAGAAGAAATTGATGAAACTGTGAGCTCATTGGATGAAAAAGATGAGGAGGAGAGCAAAGAACAAAAGGAGGAAGAGCGGATTGATCACCCGTGCCCACCTCCTAATGAGAGTAACTCTTCAACTCATACATTGTTTAATTTCCCTTCATGCTTACCGAAGGATGAATGCTATGATGATTGTTATGATCCCGTTGGTTCTTTTGAAATATCCCTTTTTGATGATGCTTGCTATGCTTGTGGCCAAGATGCCAATATGAATTATGCTTATGGAGATGAACTTGCTATAGTTCCTTATGTTAAACATGAAATTGTTGCTATTGCAGCCACACATGATAGTCCTGTTATCTTTTTGAATTCCCCAAACTACACTATATCAGAGAAGTTTGTGCTTATTAAGGATTATATTGATGGGTTGCCTTTTACAAATACACATGATGATTTTGATAGATATAATATGCATGTGCTTGCTGCTCCTACTTGCAATTATTATGAGAGAGGAACTATATCTCCACCTCTCTATGTTTCCAATATGATAAAATTGCAAGAAACTGTTTATACTATGCATTGGCCTTTACTTTGTGTGCATGAATTGTTCTTTTATGACATGCCGATGCATAGGAGGAGAGTTAGACTTCATTGTTGCATGATATATGTTACTTTGTGCTCACCACTAAATTATAAATCATTGTTAATTAAAATTGGCTTTGATATACCTTGGAATCCAGGTGGATCCATTACTTGAGCACTATATGCCTAGCTTAATGGCTTTAAAGAAAGTGCTACCAGGGAGACAACGCGGAAGTTTTAGAGAGTCATTTATTTCTGTTGAGTGATTTTATATAGTTTAAAAACAACAAAAATAAAGAGGGGAACCCAAAACTTTTTCAAAAAGGAAAGTGAAAGTGAGAGAGACAAGCATTGTTGAAGTGGGAGCTAACCTTGAACTTTGTTCATGCTCACGGAAACTTTGTGAATCTTGATTACAGAAACTTTTCAACAAAAATAATTATCCCCTTGAACAATTCCATTGTATTATAAAAATAATGTGCCAAGGTTTGCCTTTAGGATGTTTACAATGCTTGTTGGTTTGTATGGTGCAGGACAGAAACTTTGGCTGTAGTGCGCGATTTTACATTTTTTACTGGAACGTCGAATGGTTCTGATTATTTTTGCACTGTATTTCTATGCAATTTTTTTATTTTTCCTAATTTTGGTAGAATTGTTCAAGTATCAGAAGTATGGTGAATGTTCAGATTATTACAGACTGTTCTATTTTAGACAGATTCTGTTTTTGATGCATAGTTTGCTTGTTTTGATGAAACTATCGATTCATAATAGTGGATTAAGCAATGAAAAAGTTATATTACAGTAGACACAATGCAAAAAAATATGAATTGGTTTGCAACAGTACTTAGAGTAGTGATTTGCTTTATTATACTAACGGATCTTACCGAGTTTTCTGTTGAAGTTTTGTGTGGATGAAGTGTTCGATGATCGAGAAAGTCTCGATGTGAGAAGAAGGAAGAGAGGAAAGAGCTCAAGCTTGGGGATGCCCGAGGAACCCCAAGTAAATATTCAAGGAGGCTCAAGCATCTAAGCTTGGGGATGCCCCGGAAGGCATCCCCTCTTTCTTGAACAAGTATCGGCATGTTTTCGGATTCGTTTCGTTCATGCGATATGTGCAATCTTGGAGCGTCTTTTGCATTTAGTTTTCATCTTTCTTTTATGCACCATGCTGGTATGAGATTGTCCTTGGTTGATTTAGAGAATGCTCAATGCACTTCACTTATATCTTTTGAGTATGGCTTTATATAATGCTTCATGTGCTTCACTTATATCATTTGAAGTTTGGATTGCCTGTTTCCCTTTACATAGAAAACCGCCATTTGTAGAATGATCTTTTGCTTCACTTATATTTGTTAGAGCGTGGGCATATCTTTTGTAGAAAGAATTAAACTCTCTTGCTTCACTTATATCTATTTAGAGAGATGACAGGAACTGGTCATTCACATGGTTAGTCATAAAATCCTACATAAAACTTGTAGATCACTGAATATGATATGTTTGATTCCTTGCATTAGTTTTGCGATATAAAGATGGTGATATTAGAGTCATGCTAGTGGGTAGTTGTGGATTAGTAGAAATACTTGTGTTGAGGTTTGTGATTCCCGTAGCATGCACGTACGGTGAATCGTTATGTGATGAAGTCGGAGCATGATTTATTTATTGATTGTCTTCCTTATGAGTGGCGGTCGGGGACGAGTGATGGTCTTTTCCTACCAATCTATCCCCCTAGGATCATGCGCGTAGTACTTTGTTTCGATGACTAATAGACTTTTGCAATAAGTATGTGAGTTCTTTATGACTAATGTTGAGTCCATGGATTATACGCACTCTCACCCTTCCATCATTGCTAGCCTCTCTAGTATCGCGCAACTTTCGCCGGTACCATAAACCCACCATATACCTTCCTCAAAACAGCCACCATACCTACCTATCATGGCATTTCCATAGCCATTCTGAGATATATTGCCATGCAACTTCCATCATCATCATATACATGACTTGAGCATTCATTGTCATATTGCTTTGCATGATCATAAGATAGCTAGCATGATGTTTTCATGGCTTGTCCGTTTTTCGATGTCATTGCTACGCTAGATCATTGCACATCCCGGTACACCACCGAAGGCATTCATATAGAGCCATATCTTTGTTCTAGTATTGAGTTGTAATATTGAGTTGTAAGTAAATAAAAGTGTGATGATCATCATTATTAGAGCGTTGCCCCAGTGAGGAAAGGATGATGGATACTATGATTCCCCCACAAGTCGGGATGAGACTCCGGGCTTTAAAAATAAATAAAAGAGGCCAAAGAAGCCCAAATGAAAAAAAGAGGCCAAATAAGCCCACCAAAAAAATGAGAGAAAAAGAGAGAAGGGGCAACGTTACTATCCTTTTACCACACTTGTGCTTCAGAGTAGCACCATGTTCTCCATATAGAGAGAGTGTCTTGAGCTATCACTTTCATATACTAGTGGGAATTTTCATTATAGAACTTGGCTTGTATATTCCGATGATGGGCTTCCTCAAATGACCGAGGTCTTCATGAGCAAGCAAGTTGGATGCACACCCACTTAGTTTTTCAGTTTGAGCTTTCATACACTTATAGCTCTAGTGCATCCGTTGCATGACAATCCCTACTCACTCACATTGATATCTATTGATGGGCATCTCCATAGCCCATTGATATGCCTAGTTGATGTGAGATTGTCTCCTCCTTTTTGTCTTCTCCACCATCATATTCTATTCCACCTATAGTGCTATGTCCGTGGCTCACACTCATGTATTACGTGAAAGTTGAAAAGGTTTGAGAACGTCAAAAGTATGAAACAATTGCTTGGCTTGTCATCGGGGTTGTGCATGATATGAATACTTTGTGTGGTGAAGATGGAGCATAGCCAGACCATATGATTTTGTAGGGATAACTTTGTTTGGCCATGTTATTATGAAAAGACATGATTGCTTTATTAGTAGGCTTGAAGTATTATTGTTTTTATGTCAAATGATAGACTATTGCTTTGAATCACTCGTATCTTAATATTCATGCCATGATTAGATATGTGATCAAGATTATGCTAGGTAGCACTCCACATCAAAAATTATCTTTTTATCATTTACCTACTCGAGGACGAGCAGGAATTAAGCTTGGGGGTGCTGATACGTCTCCGTCGTATCTATAATTTTTGATTGTTTCATGCCAATATTCTACAACTTTCATATACTTTTGGCAACTTTTTATATTATTTTTGGGACTAACATATTAATCCAGTGCCCAGTGCCAGTTCCTGTTTGTTGCATGTTTTATGTTTCGTAGAATATCCATATCAAATGGAGTCCAAACGGGATAAAAACGGATGGAGCTTATTTTTGGAATATTTGGAAAATCTAGGAGAAAGATCAACGCGAAACGAGGGGGGCGCGCAACACCCCCTGGGCGCGCCCCTGACCCTCGTGGTCCACCCGTAAGGCGGTTGATTCCCTTCTTCGACCGCAAGAAAGCTAATTTTTGGTAAAAAAATCACGGCGAAGGTTTCGGTCCAATCGGAGTTACGGATCTCCATATTTATACGAAACGGTGAAAGGGCAGCATACCACACAGAAACAGAGAGAGACAGAGAGACAAATCCAATCTCGGAGGGGCTCTTGCCCCTCCCATGCCATGGAGGCCAAGGACCAGAGGGGAAACCCTTCTCCCATCTATGGAGGAGGTCAAGGAAGAAGAAGACGAAGGGGCCCTATCGGTGTCAAAACCGGCGGATCTCGGGTAGGGGGTCCCGAACTGTGCATCTAAGGTGGATGGTAACAGGAGGCAGGGGACACGATGTTTACCCAGGTTCGGGCCCTCTTGATGGAGGTAATACCCTACGTCCTGATTGATTGTTCTTGATGATATGAGTATTACAAGAGTTGATCTACCATGAGATCGTAGAGGCTAAACCCTAGAAGCTAGCCTATGGTATGATTGTATGTTGTCCTATGGACTAAACCCTCTGGTTTATATAGACACCGGAGGGGGCTAGGGTTACACAGAGTCGGTTACAAGGGAGGAGATCTACATATCCGTATTGTCTAGCTTGCCTTCCACGCCAAGGAGAGTCCCATCCGGACACGGGACGAAGTCTTCAATCTTGTATCTTCATAGTCCAACAGTCCGGCCAAAGGATATAATCCGGCTGTCCGGAGACCCCCTAACCCAGGACTCCCTCAGTAGCCCCTGAACTAGGCTTCAATGACGATGAGTCCGCCGCGCAGTATTGTCTTCAGCATTGCAAGGCGGGTTCCTCCTCTGAATACTCCATAGAAGATTTTGAACACTAGAATAGTGTCCGGTTCTGCAAAATAATTTCCACATACCACCGTAGAGAGAATAATATTTCCACAAATCTAATCTGCTGACGTGTTTAGACAGCACGATGTTACGTCATAGCCCAGTCATTATTCGAACCGTTTTTCTCAATCAGCACCGCGTATATCGCGAGGCGGTTTTCTTGACACGTCTTGTCGAAGCAGATATCATGTCCCCCTTATTACGGGATTCTCATCAATACGGACGTGGGTAACCCACTCGTGCCCATTGGTATGACTCCTCGATTTTAGGCGAGCCCCAAAACGGCCGCGAGGAGGACGCTTGATATTCACCCTTTTTATAAAGAGGACAAGACCTGTCCCTTTTTCCTCTCACGCTCAATCGAATCCTTCCCCCACCTCGAGTTCCAACACCCCAGACTCAGGTCAGGCGCTTCGGACCTTCAACCATGTCCGGATCCAACCTCCAAGGTCGGTGGATGCCTTCCTCTGTCATAGAGGAGGACATCAAGAAGCTGAGAGAGGCCAGATATCTGACTGCCGAAATTTCGCACAGGCTGCCTGCCCGAGGGCAGGTCATCCCCACTCCCAAATCCAACGAGAGTGTTGTGTTCGTCTCTCACTTCCTCCGAGGACTAGGCCTCGCTCTGCATTCCTTTGTTAGGGGACTCATGTTCTACTATGGGCTGGATTTCCACGATCTGGCCCCGGATTCCCTCCTTCACATCTCGTCGTTCATCGTCGTATGTGAGGTCTTCATCCGCATTACCCCTCACTTCGGCCTATGGCTCAAGACCTTCAACGTGAAGCCAAAGATGATCGAGGGGCGGCACGTAGAGTGAAAAGGTGTCGTAATAAGCAAAAGCGCTAATGCTCCATGGCTAGAGGGTTCCTTCCCAGAGGTATCCAGTTTGTGGCAGCGGGAGTGGTTTTATATCACAGCTCCCCGAAGTGCCAAGTGGGCAGCCATCCCTGCCATTCGCTCGGGCCCCCCACCACAACTGACGTCATGGATCAGCAAGGGGCTAAACTGGGGTCCAGTAAAGGATGTGCCGATATTGCAGAGTCGCATCTGAGATCTCATTGAGAGAGACGTCCACCTGGTCACGGTGATGCAGGTCATGCTAGTTCGCCAGGTCCCGCCTTGCAAACGTAGACCTCTCCGTTTGTGGGAGTTCAACCCGGAGGGACCATGAATCACTCAGCACTTCCTCGGCATGACGCTCGAGGAGATGTACAAGTTGTTCTTCGGATCACAAATAAAGTGTCCGGACACCACCGAAGATGCGGGTCTGAGCTGTAATCGCCCGGATACCCAAGTAAGTAATCCCATGGCCGAACACACTGTTTCTCTTATTTATCACAACATCATGCTGAAAAGTCGCTCTTTGACCAGGACTGGATAACAAAGGCGAAGATGATCAGGTGTCCGGCCCCCCTTCCCGAGGGCTTGGCCAATCCAGTACTAGACAGAATGCTGGAGCCGGCGCCTTATCAGGTGCCCTCGAAGGAAGATGAAGGGGGGAATAAAGAGGCCGGAAGCGATCCTCACTCACTACTCATCCCAACCAGGGGAACGAGCGCCTCCGCGAAGGAGGACAATCAGGGAGAAGAATCTGACATCCCCTTTCCCCGGGGAAGGAATAGGACCACCCCTGAATATCCGGAAACAGAGGTTTCCAAACGAGGGAAGAAATCTTCGCCAGAGTGTCCTGCCCTGGGGGGTACCCTTGCTGCACAGTGTCCGCAAGGAAATCAGCCCTCCACCGAGCTCTAAGTAATCAAAAAGTACTTAGTAGTGAAAATATCCTACCTTACTTCTGAAGACAATAACTAAAGCTTATATCTTGTAGTTCGGATCGTAGCCCTTCTCGATAGAGTTCGTCTTCGGGGGATCTTCTTCCGGAGATGACGGAGAGCGAAACACCTCCCCCTGCCACCCCGCCTTATGAGGCAGGCGACCTAGAAGTGTCGTCACGGAGGGTTTCTCCTGATCCGCCAAGGCCAGGGGGTAATCCCTTGGCCACCCGGAGTCCTTAGTATTCGGCTCTTAAAGAGAGCAACAGAAAGAGTCCGGAACCGTAGAGTGTGCCGTCGGGTGCACTGAAGGATCTTCTGGAGCAAGCGGCCATCTCGGAAGCGCATCGTACGCTAATGAGTACGGTAGTTGAAAGGATTTCATCCGCTGAAAGTGGATTGCATGAAGCTTTTATGAGTCTGCTGAAAGGCTTTGAGGTACGTGACATAGTGTATGTTTTTTACAGTACCGCACACGTTAGGTGTGTCCTATGCAGATAGTAGCCCCTGAGACTCTGGTTGTCGTCGAAAATGGCGGCAAACAGAGGATCATAGTCCCAGGTAATAACCAGACCGCCTTTATGTGTAGGTGGCTGAAGCACCGGTGGCTAGCTGGACTGATGGGTTTGCCGAGCTAAAGCGGCAACTTGATGCGGCAGATGCCGACATCATGCTTGTCAACAAGCGGCTTGATGAGGCACAGGGTAAGTGATTTCTCCGGTGATCAACGCAAAGTAAGAGGAGCATGATGCCAGTATCTTTAATATGTTGTGACTGCAGATGGACATTAGATGTCATTGATAACAGGATCACATCATTAGGAGAATGATGTGATGGACAAGACCCAATCCTAAGCTTAGCTCAAAGATCGTGTAGTTCGTTTGTTGTAGCTTTTCTGAATGTCAAGTATCATTTCCTTAGACCATGAGATTGTGCAACTCCCGGATACCGTAGGAGTGCCTTGGGTGTGCCAAACGTCACAACGTAACTGGGTGACTATAAAGGTACATTACAGGTATCTCCAAAAGTGTCTGTTGGGTTGGCACGAATCGAGACTGGGATTTGTCACTCCGTATGACGGAGAGGTATCTCTGGGCCCACTCGGTAATGCATCATCATAATGAGCTCAATGTGATCAAGTGGTTGATCACGGGATCATGCATTACGGTACGAGTAAAGGGACTTGCTGGTAACGAGACTGAACAAGGTATTGGGATACCGACGATCGAGTCTCGGACAAGTAATGTACCGATTGACAAAGGGAATTGTATACAGATTGATTGAATCCTCGACATCGTGGTTCATCCGATGAGATCATCGTGGAGCATGTGGGAGCCAACATGGGTATCCAGATCTCGCTGTTGGTTATTGACCGGAGAGTCGTCTTGGTCATGTCTGCATGTCTCCCGAACCCGTAGGGTCTACACACTTAAGGTTCGGTGACGCTAGGGTTGTTAGAAAGACTTGTATGTGATTACTGAATGTTGTTCGGAGTCCCGGATGAGATCCCGAACGTCACGAGGAGTTCCGGAATGGTCCGGAGGTAAAGATTTATATATGGGAAGTTGTCATATGGTCGCCGGAAAGTTTCGGGGGCATATCGGTATTGTACCGGGGCCACCGGAGGGGTTCCGGGGGTCCACCGGGAGGGTCCACCTCTTCCGGAGGGCCTTATGGGCTGTATGGAGAAGGGAACCAGCCCAAGTGGGCTGGGAAGCCACACCCCCCTAGGGCCCATGCGCCTAGGGTTGGGGGAAACCCTAAGGGGGGCGCCCCCTTGCTTGGGGGGCAAGCCCCCCTCCCCTTGGCCGTCGCCCCCCCTCTAGATCTCATCTAGAGGGAGCCGGCCACCTTCCCCTTTCCCCTATAAATAGAGGGGTGAGGGAAGGGCTGCACACAACATCCAAGACGCAGCCCCTCCCCTCCCCAACACCTCTCCTCCTCCATAAGAGCTTGGCGAAGCCCTGCCGGAGTACTGCAGCTTCATCACCACTACGCCGTCGTGCTGCTGTTGGAGCCCTCCTCCTCAACCTCTCCCTCCTGCTTGCTAGATCAAGGCGCGGGAGACATCCTCGCTCCGTACGTGTGTTGAACGCGGAGGTGCCGTCCGTTCGGCACTAGGATCTTCGGTGATTTGGATCACGTCGAGTACGGCTCCATCAACCCCGTTCTCTTGAACGCTTCCGCCCGTGATCTACAAGGGTATGTAGATGCAGTCCTCTCTCCCTCGTTGCTAGATGACTCCATAGATTGATCTTGGTGATGCGTAGAAAATTTTAAAAATCTGCTACATTCCCCAACAGTTGCATCATGAGCTAGGTCTATGCGTAGTTACTATGCACGAGTAGAACACAAAGTAGTTGTGGGCATCGATATTGTCAATTTGCTTGCTGTTACTAGTCTTATCTTGATTCGGCGGCATCGTGGGATGAAGTGGCCCGGACCAACCTTACACGTACGCTTACATGAGACTGGTTCCACCGACTGACATGCACTAGTTGCATAAGGTGGCTAGCGGGTGTCTGTCTCTCCCACTTTAGTCGGATCGGATTCGATGAACAGGGTCCTTATGAAGGGTAAATAGAAATTGGCAATTCACGTTGTGGTTTTGGCGTAAGTAAGAAACGTTCTTGCTAGAAACCTATAGCAGCCACGTAAAAACTTGCAACAACAATTAGAGGACGTCTAACTTGTTTTTGCAGCAAGTGTTTTGTGATGTGATATGGCCAAAGGTTGTGATGAATGATGAATGATATATGTGATGTATGAGATTGATCATGTTCTTGTAATAGGAATCACGACTTGCATGTCGATGAGTATGACAACCGGCAGGAGCCATAGGAGTTGTCTTAATTTATTTATGACCTGCATGTCAACATAAACGTCATGTAATTACTTTACTTTATTGCTAAACCGTTAGCCATAGTAGTAGAAGTAATAGTTGACGTGACAACTTCAAGAAGACACAATGATGGAGATCATGATGATGGAGATCATGGTGTCATGCCGGTGACAACGATGATCATGGAGCCCCAAAGATGGAGATCAAAGGAGCAAATGATATTGGCCATATCATGTCACTATTTGATTGCATGTGATGTTTATCATGTTTTACATCTTATTTGCTTAGAACAACGGTAGCTTAAATAAGATGATCCCTCGTAATAATTTCAAGAAAGTGTTCCCCCTAACTGTGCACCGTTGCGAAGGTTCGTTGTTTCGATGCACCACGTGATGATCGGGTGTGATAGATTCTAACGTTAGAATACAACGGGTGTAAACCAGATTTACACACGCAATACACTTAGGTTGACTTGACGAGCCTAGCATGTACAGACATGGCCTCGAAACACAGAAGACCGAAAGGTCGAGCATGAGTCGTATAGAAGATACGATCAACATGAAGATGTTCACCGATGTTAACTATTCCGTCTCACGTGATGATCGGACACGGCCTAGTTAACTCAGATCATGTTATACTTAGATGACTGGAGGGATGTCTATCTGAGTGGGAGTTCATTGAATATTTTGATTAGATGAACTTAATTATCATGAACTTAGTCTAAAATCTTTACAATATGTCTTGTAGATCAAATGGCCCACGTTGTGCTCAACTTCAACGCGTTCCTAGAGAAAACCAAGCTGAAAGACGATGGTAGCAACTATACGGACTGGGTCCGGAACCTGAGGATCATCCTCATAGCTGCCAAGAAATATTATGTCCTAGAAGCACCACTAGGTGACGCACCGTCCCATAGAACCAAGACGTTATGAACGCTTGGCAGACACGTGCTGATGATTACTCCCTCGTTCAGTGCGGCATGCTTTACAGCTTAGAACCGGGGCTCCAAAAGCGTTTTGAGAGACACGGAGCATATGAGATGTTCGAAGAGCTGAAAATGGTTTTTCAAGCTCATGCCCGGGTCGAGAGATATGAAGTCTCCGACAAGTTCTTCAGCTGTAAGATGGAGGAAAATAATTATGTCAGTGAGCACATACTCAAAATGTCTGGGTTGCATAACCGCTTGACTCAGCTGGGAGTTAATCTCCCGGATGATGCGGTCATTGACAGAATCCTTCAGTCGCTTCCACCGAGCTACAAGAGCTTTGTGATGAACTTCAATATGCAGGGGATGGAAAAGACCATTCCTGAAGTATTTTCAATGCTGAAATCAGCAGAGGTAGAAGTCAAAAAGGAACATCAAGCGTTGATGGTGAATAAAACCACTAAGTTCAAGAAAGACAAGGGTAAGAAGAACTTCAAGAAGGACGGCAAGGGAGTTGCCACGCCCGGCAAGCAAGCTGCCGGGAAGAAGCCAAGGA
The DNA here is from genome assembly GCF_003073215.2 of Triticum urartu. Taxonomy (NCBI): domain Eukaryota; kingdom Viridiplantae; phylum Streptophyta; class Magnoliopsida; order Poales; family Poaceae; genus Triticum; species Triticum urartu. The sequence goes on from NC_053027.1 coordinate 428,813,725, forward strand.
ATGGACACAAGCCCGAGACTGAGTGTTTTTATTGCAAGGGAAGTGGTCAGTGGAAGCGGAACTGCCCCAAATACTTAGCGGACAAGAAGGCCGGCATCACGAAAGGTATATGTGATATACATGTAATTGATGTGTACCTTACCAGTACTCGTAGTAGCTCCTAGGTATTTGATATCGGTGCGGTTGCTCACATTTGTAACTCAAAGTAGGAGCTGCGGAATAAACTGAGACTGGCGAAGGACGAGGTGACGATGCGCGTCGGGAATGGTTCCAAGGTCGATGTGATCGCCGTCGGCATGCTACCTCTACATTTACCTATGGGATTAGTTTTAAACCTCAATAATTGTTATTAGTGCTAGCTTTGAGCATGAACATTGTATCAGGATCTCGTTTAATACGAGATGGCTACTCATTTAAATCCGAGAATAATGGTTGTTCTATTTATATGAGAGATATGTTTTATGGTCATGCTCCGATGGTGAATGGTTTATTCTTAATGAATCTCGAGCGTAATGCTACACATATTCATAGTGTGAATACCAAAAGATGTAAGGTTGATAATGATAGTCCCACATACTTGTGGCACTGCCGCCTTGGTCACATAGGTGTCGAACGCATGAAGAAGCTCCATGCAGATGGACTTTTAGAGTCTCTTGATTACGAATCATTTGACACGTGCGAACCATGCCTCATGGGTAAAATGACCAAGACTCCGTTCTCAGGAACAATGGAGCGAGCAACCAACTTATTGGAAATCATACATACTGATGTGTGCGGTCCAATGAGTGTTGAGGCTCGCGGTGGCTATCGTTATGTTCTCACCCTCACTGATGACTTGAGTAGATATGGGTATGTCTACTTAATGAAACACAAGTCTGAGACCTTTGAAAAGTTCAAGGAATTTCAAAGTGAGGTTGAGAATCATCGGACAGGAAAATCAAGTTCTTGCGATCAGATCGTGGGGGAGAATACTTGAGTCACGAATTTGGCACACACTTAAGAAAATGTGGAATAGTTTCACAACTAACGCCGCCTGGAACACCTCAGCGTAATGGTGTGTCCGAACGTCGTAATCACACTCTATTAGATATGGTGCGATCTATGATGTCTCTTACCGATTTACCGCTATCATTTTGGGGCTATGCTTTAGAGACTGCAGCATTTACTGTAAATAGGGCTCCGTCGAAATCCGTTGAGACAACACTGTATAAATTATGGTTTGGGAAGAAACCTAAGCTATCGTTTCTAAAAGTTTGGGGATGCGATGCTTATGTCAAGAAACTTCAACCTGAAAAGCTCGAACCCAAGTCGGAAAAATGCGTCTTCATAGGATACCCTAAAGAAACTGTTGGGTATACCTTCTACCTCAGATCCGAAGGCAAGATCTTTGTTGCCAAGAATGGGTCCTTTCTAGAGAAAGAGTTTCTCTCGAAAGAAATAAGTGGGAGGAAGGTAGAACTTGATGAAGTATTACCTCTTGAACCGGTAAGTGGCGCAGCTCAAGAAAATGTTCCTGAGGTGCCTGCACCTACTAGAGAGGAAGTTGATGATGATGATCATGAAACTTCAGATCAAGTTGCTACTGAACTTTGCAGGTCCACAAGGACATGTTCCGCACCAGAGTGGTACGGCAACCCCGTCTTGGAAATCATGTTGTTAGACAACGGTGATCCTTCGAACTATGAAGAAGCAATGGCGGGCCCGGATTCCGACAAATGGCTTGAAGCCATGAAATCGGAGATAGGATCCATGTATGAAAACAAAGTATGGACTTTGACTTACTTGCCCGTTGATCGGCGAGCCATAGAAAATAAATGGATCTTTAAGAAGAAGATAGACGCGGATGGTAATGTGACCATCTATAAAGCTCAGCTTGTCGCTAAGGGTTATCGACAAGTTCAAGGGGTTGACTAGGATGAGACTTTCTCACCCGTAGCGAAGCTGAAGTCCGTCCGAATCATGTTAGCAATTGCCGCATTCTATGATTATGAGATATGGCAAATGGACGTCAAAATGACATTCCTTAATGGTTTCCTTAAGGAAGAATTGTATATGATGCAGCCGGAAGGTTTTGTCGATCCTAAGAATGCTGACAAGGTGTGCAAGCTCCAACGCTCGATTTATGGGCTGGTGCAAGCATCTCGGAGTTGGAACATTCGTTTTGATGAGATGATCAAAGCGTTTGGGTTTATGCAGACTTATGGAGAAGCCTGCATTTACAAGAAAGTGAGTGGGAGCTCTATAGCATTTCTCATATTGTATGTGGATGACATACTGTTGATGGGAAATGATATAGAATTCTTGGAAAGCATAAAGGCCTACTTGAACAAGTGTTTTTCAATGAAGGACCTTGGAGAAGCTGCTTATATATTAGGCATCAAGATCTATAGAGATAGATCGAGACGCCTCATTGGTCTTTCACAGAGTACGTACCTTGACAAGATATTGAAGAAGTTCAAAATGGATCAGTCAAAGAAGGGGTTCTTGCCTGTATTGCAAGGTACGAGATTGAGCACGGCTCAATGACCGACCACGGCAGAAGATAGAGAAAAGATGAGTGTCGTCCCCTATGCCTCGGCCATAGGGTCTATCATGTATGCTATGCTGTGTACCAGACCTGATGTAAACCTTGCCGTGAGTTTGGTAGGAAGGTACCAAAGTAATCCCGGCATGGAACACTAGACAGCGGTCAAGAATATCCTGAAGTACCTGAAAAGGACTAAGGAAATGTTTCTCGTTTATGGAGGTGACGAAGAGCTCGTCATAAAGGGTTACGTCGATGCTAGCTTCGACACAGATCTGGATGACTCTAAGTCACAAACCGGATACGTGTATATTTTGAATGGTGGGGCAGTAAGCTGGTGCAGTTGCAAGCAAAGCGTTGTGGTGAGATCTACATGTGAAGCGGAGTACATGGCAGCCTCGGAGGCAGCACAAGAAGCAGTCTGGGTGAAGGAGTTCATTACCGACCTAGGAGACATACCCAATGCGTCGGGCCCCATGACTCTCTTCTGTGACAACACTAGAGCTATTGCCCTTGCCAAGGAGCCTAGGTTTCACAGGAAGACTAGGCATATCAAGCGTCGCTTCAACTCCATTCATGAAAGTGTTCAAAATGGAGACATAGAGATTTGTAAAGTACATACAGACCTGAATGTAGCAGATCCGTTGACTAAACCTCTCCCTAGAGCAAAACATGATCAACACTAGAACTGCATGGGTGTTCGATTCATCATAATGTAACTAGAATATTGACTCTAGTGCAAGTGGGAGACTGTTGGAAATATGCCCTAGAGGCAATAATAAAATGGTTATTATTATATTTCCTTGTTCATGATAATTGTCTATTGTTCATGCTATAATTGTGTTATCCGGAAATCATAATACATGTGTGAATACATAGACCACAACACGTCCCTAGTGAGCCTCTAGTTGACTAGCTCGTTGATCAAAGGATAGTCATGGTTTCCTGACTATGGACATTAGATGTCATTGATAACGGGATCACATCATTAGGAGAATGATGTGATGGACAAGACCCAATCCTAAGCTTAGCTCAAAGATCGTGTAGTTCGTTTGCTGTAGCTTTTCTGAATGTCAAGTATCATTTCCTTAGACCATGAGATTGTGCAACTCCCGGATACCGTAGGAGTGCCTTGGGTGTGCCAAACGTCACAACGTAACTGGGTGACTATAAAGGTACATTACAGGTATCTCCGAAAGTGTCTGTTGGGTTGGCACGAATCGAGACTGGGATTTGTCACTCCGTATGACGGAGAGGTATCTCTGGGCCCACTCGGTAATGCATCAACATAATGAGCTCAATGTGATCAAGTGGTTGATCACGGGATCATGCATTACGGTATGAGTAAAGTGACTTGCTGGTAACGAGACTGAACAAGGTATTGGGATACCGACGATCGAGTCTCGGACAAGTAACGCACCGATTGACAAAGGGAATTGTATACGGATTGATTGAATCCTCGACATCTTGGTTCATCCGATGAGATCATCGTGGAGCATGTGGGAGCCAACATGGGTATCCAGATCTCGCTGTTGGTTATTCACCAGAGAGTCGTCTCGGTCATGTCTGCATGTCTCCCGAACCCGTAGGGTCTACACACTTAAGGTTCGGTGACGCTAGGGTTGTTAGGAAGACTTGTATGTGATTACCGAATGTTGTTCGGAGTCCCGGACGTCACGAGGAGTTCCGCAATGGTCCGGAGGTAAAGATTTATATATGGGAAGTTGTCATATGGTCGCCGGAAAGTTTCGGGGGCATATCGGTATTGTACCGGGGCCACCGGAGGGGTTCCGGGGGTCCACCGGGAGGGTCCACCTCTTCCGGAGGGCCTTATGGGCTGTATGGAGAAGGGAACCAGCCCAAGTGGGCTGGGGCGCCACACCCCCCTAGGGCCCATGCGCCTAGGGTTGGGGGAAACCCTAAGGGGGGCGCCCCCTTGCTTGGGGGGCAAGCCCCCCTCCCCTTGGCCGCCGCCCCCCCTCTAGATCTCATCTAGAGGGGGCCGGGCCCCTTCCCCTTTCCCCTATAAATAGAGGGGTGAGGGAAGGGCTGCACACAACATCCAAGGCGCAGCCCCTCCCCTCCCCAACACCTCTCCTCCTCCATAAGAGCTTGGCGAAGCCCTGCCGGAGTACTGCAGCTTCATCACCACCACACCGTCGTGCTGCTATTGGAGCCCTCTTCCTCAACCTCTCCCTCCTCCTTGCTGGATCAAGGCGCGGGAGACATCCTCGCTCCGTACGTGTGTTGAACGCGGAGGTGTCGTCCGTTCTGCACTAGGATCTTCGGTGATTTGGATCACGTCGAGTACGACTCCATCAACCCCGTTCTCTTGAACGCTTGCGCTCATGATCTACAAGGGTATGTAGATGCACTCCTCTCTCCCTCGTTGCTAGATGACTCCATAGATTGATCTTGGTGATGCATAGAAAATTTTAAAATTCTGCTACGTTCCCCAACATCCTCCCACCGGCGTATTCGGCTAGGACTCTTGTTATCCTTGGCCTCTGGTGCATTATATAAACCGAGGCCAGGCTAGTCGATAGATCATATACATACAATCATACCATAGGCTAGCTTCTAGGGTTTAGTTTCTACGATCTCGTGGTAGATCAACTCTTGTAATATTCATATCATCAAGATCAATCAAGCAGGACGTAGGGGATTAGCTCCATCAAGAGGGCCTGAACCTGGGTAAAACATCGTGTCTCCTGCCTCCTGTTACCATCCGCCTTAGACGCACAGTTCGGGACCCCCTACCCGAGATCCACCAGTTTTGACACCGACATTGGTGCTTTCATTGAGAGTTCCGTTGTGTGATCGACTGGTCACCTTGGCTCGACCGAGGACCGTGCTCCATCTCCGATCGTCATGTTCGGACAGGGTCCTTCTTCAACATCAACTCCGATCTCTATCATGATCATATAGGAATCATCCATGGAGCTCGAGGGCTCAACGTCAACATTGCCCTCGGGCGGCCGTGCTGTTTTTATGGACAACAAACTTGTATCCGCCGTCACCGCCTCCTCGAGCGTTGGTTTGACGATCTCTTTGGTGGAATAGTGCGGAATTACGTCTACAACAGCCACGCAAAATTTCGTCGAGTTCCGATGGAGGAATCTTCGACAATCTACGATATACCGGAGCCCTGTCAAATCTGGACGGGAATCTGGACGAGTTTAGGGTGTGGTCTCCAGAGCCCATCTCGGAGGTCCTTTGAAAGATCCAACCGTTCATCTACTACGGTATTCCCATATCTAACACCCCTCCAAATTTCAGCTCGATCCGCCGGTTCAAACTCCGGGAACCTTCCGATGAGTGGACCAATTTTCGAATTTGTTTTCTGCGCGAATACGGATCCGACCTGAATTCATGTTTCTTTATAAACGTGATATTGGACAACATTTTTAGAGGAATTCTCTTCTAGGATATTGTGCGTCGTTTTTAAACACGTGCCCGTAAAATTTTAAGCCTCCCCGGAGGTCATCTTCATCATCATGCTGGTGTCAAACCAGTCCGGCAATATTGCTCCAAGGCTGCCGACCTGCACTAGACACGTCGTCACTCTGTTGAGCCGAGCTCAAGTTGTTCGGACCATCATCTTGGCAAGCCGAACAAGAGTTCGGCATCGCGAAGGATAAATCATCGCCAACATCGTCGCCCCACGAATTACACGGAGCGGGCACACCGGCATCGCCGCATGGTCACTTCATCGAACCAGCACTGGCCGCGTCACAAGTTACGACCTGGGTCGGCATGGCCGCACTGTTGTTTCTTCGAGCCAATGACCATCACGCCGAACTACTTCAACACCTCGGCTGACATGGCAGGTACAACCACACCCCCCCCGCCCCCCCCCTCACACGCCGAACTACTTCAACACCTCGGCTGACATGGCAGCTACAACAACTCCTCACCGGCCCACCCTGTCACCTCGGCTAGACCGAGGACTTGGCTATTTCTTCATCAACATACTCCGGTGACTTCGGCGTCACCACCCGACCAGCTTCATCACGTTAGTTGGACCGAGGGCTTTGCCTCGGCAAGCCAACCTTTGCCAGCATCACCAGGCCACATCTCTTTCAATAAATTATTTTTGCGAAAAGAAATTATCCTTTTTGGACCGCACTATTTTATGTGTGTAGGTGATCGGCTTTGACTGCGTCACGTGGTTTCTTCGGCAAGCCGACGCCGTCGCCCTAATCGGCGTAAATCGGCTCGCGTGATCACCTTGTTGGTCGTGTTGCCATACCAACGTGTTCGGTTGCCTTGGGGACTTCGGCATCGCCGAGAGAGCTCTACCTCATCAAGTGTTCGGCGGACATGCCATATTTCTTTTATTACTCACTTTGCATAAATTATTGATTATGCAACAATTTTTTTATTATTCCTATTATCTCCGGCTTGCACTATTTTCTGTGTACAGGTAGATAATCCGGGCAGTGCTGCAACCGCGGTGTACAGATGTATCACGTCACCTCGGCTGACCGGGGGCTTCGTCATCACTTCATTAACACACGCTGGGGGCTTCGACGTCACACTGTCGGCCTACTCTGTCGCCGCGGTCGGACTGGGGTTTCACCTCACCCATCGACTATGATGTGTCACCACTTCATCAAGCCGATTTCTTTACTCCGGACATCTCAGGACCGGCTTGGGGGCTGGGATCTCGTCCCGCCACAATCTCGGCCTGCGTCATCAACATCTAGCACATTAACCAGCTAAGTCGCTTTCATGCTCAAAAACTTTCAGTTTTAAATTTTGTTCGGTTCGACCAAGCATTATACTTTTCGGCACAAAGTTGTTTGGGACAAAGTTCCTTGTCATAACTTTGTTTGTGACGCGCATATTCAAATACCCCGTTTATTTGTTGGCTTCCTTCATGAAGCTTTTCCTCTTGCATATGATTATACTTGTACGGCTTTGTTCCTTGTTCGTGTATTACGCCACAATATGCACCATATTGACTTAAGAAATTTGCAAGCTGGGTTGCCGGGCTCCTGTGCTTAATTACCCCTACGTTCCCGATTGTTCGGCTAGGGAGTAAAGGGAGCACCTCTGCGATTGTCACGACCGGGTCCTCCGAGCTCTGACCCCAGACTGGGTGAAGCCGAAAGCTAGCGCTCTTATTGTTTTCAATCATGGTCGGCACACAACGGAACTCATGAGTACAAAAAATCTATTGCACAAGTCTCATAGTAATAATGAGCACCGAAGAAAGGTATCGGTGGGGGTTCTATTTTCTTCGAAGATGCTTCTTACACTTCGTCTGTAATATAGCATAAGTTCCCTAGCACCCTTTGTCTGTTACAGCCTTATGGCCCGGTTGCTTGGTTATCGGAAACATTGTCGATATTCTCGACAGGTGGAGTACATAACACTTTTCGGTCCTTGACCTAAGAGGGAGAAGCTGACGGTCGGTTAAGACGCATTTAAAGTTCGGGTGAACAAAGATATGATATTAGTACTTCGGTACATACGATCATTATACATAAAATTCTTTTACCCAAGTCACTTGGGGGCTCTTAAATTTATATGAGCTATTTTATAATAAGTGTTCTTCTTCTTAGTTGTTGCAAAGTTTTTATTACTATTATTATTCATCACTCCTTTTTTCGACATGAGTGTGTGGTCACTAGCCGGGGAGCCTAATTTCTCTCTCAAAGCCGCTAGAGTTTAGTTTGCTAAACTGGCCTAATGAGAAGTACTTCGCCTTCGGGATAGGAGGTTGAAGCCGTAGGCTGACCCGCTTGAAGTCTTGAGATAGGATGTGTCATGTTAAAGCACGACATAAGCACTCTTTTTTTTCTAAGACCAATTTTCGGATTGGCACCGAACACTTGATCTTGTTTGGACGTCAAGTTTTTACTGACGTTTTTTGGTTTTCCAAGCTTATGACACTTTTAAACTATTTGTGTGTTTTCAGCACAAGTCTCGTAGTGCAACGCTGGACACCTTTAGAGATTCGGCAAAAACATTCTCGGATATTGCTATATATGCATCGGTTCTGAATTGTGTCTTCGGTCAATAGTTGGGTTTCCCGGCTCCTACACTTGCTTCCTATGTCCCGCTTCGTTCGGCTAGGCGTGCAAAGGGAGAACCACTGCGATTGTGCTTCCAGCTTACATGGTTAAGCACCTCAGTGGAGAAAGCAGAAAACTGACTGTCACAATAAGTGTAAACTGGTCAGCGATCTGATGACCGTGTTAAATGACGGGCCATTCATAACAATGGCCGAAGTGTTTACGGCTTGACCTCGACTGTCGCCGAACACTACCGGGGGCTATTAACTGGCCTCCCAAACTAAATCCTCAATATTTTGCTCTTACATTAGACTTGAGGTTTCATGATCATGCTTAGCATGACAACCCAAAGAAAGGAATCGATAGCAGGACTATTTTCTTTGGAAGACATTTCTTATGTTAAACAGTAATATAACATATCTCTCTGCGTACCTTTGTTTATAAAACCGTATGGCCATATTGCCTTGTTTGTCATAAATCTTTGCCCTCATAAAGGCTTTATAAAGTAGGACAAACACTCCTCGGCTACTGGCCGAGGAGGTTGAAGCCGATGGTCGGTCAACAAAGTTTTGTACAATGCGGATCCGAGCATTAATGACGTAAAGTACTTGGATACATAGTCATTGCACATAATTTGTGATTTTACTATGGATATCAATCCTTAATTCGGCCACCCGTGCCCGCATTAAGGCTCGGGGGTTGCTGGGCTTCGGGCTTATTATTTACAAATATTAAAGGGGCACATCGATCCCCTGATCTGGTGTTTCCACCCGACCAGTGTCTCGGGGGCTACTGCATTGCCTGTCCAATGCAGAAAATTTTAAGTGCAATACAGTTTCCGAGGAGATTATGATCCTCAGGTTGGTCGGCCGCACCCAACCTGAGTCTCGAGGACTGAGCACACCGCTTTTTGTATCCCGAAGTATTCTGCCGAGCTAGGACTTGATCCTCAGGCCGATTTTGCAAATCAACCTGAGTCTCAGCGGCTACTGGGATCAGTGGTCTTACATCATCCTTCAAGTGCATCTCGGGTTTTAAACCGATACACACGCCGAGGGTTACTGGCTATATATCTCGGCAGAGAATAAATTGCACCAATAAAAAATATTGACAAAAAATTGGCCCACAGTCGGGGTGGTGCACCACCTCGGAAGCAGTCCGGCATAAAGCTCGGGCGCTAGTGGCTGGCTCCATAGAGGGCATTTCCAGCATTAAGCTCGGCTAAACTCCTTTAACTTTTTTGGACCAAGATGATCTATGACATCTTGGATATAGTCTGGTGTTGGAGCTTGGACACAGTCCGGCGTTGGAGCTTGGATACATTTCGGCGTTGGAGCTCGGAAGCAGTCCGGCATTGGTGCTCGGCTGCAAAAGATACCTTGAATGCAGTCCGGCGTTAGAGCTCGGACGCAAGAGGACACTGCCTTCCGGGAACAACTTCAAACCCGAGGTGTGGCATAAAAATAACAAGGCATTGATAAAGGCCGGAAACTTAAAGGGGCTCCTCAGATACCCGACGTGTAAACTCGTCGAATGCATTTTGGCGATCCTCAAGAGCGAAGATGAGAAGATTTGTTGAACCAGTTTTCAAGACCGACAACCGAAGATGAAGAATAGTTTAGAAGAATCGAGGAGCGTCCCTAACTTGAAGACCGGTTCAGGGGGCTACTGACGGTGTCTTGGACTAGGGGGTACTCACCACGTCGTCTCCCAATCTGTTAGATTGGGCCAAGGATCCCCATGGCCGTATACTCATGGGCCAGTTCGGACAACTGCCGCATACATGGAAGATTCCACAAGACTTGGTGATCAAGACAAGGACTCCTCCCCACCGGCGTATTCGGGTAGGACTCTTGTTATCCTAGGCCTCTGGTGCATTATATAAACCGAGGCCAGGCTAGTCGATAGATTACATACAATCATACCATAGGCTAGCTTCTAGGGTTTAGCCTCTACGATCTCGTGATAGATCAACTCTTGTAATACTCATATCATCAAGATCAATCAAGCGGGACGTAGGGTATTACCTCCATCAAGAGGGCCCAAACCTGGGTAAAACATCGTGTCCCCTGCCTCCTGTTACCATCCGCCTTAGACGCACAGTTCGGGACCCCCTACCCGAGATCCGCCGGTTTTGACACCGACAGTGACGGACCTAGAAAAGGCCATGGTAGCAGCCAAGGAAGCTCGCTCTAAAATCAGAGCAGCGAAGGAGGAGTTGCATCAAGCTGCAGATATCGTGGATGGGAAGCCCTTCTTGTTGCGGACTAAGTTCGGAGATCCGAAGTATGCTCCTCTTGACCAACTATGGAGTTCGGCGGACGCCTATGTTGATTTGGCGGCAAGTGCTGCTGATGCGGCCGAGTACTTCAAGGATCAAAAAGCGTGAAGTGGAAAAGCTGTTCTGGTCACAGTTCCATGCTCTAGTGCGTCCACTGTTGTTGAATGATCGAATGGCCGAGTGGGCCGAGCTCGATAGGTTGTCCGGACTGGCCATGAGGTCTGTTGTGGATCATTTGTGGCCGGGAGGGCCAAGGCCGAATAGTTACTTTAGTTTAGTGCAACAATTCCTTGGTGTTGTGCCGCACATCGATGCTATGAAGAGGTCGGCGTGCATAGAGTGTGCGCGGATGGCATTTTCCCGTGTCAAGACATACTGGGCAGAGATGGAGGCCACCACTATTGCAACGCAGGATCAGCCGTGGGCCGAGTGGCTGCCAAGCACTACCTTGAAGAAGTTCTTGAAGGCGCTCGTTCGATAGAGGCTCAGTGCTTGAAGAATATTATGTTCTAGTGACATGTACTACCATTGTAAGAACAATGTTTTATTGAGTTGTCAAGGTGTGTTTATACTTTTGCCTGAAAGTATTATGATGCCTCCTGTGCGGCCGTTTATGTATATATATAACCTGAAAGTTTGCAGTCATCGGCTTCCGCCCCCACGCATATAATGCGGGGGTGTTCGCAAATAACGTGTATTCACACTTGATCCAATGTCTTGGTCCATTAAGGAGGTGATAGCGCAGCGAACGAGGCAATCGGACTATATTGCTTTAACACTTTCACTTAGCCATAGGAGTTTGACGGTGGGGCTACTATATAGCCCCTGGTACTCCTGCGCTCGTCCGAATACGGGGCGCGTACGCACATGACCGAGAAACGGCCCTTCGTTAATGCGTAGGAATCCCGAAGATTCCGCTGAGTCATCGAGTGGTTGACCAGTCTCGCGCTATATCATGACAATCAGTTTTCAGCTTTCTCTACTGAGGTGCTCATCCAGATGAACCAGGGCACAATCGCAGTAGTTCTCCCAGTGCTACGTTAGCTGATATAGCGGATCGTAAGGTACCAAAACATGGGAGCCGGGCAAACCCAACAGACCAAAGACATGATTTGGAGATGCATATAAGGCCAAACTCGCGACGCCGAACACTCCCTAAGGTATTCGGTCTTTATAACATATGCCAGGCTGAACAATGCCCTGAATAATAAACCCCGGGTGTCCAGGTACATGCAATATCCTGACGTGGCCACATTCCAATACGTTGGCATCATTCTCGGTTGTATTGAGTATCCGGAGGATGTGAACAACAAGAGACAGTAAAAAGGGTTGATGCAGGGTCTTAATCTAAAAAGAAACCTTTGAGCGGGTCCCTGCTGCACGTCTGCGCCTGTGTCTCTGTTGTGCCGTGTCTTGGACGGCTGTAGCACGATTGTCATCTGTAAAAGAGGAGAACTTAGGTGAAAGTTTTTGTGCCAGAAAATTGGTTATTATCAATAAGTCAAGTTGAGCCGGACTAGCCCTGATTACACGCGGGAAGCCCCTGGTACCGTCTAGGGGGGCTTGATCATCAAACCCATCTCATGTATATGTAGTGGTGCAGCAGACTCGTCTAACCGTGTCCGTGGTTGAGGGAGTCCTGGATTAGGGGGTATCCGCACAGCCGGACTATATCCTTTGGCCGGACAGTTGGACTTTGAAGATACAAGATTGAAGACTTCGTCCCGTGTCTGGATGGGACTCTCCTTGGCGTGGAAGGCAAGCTTGGCAGTACGGATATGTAGATCTCCTTCCTTGTAACCGACTCTGTGTAACCCTAGCCCCCTCCGGTGTCTATATAAACCGGAGGGTTTAGTCCGTAGGAACAATAACAATCATACCATAGGCTAGCTTCTAGGGTTTAGCCTCTTCGATCTCGTGGTACATCAACTCTTGTACTACTCATATTATCAAGAACAATCAACCAGGACGTAGGGTATTACCTCCATCAAGAGGGCCCGAACGTGGGTAAACATCGTGTCCCCCGCCTCCTATTACCGTCCACCTAGACGCACAGTTCGGGACCCCCTACCCGAGATCTGTCGGTTTTGACACCGACATTGGTGCTTTCATTGAGAGTTCCTCTGTGTTGTCATCATTAGGCTGGATGGCTCCTTCAATCATCGATAGCGATGCAGTCCGGGGTGAGACTTTTCTCCTGGACAGATCTTTGTATCCGGCGGCTCCGCACTACGGGCCAACTCGCTTGGCCATCTGGAGCAGATCGAGAGTTACGCCCCTGGCCACCAGGTCAGGTTTGGAAGATTAAACTACACGCCCGACATCCGCGGAGACTTGATCTTCGACGGATTCGAGCCCCTGCCGAGTGTGCCGCACGGTCACGATGAGCATGATTTAGCTCTACCATCGGACAGTGTTCAGGAGACCGCACCGGTAACCGCTCTGACCCTCAATTCGGAGCCAATTGCGCCATCCATGGATGGGTGGATAGACCCCGCCACGGAGGCCGCATTCTCAGTGGCGATCGAGCCGAGTATCGAACTTACCCTTCGTGGGAGCTGTGACGCCGAACTGTCGGATTCTTCCCCGGCCACGGACTCCGAACCGCCTGCGCCCGTGCCTATCGAATCCAACTGGGCGCCGATCATGGAGTCCACCTCCGTGGATATCCTTCAGCACTCGCCCTTTGGCGACATACTGAACTCATTAAGGTCTCTCTCCTTGTCAGGAGAGTCCTGGCCGAACTATGGCCGGCCAGATAGGGATGCGGACGACGAAGAAATTCGCCGCCCACCCACCACCCACTTAGTAGCCACTGTCGACGATTTGACCGACATGCTCGCCTTCGACTCCGAAGACATCGACGGCATGGACGACGATGCAGGAGATGAACAGGAGCCACTGCCCACAGGGTACTGGACGCCCACTTCATCATATGATGTATACATGGTGGACACACCCAAAGAAAACGACGACGAGGAATGGAAGGACGCAGCGAAGGATCGTTCCCTCGAGAAGCAGTCAAAGCGGCGGCGTAAGCGCCGCTCCAAATCCCGCCTCGGCAGAAAGAGCGATCATATAGACCCAACGATAGAGTAGGGTGAACCACAGTTTGACCACGGAAACACGGAGAATCAAACCGAACAACCCGACTCCGGCGAAGATAACAGTCCGGATGACATCACACCGGACAGGCACCTGGAGCAACAGAATACCCATCAAAGGCTTGTTGCCACTGCGAGGAGTCTGAAAAAGCAGAAGCAAAGGCTCAGGGCTGCACAAGACACACTCAGAATTAGATGGAGTGAAGTACTCAACACTGCAGCAAAGTACGGCGGTAGTCGCCACACAAAGAGCTACCCGAAGCGAAAGCTGCTACCTGAATTCGATGAGGAGGCCTTAGATCCCCCGCAATCAAAAAACAAAACAGCCATCCGGTCGGATAGACGACCTCGTGGCCAACATAGAGCGGCAAACGACGCCGCACACAAGCCAGTACGCGATCCACGTGAGGGCTCGCATCAAAAGGATGGCGCAACCAGATCCATCTACGGGCCAAGCAAGCACGCTCCAGCACGCAATGCAACACAACAAAAATCCGAACACCACGGTACACCCAAATACAGGGGTGCCGCACACCCCCTATGTTTCACCGATGAGGTGCTGGACCATGAATTTCCAGAGGGATTCAAACCCGTAAACATAGAGGCATATGACAGAACGACATACCCTGGGGTCTGGATGGAGGACTACATCCTCCATATCCACGTGGCTCGAGGAGACGATCTCTGCGCCATCAAGTACTTACCCCTCAAGCTCAAAGGTCCATCTCGGCACTGGCTTAAAAGCCTCCCCGAAAACTCCATTGGAAGCTGGGAAGAGCTTGAAGACGCTTTTCGGGCAAATTTTCAAGGGACCTATGTCCGACCACCGGATGCAGACGATTTAAGTCATATAACTCAACAGCCCGGAGAGTCAGCCCGAAAGCTTTGGAACAGGTTTCTCACTAAAAAGAACCAAATAGTCGACTGTCCGGACGCTGAAGCCTTAGCAGCTTTCAAGCACACCGTTCGAGACGAATGGCTTGCCAGACACCTCGGCCAAGAAAAGCCGAGAACAATGGCAGCATTAACAAGCCTCATGACCAGCTTTTGCGTGGGTGAGGATAGCTGGTTAGCCCGATGCAGCACCAGCGACCCAAGTACATCCGAAGCCAGGGACAGAAACGAGAAGCCACGACACAGCAAAAACAAGCGCCGAAATAAAGAAGACAGCCCGAAGAGCACGGCGGTAAACGCCAGATTCAGAAGCTCTCGGCCAGGTCAGCAAAAGTTGCCCTCCAAAGGCAACAGAGACGAATTATCCAGCCTGAACAAGATTCTGGACAAACTATGTTAGATCCACAGCACCCCCAATAAACCTGCAAATCATACCCATAGAGAATGTTGGGTCTTCAAGCAGTCCGGCAAACTCAACGCCGAACACAAGGGGCAGGACACACCAAGCGAAGATGAGGACGAGCCTCGCAAGCAAAGCACTGGGGAACAGAAGAAATTCCCACCAGAAGTCAAAACAGTAAACGTGTTACACGTGATGAAGGGGAGAAACAAAGTGGCACTTCTAGAGACACATGCCCCAGGGCCTATCACCGTGGAGTTCTGCCACTGGTCGTCCAAACCAATCGCCTTTGACCACCGGGATTACTCGGCAAGTATTCGGCATGCAGGATGGGATGCCTTGGTGTTAGACCCGATAATTGACGGATACCACTTCACACGAGTCTTGATGGATGGCGGCAGTAGTTTAAACCTGATATATCAGGACACAGTCCGCAAATGGGGATAGACCCAACAAAAATCAGCCATAGCAATACTACCTTTAAAGGAGTAACGCCAGGCCCAGAAGCCCATTGTATGGGCTCCCTGCTACTAGAGGTTATATTCGGCTTTCCCGATAACTTCCGCAGCGAAAAGTTAACCTTCCACATCGCTCCGTTCCAAAGTGGCTATCAAGCACTACTCGGACGCGAAGCTTTCGCTCGCTTTAACGCAATACCGCATTACGCTTCTCTCATGCTTAAGATGCCCGGTCCACGTGGCATCATTACAGTAAATGGAAATATTGAGCGCTCCTTGCGCGCGGAAGACCATGCGGCTGCCTTGGCAGCCGCACACTAGACGGCCTCACCAACTAGAGCATCTGACAGGTCGTTAAGACCATGGACACGGTTAGACGAGTCCGGTGTAGCTATATATAATTGATACAGGTTTGATGGCTATACCCCTAAAACAATACAAGGGGCTCAACGCGTGTGAACAAGTGACAATTAGGCTCAACTTTACTCATCTAGAACTATACATGGTTTATTCAGTATAACCTACCTTTTGCACGACAACTTTTCAACTAAGTTCCTCTTTTTTTCAAATGACCATCGTGCTACACCCGTCCAGGATATGGCACAATGGAGACACAGGCGCAGACGTGCAGCAGGGACCCATTCCAAGGATTCTTTTTAGATTAAGACCCTGAGTAAACCTTTTTTACTGTCTCTTATTGATACACATCCCCCGGATTCTCAGTACAACTGAGAAGGATGCTGACGTATTGGCATGTGGCCACATCAGAATATTGCACGTACCTGGACACCAGAGGCTTATTACAAAGGGCACTGTTTAGCCCGGTTTACATCATAAAGACCGAATACCTTAGGGAGTGTTCAACGTCGCGAGTTTGGCCTTATATGCATCAGCTCCGAATCATGTCTTTGGTCAAATGTAGGGTTTGCCCGGCTCCTGTGTTTTGTTGCCTTATGTTCTGCTCTATCGGCTAGGGCGGCACCAGGAGAACTACTGCGATTGTGCCCTGGTTCATCCGGACGAGCACCTCAGTAGAGAAAGCCGAAAACTGACTGTCATGATATAGCGTGAGACTGGTCAATCACTCGATGACCTAGCGGAATCTTCGGGATTCCTCCGCCTTAACGAAGGGCCATTTCCCGGCCAGGCATGTACGCGCCCCGAATTCGGATGAGCGCGGAGCCACCAGGGGCTATATAGTAGCCCCACTGTCAAACTCCTCTGGCTAAGTGAAAGTGTTAAAGCATTATAGTCCGATTGCCTAGTTCCCTGCGCTATCACCTCCTTAATGGACCAAGACGTTGGATCAAGTGTGAACATGCGTCTTCTACGAGCACCCCCCACATTATATGCGTGGGGGCTGAAGCCGACGACTGCCATCTTTCAGGTTATATACATATATACATAAACGGCCGCACAGGAGGCATCATAGTACTTTCGGGCAAAAGTATAAAAACAGCCTTGATAAACTCGATGAAACATTGTTTTTCAATGGGAATACATGTCATTAGAACATAATATTCTTCGAGCACTGCGCTTCTATCGAACGAGCACCCTCAAGAACTTCTCGAAAGTAGTGCTCGGCAGGTACTCGGCTCTCGTCCGAATCTTGGGCTGCAATGGCGGTGGCCTCCATCTCCGCCCAGTATGTCTTCACACGGGCAAGGGCCATCCGCGCACCCTCTACGCACGCCGACCTCTTCATCGCGTTGATGTGCGGCACCGCACCAAGGAACTGCTGCACCAAACTAAAATAACTGTTCGGCTTTGGCCTTTCCGGCCACAGTGATCCACAACAGACCTCATGGTGAGTCCGGACAATCTATTCAGCTCGGCCCATTCGGCCAACCGATCAGTCAATGGAAGCAGATGCTCTGGAATGTTAAATTGTGATGAGAACAGCTTTTCCACTTCGCGATCATTTTGATCTCGGAAGTATTCGGCCGCATTGGCAGCACTCGCCGCTAAGTCCATATATGCGTCCGCAGAACTCCACAGCCGGTCCAAAGGGGCGTACCGAGGATCTCCAAACTTCATCCGCAGCATAAAGGGCTTCCCAGCTGCGATACCCCGGCTTGACGCAGCTCCTCCTTCATCGCTCTCATTGCAGAGCGGGTGTCTTTGGTCGCCATCGTGGCCTTCTCCAGGTCTGTCCTCTTCGCTCGATCTTCCTTTTCAAGAAGCTCGTAACGGTCAGCGGCGTTCTTCAATTCCACAGCCATCCTGGCTATTTCCTCCTTGCTTTGGCAGTGAGCAGTCTGTTCGGCTTTCAGCTCCTCAATTGCCTTTAGGGCAGCCGCATCGCTTTTCCTGGCTTGTTCTTTGGCTCGGGCAAGTTCCGCCCAAAGGTTCTCCTTGGCCGCAGCTTCATCTGCATTCACACACATGTTATAGATACTGGCATCATGCTCCTCTTCCCATGTGTCACCGGAGGAATCACATACCTTGTGCCTCGTCACGCCGCTTGTTGACAAGTGCGATGTCGGCGTCTGCCACGTCAAGCTGCCACTTTAGCTCGGCAAACTCATCAGTCCGACTGGCCACCGGACCCTCCGCCACCTGCATATTAAGGCGGCACGATTATTCCTGGGACTATGATCCTCTATGCGCTGTCATCTTCGACAGCACCCAGAGTCTCAGGGGCTACTATCTACACAGGGCACATCTAAAAATGTGCGGTACTGTCAAAAATGTACATCATTTCGTGTACCTCAAAACCCGTCAGTAGACTCATAAAGGCTTCATGCAACCTGCTTTCGGCAGACGAAATCCTTTCAATCACCGTACCCATCAACGTGCAGTGCTCTTCTGAGATAGCCGCTTGCTCTAGCAGATCCCTCAGTACGTCCGACCGTACACCAGACGGTGCCGGACTCTTTCGATTGCCCTCTTCAAGAGCCGGATACTAAGGACTTCGGGTGGCCATAGGATTACCTTCTGGCCTTGCCGGATCAGGAGAAACCCTCCGCGACGACACCTCGGGGTCGCCCGCCTCATGAGGCGGTATGGCAGGGGGAGGCGTTTCGCTCTCCATCATCTCTGGAAGAAGATCCCTTGAAGACGAGCTCTGCTGAGAAGGGCTAAGATCCGAACTGCAAGATAAATGCTTCGGTTATTTTCCTCAGAAGTAAGGCGAGATATTTTCATTATTAAGTACCCTTTTACTTACAGCTCGGTGGAGGGCTGATCCCCTTGAGGGCATAGTGCGGCCGGGGTATCCCCTAGGGCAGGACCCTCCGGCGAAGATTTCTTCCCCCGTTTGGAGATCGTGGTCTCCGGGTCCTCAGAGGCGTTCCTCTTCCTTCCCCAGGGAGAGGAAGTTTCAGTTCCTCCTCCCCGGTTAACCTCCTTCGCGGAGGTGCTAGCCTCCTTGTCCCCCCTTTATCTTCTCCTGAGGGCGCTTGATAAGGCGCGATCTCCAGCATACTGGTTAGCACGAGATTTGGTGATGTCTCAGGGAGGGGGGCCGGACACCTGATCAACTTTGCCTTCGCTATCCAATCCTGGTCAAAGAGCGGCTTTTTTAGGGCGACGTTGCGATAAACAAACAGACAGTGTGTTCGGATGCGGGGCTACTTACTTGGGTATCCGGGCGATTGCAGCTCAAACCTGCATCCTCAGTGATGTCCGGACACATTATTTGTGGTCCAAAGAACAATCTGTACATCTCCTCGGGCGTCATGCCGAGGAAGTGTTGAATAGCTCGTGGTCCTTCCGGGTTGAATTCCCACATGCGAAGGGGCCGGCGTTTGCAAGGCTAGACTCGACGAACTAGCATAACTTGCACTACCATAACCAGACTAAAATCTCTCTCAAAGAGATCTTGGATACGGCTTTGCAGTATTGGCACCTCCTTGGCTGGACCCCAGCTCAGCCCCCTGCTGATCCATGACGTCAGTTGTGGTGGGGGTCTGAGCGAAAGGTGGGGGCAGCTACCCACTTGGCACTTCGGGGAGCTGTGATGTAGAACCACTCCCGCTGCCACAATCCGGACACCTCTGGGAAGCTACCCTCAGGCCATGGAGCGTCAGCAATGTTTCTTATTAAAGCGCCTCCACACGCTGCATGTTGCCCCTCGATCATCTTCGGCTTCATATCAAAGGTCTTGAGCCATAGGCCGAAGTGAGGGGTAATGCGGAGGAAGGCCTCACATACGACAATAAATGACGAAGAAGGGAATCCGGGGCCAGATCATGAAAATCTAGCCCATAATAGAACATAAGACCCCTAACAAAGGGATCCAGAGCGAGACCTAGTCCTCGGAGGAAGTGGGAGGCGAACACGACGCTCTCGTTGGGTTCGGGAGTAGGGACGACCTGCCCTCGGGCGGGCAGCCGATGCGAAATTTCGGCGGTCAAATATCTAGCCTCTCTCAACCTCTTGATGTCCTCCTCCGTGACGGAGGAAGGCATCCACCGGCCTTGAAGGTTGGATACAGACATAGTTGAAGGTCCGAAGCACCTGACCTGAGTTTTGGGTGATAGAACTCGAGGCGGGGGAAGGATTTGATTGAGCACGAGAGGGAAAAAATAAAAAGCTTTGTCCCCTTTATAAAGAGGGTGAATATCAAGCGTCCTCCTCGTGGCCGTTTGGGACTTGCCTAAGATCTAGGAGTCCTACCAATAGGCATGGTTGGGTTTGATACGTCTCCAACGTATCTATAATTTTTGATTGCTCCATGCTATATTATCTACTGTTTTGGGCAATATTGGGCTTTATTATCCACTTCTATATTATTTTTGGGACTAACCTATTAACCGGAGGCCCAACCCAAATTTGTTGTTTTATGCCTATTTCAGTGTTTTGAAGAAAAGGAATATCAGACGGAGTCGAAACGGAACGAAATCAACTGGAGAAGTTATTTTTGGAAGGAAACACACCTGATGGACTTGGACCCCACATCAGAAGATACGGGAGCTGCCCACGAGGGTGGGGGGCGCACCCCCCTGCCTCGTGGGGCCCTCGTGGCTCCCCTGACGTACTTCTTCCGCCTATATAACTCCACATACCCTAAAACTTCCGAAACAGAAGATAGATCGGGAGTTCCGCCGCCAGAAGGCTCCGTAGCCACCAAAAACCAATCTAGACCCGTTCCGGCACCCTGCCGGAGGGGGCAATCCTTCTCCAGTGGCCATCTTCATCATCCCGGTGCTCTCCATGATGAGGAGGGAGTAGTTCTCCCTCGGGGCTGAGGGTATGTACCAGTAGCTATGTGTTTGATCTCTCTCTCCCTCTCTCTCTCTCTCTCTCTCTCTCTCGTGTTCTTGATTTGGCACGATCTTGATGTATCGCGAGCTTTACTATTATAGTTGGATCTTATGTTTCTCCTCCCCCTCTTCTCTCTTTTAATGAATTGAGTTTCCCCTTTGAAGTAATCTTATCGGATTGAGTCTTTAAAGACTTGAGAACACTTGATGTATGTCTTGCCATGGATATCTGTGGTGACAATGGGATACCACGTGCTACTTGATGTATGTTAAGGTGATCAACTTGCGGGTTCCGTGCCATTGGGAACCTATGCATAGGGGTTGGCACACGTTTTCGTCGTGATTCTTCGGTAGAAACTTTGGGGCACTCTTTGAGGTCCTTTGTGTTGGTTGAATAGATGAATCTGAGATTGTGTGATGCATATCGTATAATCATACCCACGGATAATTGAGGTGACATTGGAGTATCTTGGTGACATTAGGGTTTTGGTTGATTTGCGTCTTATGGTGTTATTCTAGCACGAACTCTAGGGCTGTTTGTGACACTTATAGGAATAGTCCACCGGATTGATTGGAAAGAATAACTTTGAGGCGGTTTCGTACCCTACCATAATCTCTTCGTTCGTTCTCCGCTATTAGTGACTTTGGAGTGACTCTTTGTTGCATGTTGAGGGATAGTTATGTGATCCAATTATGTTAGTATTGTTGAGAGGACTTGCACTAGTGAAAGTATGAACCCTAGGCCTTGTTTCAACGCATTGCAATACCATTTACGCTCACTTTTATCATTAGTTACCTTGCTGTTTTTATATTTTCATATTACAAATACCTTTATCTACCATCCATATTGCACTTGTATCACCATCTCTTCGCCGAACTAGTGCACCTATACAATTTACCATTGTATTGGGTGTGTTGGGGACACAAGAGACTCTTTGTTATTTGGTTGCAGGGTTGCTTGAGAGAGACCATCTTCATCCTACGCCTCCTACGGATTGATAAACCTTAGGTCATCCACTTGAGGGAAATTTGCTACTGTCCTACAAACCTCTGCACTTGGACGCCCAACAACGTCTACAAGAAGAAGGTTGTGTAGTAGACATCAAGCTATTTTCTGGCGCCGTTGCCGGGGAGGTGAGTGCTTGAAGGTATATCTTTAGATCTTGCAATCGAGTATTTTAGTTTCTTGTTTTATCACTAGTTTAGTTTATAAAAGAAAATTACAAAAAAATGGAATTGAGTTTGTCTCATACGCTTCACCTTTTTAATATCTTTCGTGAGTATGATGGAAAGGATAATTGTGCTCAAGTGCTAGAAAAAGAAATCTATAAAATGTTTGGCACTAAATATTTGAATGATGAGCATGATTGCAATGTTGTTAGTATGAATTCCTTGAATATCCATGATGCTAATGATATGCAAAGCCACAAGCTTGGGGAAGCTATGTTTGATGAAGATGATATTTTTTGTTCCCCAAGTTTTGATGAGCAAATTTATTATGATGAAAGCATGCCTCCTATCTATGATGATTATTGTGATGACACGTATGCTTTGAAGAATAATAATAACAATGAACCTTGTCATCTTGATCTTAATTTTCAATCACATGATAGTTATTTTGTTGAGTTTGCTCCCACTAGTATTCATGAGAAGAATTTTGCTTGTGTGGAGAGTAGTAAAATTTCTACTTGTAGATCATGAAAAGAATGCTTTAGGTGCTGGTTATATTGTTAAATTCATTCATGATGCTACTGAAAATTATTATGAGGGAGGAATATATGCTTGTAGGAATTGCAATAATATCAAGTTTCCTCTCTATATGCTTAAAGTTTTGAAGTTATGCTTGTTTTACCTTCCTATGCAAGTTGATTCTTGTTCCCATAAGTTGTTTGCTCAAAAAATCCCTATGCATAGGAAGTGTGTTAGACTTAAATTTGCTAGTCATATTCTTCATGATGCTCTGTTTATCTTTCAATTCTTATCTTTTAAGTGAGCATCGTTGAAATCATCATGCCTAGCTAGGGGCATTAAACGATAGCGCTTGTTGGGAGGCAACCCAATTTTATTTTAGTTACTTGCTTTTTGTTCCTGTTTAGTAATAAATAACTCATCTAGCCTATGTTTAGATGTGGTTTTATGTGTTTAATTAGTGTTCGTGCCAAGTAGAACCTTTGGGAAGACTTGGGGAAAGTCTTGTTGATCATGCTGTAAAAAACAGAAACTTTAGCGCTCACGAGAATTGCTGCCATTTTTATTTGGAGAGTTCTATTTAGTTAATTATTTTTAAATATGATTAATATATAAATTCCTCAGGTCCAGCAATTTATTTGAGAATTTTATGAGTTACAGAAGTATACGTTTGATCCAGATTACTACAGACTGTTCTGTTTTTGACAGATTCTGTTTTTCATGTGTTGTTTACTTATTTTGATGAATCTATGGCTAGTAAAAGAGTTTATAAACCATAGAGAAGTTGGAATACAGTAGGTTTAACACCAATATAAATAAATAATGAGTTCATTACAGTCCCTTTAAGTGGTGATTTATTTTCTTATACTAACGGAGCTTACGAGTTTTCTACTTTAAGTTTTGTGTTGTGAAGTTTTCAAGTTTTGGTTAAGGATTCGATGGACTATGGAATAAGGAGTGGCAAGAGACTAATATTGGGGATGCCCAAGGCACCCCAAGGAAATATTCAAGGATAGCCAAGAGCTTAAGCTTGGGGATGCCCCGGAAGGCATCCCCTCTTTCGTGTTCGTTCATCAGTAACTTTACTTGGAGCTATATTTTTATTTACCACATGATATGTGTTTTGCTTGGAGCGTCAATTTATTTTGTTAGGATTTGCTTACTGTTATTTAGAACAATGTTTTGCATCTTTTATTCCAATAAAAGTGGCATTGATAGTCTTTACTATGCCTATGTTACAAGTCTTCATGTTGCTGTTTGAAAACAGAAAGTTTACCGCTGTTGCAATAATTCCCTAGAAAAGTCAGAATGTGATAAAATGTTGAAACCTTTTGCATATTAAGCTCTGATAAATTTACTACAGTGGTAATTTTCGTTCATAATTTTTGGAGCTAGGGAAGTATGGATGTTGCAGCATTCTTTACAGACTATCCTGTTTAGGCAGATTGCTGTTATGTTTGCATTGTTTGCATATGTTTGCTTCTTTAATGATTCTATTTGAGGATAGGACAATTAAATATGCAGAGGCATTTAGTATGCAATGTTGAATAATAATTTTAGTGATTTGCTACAGTAGAGTATGATAAGGTTTTTGCAATGGTTTATACTAACTTATCTCACGAGTCCTTGTTGAGTTTTGTGTGGATGAAGCTTTTGAAATTTAGGGAGACCGTGATATGAGAGGAATTAAGGGGACACAAAAGCTCAAGCTTGGGGATGCCAAGATAATATTTCAAGAATTCTCAAGCATCTAAGCTTGGGGATGCCCCGGTTGGCATCCCACCTTTCTTCTTCAACAATTATCGGTTAGTTTCGGTTGATCCTAAGTTTTTGCTTCTTCACATGATGTTTGCTATTCTTAGATGTCATTTTATTTTGCTTTGCTTGCTGTTTGAATAAAATACCAAGATCTGAAATTATTAAATGTTAGAGAGTCTTCACATAGTTGCATAATTATTCGACTACTCATTGACCTTCACTTATATCTTTCGGAGTAGTTTGTTGTTTGCTCTAGTGCTTCACTTATATCTTTTAGAGCATGGTGGTAGTTGTATTTTGAAGAAATAGATGAACTCTCATGCTTCACTTATATTATTTTGAGAGTCTTAAATAGCATGGTAATTTGCTTAAAATCCTAATATGCTAAGCATAAAAGATTTGTTAGGATTTTTATGAGTGTGTTGAATACTAAGAAAAGTTTGATGCTTGATGATTGTTTTGAGATATGGAGGTAGTGATATCAAAGTCGTGCTAATTGAGTAGTTTTGAATTTGATAAATGCTTGTGTTGAAGTTTGCAAGTCCCGTAGCATGCACGTATGGTAAACTTTGTGTAACAAATTTGAAACATGAGGTGTTATTTGATTGTCCTCCTTATGAGTGGCGGTCGGGGACGACCGATGGTATTTTCCTACCAATCTATCCCCCTAGGAGCATGCGCGTAGTGCAGAGGTTTTTGATGACTTGTAGATTTTTGCAATAAGTATATGAGTTCTTTATGACTAAAGTCGAGTCCATGGATTATACGCACTCTCACCCTTCCATCTTTACTAGCCTCTTCGGTACCGTGCATTGCCCTTTCTCACATCGAGAGTTGGTGCAAACTTCGCTGGTGCATCCAAACCCCGTGATATGATACTCTCTGTCACACATAAACCTCCTTATATCTTCCTCAAAACAGCCACCATACCTACCTATTATGGCATTTCCATAGCCATTCCGAGATATATTGCCATGCAACTTTCCACCATCCAGTTTATCATGACACATTCATCACTGTCATATTGCTTAGCATGATCATGGAGTTGACATAGTATTTGTGGCAAAGCCACTGTTCATAATTTTTTCATACTTGTCACTCTTGATTCATTGCATATCCCGGTACACCGCCGGAGGCATTCATATAGAGTCATCTTTGTTCTAGTATCGAGTTGTATCATTGAGTTGTAAATAAATAGAAGTGTGATGATCATCATTCAACAGAGCATTGTCCCAAAAAAAGAGAAAGGCCAAATAAAAAAAGGAAGGCCAAATAAAAAAAGGAAGGCAAAAAAAAAGGTCAAATAAAAAAAATAAAAATAAAAGGGACAATGCTACTATCCTTTTTCCACACTTGTGCTTCAAAGTAGCACCATGATCTTTATGATAGAGAGTCTCTTGTTCTGTCACTTTCATATACTAGTGGGAATTTTTCATTATAGAACTTGGCTTGTATATTCCAACAATGGGCCTCCTCAAGTGCCCTAGGTCTTCATGAGCAAGCAAGTTGGAAGCACACCCACCAGTTTCTTTTGTTGAGCTTTCATACATTTTATAGCTCTAGTCCGTCCGTTGCATGGCAATCCCTACTCCTTGCATTAACATCAATCGGTGGGCATCTCCATAGCCCATTGATTAGCCTCGTTGATGTGAGACTTTATCCTTTTTTTTGTCTTCTCCACATAACCCCCTCATTATTCTATTCCACCCATAGTGCTATATCCATGGCTCGCGCTCATCTATTGTGTGAAAGTTTATGAGTTTGAGATTACTAAAGTATGAAACAATTGCTTGGCTTGTCATCGGGGTTGTGCATGATGAGAGCATTCTTGTGTGACGAAAATGGAGCATGACTAAACTATATGATTTTGTAGGGATGAACTTTATTTGGCCTTGTTATTTTGAGAAGACATAATTGCTTAGTTAGTATGCTTGAAGTATTATTATCTTTATGTCAATATGAACTTTTGTCTTGAATCTTTCGGATCTGAATATTCATACCACAAGTAAGAAGAATTACATTGAAATTATGCCAACTAGCATTCCACATCAAAAATTATCTTTTTTATCATTTACCTACTCGAGGACGAGCAGGAATTAAGCTTGGGGATGCTTGATACGTCTCCAACGTATCTATAATTTTTGATTGCTCCATGCTATATTATCTACTGTTTTGGGCAATATTGGGCTTTATTATCCACTTTTATATTATTTTTGGGACTAATCTATTAACCGGAGGCCCAGCCCAGATTTGTTGTTTTATGCCTATTTCAGTGTTTTGAAGAAAAGGAATATCAGACGGAGTCGAAACGGAACGAAATCAACTGGAGAAGTTATTTTCGGGAGGAAACACACCTGATGGACTTGGACCCCATGTCAGAAGATACGGGAGCTGCCCACGAGGGTGGGGGCGCGCCCACCCCCCTTGGGCGCGCCCCCTGCCTCGTGGGGCCCTCGTGGCTCCCCTGACGTACTTCTTCCGCCTATATAACTCCACGTCCGCCGCTAGAAGGCTTCGTAGCCACCAAAAACCAATCTAGACCCATTCCGGCACCCTGCTGGAGGGGGCAATCCTTCTCCGGTGGCCATCTTCATCATCCCGGTGCTCTCCATGACGAGGAGGGAGTAGTTCTCCCTCGGGGCTGAGGGTATGTACCAGTAGCTATGTGTTTGATCTCTCTCTCTCTCTCTCGTGTTCTTGATTTGGCACGATCTTGATGTATCGCGAGCTTTGCTATTATAGTTGGATCTTATGTTTCTCCTCCCCCTCTTCTCTCTTGTAATGAATTGAGTTTCCCCTTTGAAGTAATCTTATCGGATTGAGTCTTTAAAGACTTGAGAACACTTGATGTATGTCTTGCCGTGGATATCTGTGGTGACAATGGGATACCACGTGCCACTTGATGTATGTTAAGGTGATCAACTTGTGGGTTTCGTGACATTGGGAACCTATGCATAGGGGTTGGCACACGTTTTCGTCGTGATTCTCTGGTAGAAACTTTGGGGCACTCTTTGAGGTCCTTTGTGTTGGTTGAATAGATGAATCTGAGATTGTGTGATGCATATCGTATAATCATACCCACGGATACTTGAGGTGACATTGGAGTATCTAGGTGACATTAGGGTTTTGGTTGATTTGTGTCTTAAGGTGTTATTCTAGCACGAACTCTAGGGCTGTTTGTGACACTTATAGGAATAGCCCACCGGATTGATTGGAAAGAATAACTTTGAGGTGGTTTCGTACCCTACCATAATCTCTTCGTTCGTTCTCCGCTATTAGTGACTTTGGAGTGACTCTTTGTTGCATGTTGAGGGATAGTTATGTGATCCAATTATGTTAGTATTGTTGAGAGGACTTGCACTAGTGAAAGTATGAACCCTAGGCCTTGTTTCAA
Organism: Triticum urartu; assembly: GCF_003073215.2. Classification (NCBI taxonomy): domain Eukaryota; kingdom Viridiplantae; phylum Streptophyta; class Magnoliopsida; order Poales; family Poaceae; genus Triticum; species Triticum urartu. The sequence continues at coordinate 428,841,457 of NC_053027.1, forward strand.
CGCATTGCAATACCGTTTACGCTCACTTTTATCATTAGTTACCTTGCTGTTTTTATATTTTCATATTACAAATACCTTTATCTACCATCCATATTGCACTTGTATCACCATCTCTTCGCCGAAGTAGTGCACCTATACAATTTACCATTGTATTGGGTGTGTTGGGGACACAAGAGACTCTTTGTTACTTGGTTGCAGGGTTGCTTGAGAGAGACCATCTTCATCCTACGCCTCCTACGGATTGATAAACCTTAGGTCATCCACTTGAGGGAAATTTGCTATTGTCCTACAAACCTCTGCACTTGGAGGCCCAACAACGTCTACAAGAAGAAGGTTGTGTAGTAGACATCAGGGTTACGCACGTCCGTATTGATGAGAATCCCGTAATAAAGGGGACACGATCCCTGCTTCGACAAGACGTGCCAAGGAAACCGCCTCGAGAAACACGCTGAGATTGGTTATGAAAAACGATTCGAATAAAGACCTGGCTGTGGTGTGATGTCACACTACGGGGCACGTCAGCAGATTAGATTTATGGAAATATTATTCTCTCTACGGTGGTATGTGGAACTTGTTTTGCAGAGCCGGACACAATCCTCAAAATCTTCTATGAAGTATCCAGAGGAGGAACCCGCCTTGCAATGCCGAAGACAATCTGCGCGCCAGACTCATCGTCATTGAAGCCTGGTTCAGGGGCTACCGAGGACTCCTGGATTAGGGGGTATCCGGACAGCTGGACTATATCCTTTGGCCGGACTGTTGGACTATGAAGATACAAGATTGAGGACTCCAGGTACATGCAATATCCTGACGTGGCCACATTCCAATACGTCGGCATCATTCTCGGTTGTATTGAGTATCCGGAGGATGTGAACAACAAGAGACAGTAAAAAAGGTTGACGCAGGGTCTTAATCTAAAAAGAAACCTTTGAGCGGGTCCCTGCTGCACGTCTGCGCCTGTGGCTCTGTTGTGCCGTGTCCTAGACGGCTGTAGCACGATTGTCATCTGTAAAATAGGAGAACTTAGGTGAAATTTCTTGTGCCAGAAAATTGGTTATTATCAATAAGTCAAGTTGAGCCGGACTAGCCCTGATTACACGCGGGAAGCCCCTGGTACCGTCTAGGGGGGCTTGATCATCAAACCCATCTCATGTATATGTAGTGGTGCAGCGGACTTGTCTAACCGTGTCCGTGGTTGAGGGAGTCCGGGATTAGGGGGTATCCGCACAGCCGGACTATATCCTTTGGCCGGACAGTTGGACTTTGAAGATACAAGATTGAAGACTTCGTCCCGTGTCTGGATGAGACTCTCCTTGGCGTGGAAGGCAAGCTTGGCAGTACGGATTTGTAGATCTCCTTCCTTATAACCGACTCTGTGTAACCCTAGCCCCCTCCGGTGTCTATATAAACCGGAGGGTTTAGTCCGCAAGAACAACAACAATCATACCATAGGCTAGCTTCTAGGGTTTAGCCTCTTCGATCTCGTGGTAGATCAACTCTTGTACTACTCATATTATCAAGAACAATCAAGTAGACATAGGGTATTACCTCCATCAAGAGGGCCCGAACCTGGGTCAACATCGTGTCCCCCGCCTCCTGTTACCATCCTCCTAGACGCACAGTTCGGGACCCCCTACCCGAGATCCGCCGGTTTTGACACCGACAGTGGTCTTGACGACCTGTCATTTTTCCCGGTTGGTGAGGCCGTCTAGTGCTTAGTGGCTAAAGCCACCGCACATTCTTCCGCGCGTAGGGCACGCTCAATATTTCCGTTAACTGTGATGGTGCCACGTGGACCGGGCATCTTAAGCTTGAGAGAAGCGTAATGCGGGATTGCATTAAAATGAGCGAAAGTGAAAGTGCAACTATCCCTAGGTGGTTTTGGTAATTCATAACAACATATAGCTCATTGAGCTAATGCTATTCCAAGATGACTATTTCAGGAAAGCTGAATGATTGGCATGGCATGGATGTGAAAGTGGAACCCTCAAAATGCTAAGGACAAAGGATTGGCTCAAGCTCAAAAGCTCAAGACTCTTCATTTTATATTTTAGTGATCCAAGATCACATTGAGTCTTTAGGAAAAGCCAATACTATCAAGGAGGGATGAGGTGTTGCTTAATGAGCCTCTTGCTTCATGTGCTTAGTGATATGCTCCAAAACCCTCAACTACTTTCCCATATCCACATATGACCTAAACCCTAAGCCAAACTCGGTCCTACCGATTCTTTCTATCCGGCGCCACCGAGTTTCACTTGTCATAAGCCACTGCCAAACCCTAGCAATTCGGTTCTACCGATAGGGATCTCGGTCTCACCGAGATGGGATTGCAAACTCTCTGTTTCCCTTCCGTAACTTTTCGGTCTCACCGAAAGAGCGAATCGGTCCCACCGAGATTGCAATGTAAACTCTATGTTTCCCTTTTGTAACTGTTCGGTCTCACTGAAAGAGCAAATCGGTCCCACCGAGTTTGCCTGACCAACTCTCTGGTTAGCTTATTACCAAACTCGGTCCCACCGAGTTTGCCTGACCAACTCAACGGATTGTGCCCCGAAGAATTCAACAAAATCAGCCGTCTTGAGAATGCAAAGGAAATTTGGGACACTTTGATTGATATGCACGAAGGTACCGACTCCGTCAAGGAATCCAAGTTGGATGTGCTTCAAAGTCAACTTGACAAGTTCAAAATGAAGGATGGTGAAGGTGTCGCTGAAATGAACTCTAGGCTTGCTCTCATCACAAATGAGATTGCCGGCTTAGAAAGTGAAGAGATGACCGATAGATTCATCATCAAGAAGATTCTAAGAGCCTTGGATGGAAAATATGATACCGTGTGCACATTGATCCAAATGATGCCCAATTACAAAGATCTCAAGCCAACGGAGGTGATTGGAAGAATTGTTGCTCATGAGATGTCACTTAAGGATAAAGAGGAACTTCACAACAAATCAAGTGGTGCCTACAAAGCCTCATGTGAAGCCCCTACATCATCAAGTGAGAAACAAAACTTCAATGAAGAATTGAGCTTAATGGTGAAGAACTTCAACAAGTTCTACAAGAGTAGAAGCAAAGATAGAAGCTTCAAGTCAAGGTCCTACAATGACAAAAGATCTTCTAGTCGAGAGCGAAACTGCTACAGTTGTGGAAGACCCAGACGCTATTCCAATGAGTGTACGGCTCCCTACAAGAGAAGACAAGATTCTCCAAAAATAAGAAGCAAAGAATCACCACCAAGAGAGAGAAGGAGTAGAGATGATCGTTATGAACGAAGATACTCACGGAGAAGCAAGGATTCGGAAAGGAAGGAAAAATCATCAAGGAGCTACACAAAACGAAGACATCAAGCTCATGTTGGTGAATGGGTATCCGGCTCCGACTCCGACAGCCACTCCGAGAGAAGTTATCACTCCGACTCCGAAGATACTCAAGATGAAGGTGTTGCCGGTCTAGCACTTGTGTCAACCAACTCCTACGACATATTTGACTCACCAAATGAAGGAATTGGAAGATGCTTCATGGCCAAAGGTCCTAAGGTAACACACCCCGAGTATGTTGATTTCAATAGTGATGACGATGACTTGTTAGGTGATGATTTGCTTGTTGACAACTCTAGTGATGAATACTATGATGAAACGTCAATTAATCATGCTAATCAAGATAAAACGAATGACAATGATAAGGAGAATATTGAGGCTCTAACTAAAGAACTAAACACTCTTAAGTTAGCTCATGAAACTATCTTCGAAGATCATCGAGAACTTTTAAGAGCTCATGAGAAATTACACTTTGAAAAGCTCAATCTTGAGCAAGAGCATGAGTTCTTAAAAGCAATCAATGATGATCTCCGCAAGAAAATTTCTTCTTACATTGCCAAGCGTTTACTCTTATCCACTTACATGCCTCAAGTCAAGTCTAGTAACAAGAACAAGAAAGATTCTTCCTCTAGCAGTAACAATGATCATGCTAAATCCATTATTGTTGCTTCTAGTAGTTCTCTTGATTCCACTAATGATTCTCTTAGCCAAGTTACACTTGAGCAAGAAAATAGCTTATTGAAGGGAATTATAGAGAAAGGAGTGTACAAAAGCCTTGCCGGGAGTAAGCAATTCGAGGAAATTGTGCGCAAGCAAGGAATGCACCGGAAGAATCAAGGTGTTGGTTTTGAACGAAAGTTCAATGCCAATGGAGTTGAGTGGGAAGAAGATCAATACCCCAAGACAAAGTTTGTTCCTCAACAAGAGAAGTATGATACTTCTTTCAAGGGGACACAAGCTCAAGATGATCTTCCACCACAAGACTACAAGCAAAAAGGCAAGGACAAGCTTCAAGAGGAAATTGATGCATTTGAAGAAGCTCCTAAGACCTTAGTCAAGTGGATTCCCAAGACTACTTCAAGTTCCACTTCATCAAGTACGACTACAACTCCAAGGATTCCCATCAAGATGGTGTGGATCCAAAAGAAGAAGAACTAGAGAGTTCTTGAAGGTGAATCCGCCAACATACTTCACTCTTATCATTTTGGCAAGAACAAGTGCAATCAACTTCCACATCTTGCACTAGTTCAAGGAGTCACAAACCCTCTTGTTGGTAAGACAAGGGACAAGGTAACCTAAAAGTTTTCATGGACATCATCTTGTGTGTGCATCACTCTATGTCTATGGATATCCTTGTTTGTTCCTTGTGGGACTAACCCATGTAGGTATTGAAAGTGCAATTCACTCAAATGGATAGCTCCAAGTGATCTACATCAACATTGAGCATCCACATCTTCAACATCTACATGAAGTCATCATCGACAAAACCCGAGGTTAGTTCATCCCTCTAAGGGGGGATATCACATCTAGGGGGAGCTTTACTCTAAGACTTGAGCTAAAGCAACTCTAAAGATGTGAACACAACAATGCTTTATGTAAAAGTGGTAACCCCACTTGAGCTTAAACGATGATTATGACCTATGATCAAGTGTTCTCACTTGACTCCTAAGTCAATATACTCATATATAGATGACCTTGTCATCGCAAATTGCTTGATAGATGCTAGAATTGGTTGAGCATGCCTTGTCACATATTTCATTTGCCATCTTATTGTGTGAGCATGCTGGTTGCATATTTTACTCATTCGAGGACATCCACTTGTTGTTTTGATTGTTTGGTTTTATTTCCTTTTGCCAAGTGGATGGACAAGAATGCCTAAGAACCTCCTCTAGCTATCTATGCTGTTCTTGTCTCAAACTCTATTCATGCTACATCACAAAATTTGATCAAGTCAGATTCGAACCACTCTGTGTGAGGAGCGCTCGGAGTCCCCGATTTGTCATAGACTTAAACTTCCAAAACCTCTTTATGATTCTCGGTCTGACCGATTCATCCATTTCGGTCATACCGAGATCATTAAGTTGATCTAGGTTTTCAATCTCGGTGCAACCGATTTGAACCTCTCGGTCACACCGAGTTGCAATAACTGTCTACAGTTTTGCATCTCGGTGCCACCGAGTTGTTCCACTCGGTCACACCGACAGGGTCGGGCTATATATAGTCATGGGCAAAAATTTGGAAATTTCTCCAACCCCTTCGCCCGCGCGATAGCCTGCTCTGCCAACTTGGTCTCCGGATCGTCTCCTCGCCGCCAGCCGCCTCCAGTCGCTGGTCTCCGTCGCCGTCAACGGAAATTCAACCCCGCCGTTGCCGCCGTAGCGAGTCTCCGCCGAACTAGGGTATGGACTCGATCTTTGTGCTATTCCCCAATCCGATTCTTAGCACATTGTGATCATCATGATTCTTGCCACGTTTGTTAAACTTCTATCCAGTCAATGAACTCGTAGATTAGGTTTAATTCGAAAATTTTAGGGTTAGGTTTCCGCCGAAACCATCTCGGACCCACCGAGTTGAAAAACTCGGTCCCACCGATTTGGCTTATGCCATTGCACAAGTGAGACTCGGTCTGACCGAGAATTACTTATCGGTGTGACCGATTTTGGAACTCTGTGAAACCCTAGCAGTCTCGGTGCCACCGAACTGTGACTCGGTCTGACCGAGTTCACTAGTTTAGGTGCCAAAACTGCTTCGGTATCACCGAGTTTAGAAATCGGTAGATCCGAGATGCTTTCAGTGGGAAACTAAAACTAAGTTTTTGAATTATTCTTTTGCAAAAATCTCTGCATTTTGTGATGCTTATCCACTCTATCTCATCTATAACCTATTCACAGGGTCAGCAGTCAGAGTTTGCATCATGTCAGACCAAAGTGATAGCCAGAACTTGTCAGAGCAGCAAGTGCAGATGAGTGAGGGCACTAGTCCCTCAAGTTCCTCAGATGATGGCAGCAGGAGCACCCCTAGCAATCTGCCTAAAGCTGCCACAAGACAGAGAAAGAAGAGAACCTCAGACTCAGAAGATGAGGATTATGTGGCAGAAGAGGAAGCAACTTCCAAGAGAGTTGAGCCAGCACAGGGCATAAAACCAGGGATGAAGATCAAAAGGCCAGCAGGCAGGCAGCCTATGTCAAAGGCCAGAGCTTCAACTGAGAAGCCCACTCCCATTGAGCCAGTTGCTGCTGAAGGCAAGAAGAGGAAAGAAAGGGTGAAGAAAACTGTAGCCAGAGTGCTTGGCAAGGCTTCCATCATGGAAGATGAGGAGGAAGAAGAAGAGGTAGCTGCACCAGCACCTAAGGCACCCAAGCTGATGGGTGATGCCATAAGAACAGGGGCAGCTGCTTCCAAGGCCAAGCCAGCTCCAAAGCCAAAGCCAAAGAGGAACACAAGAAGCATCCCAGCTACTGAGAAGAACAAGGCCCCAGTGCCTGAAGCTGCAGAAGAAGAAGAAGAGAATGTTCTTAGAAAGCTCAAGCCCAAGATCCCAGACCACAACGATGCTCATCCTGTGGCTGAGGATATGAAACTCAGGAGAGATTCAGGGCTCCGGAAGTGGAGAGAAGCAGACCCGTATGCTTCAAGGAGAAGGACTGCAGTTGACTACAGGTTTCACACCAAGGAGCAGCAAGACTTTTATGAGACAGTGCTGCTAGACAAGAAGCCAATTGTCTGTGATATGAGATGGGTTGATTGGCAATACATCAAGGACAACGAAGAGTACTACCCTGGAGTGCAGGACAGCTTCAAGGCATGTGGAGTAGAGGACTTTGTTGGGCAGAAGCTCACAAAGTGGAACGAGGAACTCATCATGCAGTTCTACTCCACAGCCCATTTCTATCCAGATGGCAGGATTGTATGGATGTCAGAGGGTACGAGGTACCAGTCTACAGTTGCTGAATGGGCTCAGCTGATTAATGCCCCAGAAGAGCATGACGATGACTTGGACATTTATGCCAAGAAGAAGATGGACCACAACTCAATGTCAAACATGTACAAGGAGATTCCAAATGAAGCACTTGATACGTTCAAGTTTGGCTCAGTACACTATCTTCTGTCAGGGCTGCCAACCATCAACTGGATTCTTAGGCACACCCTATTGCCCAAGTCTGGAGATCACAAGATGATCAGGGGCCACGCGATCAACTTGCTTCATATCTTTGACGTGCCACAGAAATTCAAAGTCATGAGCCTTATGATTGAAACAATCAAGAGGACAGCAGCAGACCAGAAGAGGAGCTGTGGATATGCCCCACAGATTCAGGAGCTCATCAACTCTAAGATGGGCACGGGCATATACTTATTGGACAAGGAACACCTGCCCATCCGTCCAGACTTTGAAGATAATCAAGTGGTCATGACTGAGAATGAGCCATCATCTGCCCAAGCACAAGCCAAGAAGGAGAAGGCGAGGAAGGAGAAAGCTGCCAAGATGCCTACTCAAGAGGAGGCATCTGAATATTTCCTGAAAACCAAACAAGAGCAGCTTGGTTACTTGATTGCATCCACCCTGCGGATTGAGCAAGGACTAGCCACCCTAACTCAGAACCAGGCAAGCTTAGAGAGGATCATGGAACAAAAGTTCTATGACTTGGATGTCAAAGTGACAGAGATTCAGACTGCAGTGGAGCAGCTCCAGGATGACATGCAGGAGAGGAGAGGCAAGACTACAACTGATGCCTTTGCCAGAGTGCCACGAGGTCCGAGGTCGTCTGCAGTGCCAGTTGCTGACCCCAGAGCCACCACGTCTGCACCAGCTACAGCCTCAGTTCCACCAGCTCCAGCGTCCACTTCAGCCTCGACTCCGACCACGTCTACAGAAGGCTTCGTCCTTGGAGTGCTCCGGACTCCACCACCACCTGAAGATCAAGCCTGAGTGTCGACTTAGCACTATGCATTTTCTAGGAACTTTTTGGTAACTTGTTGCCAAAGGGGGAGAAAATGTATAGATCATAGGCTTCGAGAGAGAGTGTTGCTTTTATTCTCTCTTGTTTTATTTGGTGGTTTTTCGAACTTTGTTTGCTTTTGTGTGAGATACTATGTCATTGCTCGTGAGACATTGATGATCATGTGTTTGATCATAAGCTACACTTAATGTTTGCTTAATATTATCATCTTATCTATCTTATGTGATCATTCACTATTCTTGGTGATGAGTGCATGTATTTCATTCTTATCATTTTAAGCGCTCCACCAAGATGTATGTGACATGGAAGAGTAACCCATGACTCTAACTCTTTGTGCATTTGCAGTCCAAAGCAAATTTTAAATATGCACAAATTTAGGGGGAGCTCTTACTTGTCACATACTTCTCAAAGCGACGATATATTTCATGCTTATTAATTTGTCGAAGCTTTGATCTATATGTTGTCATCAATTACCAAAAAGGGGGAGATTGAAAGGTGCAACTATCCCTAGGTGGTTTTGGTAATTCATAACAACATATAGCTCATTGAGCTAATGCTATTCCAAGATGACTATTTCAGGAAAGCTCAATGATTGGCATGGCATGGATGTGAAAGTGGAACCCTCAAAATGCTAAGGACAAAGGATTGGCTCAAGCTCAAAAGCTCAAGACTCTTCATTTTATATTTTAGTGATCCAAGATCACATTGAGTCTTTAGGAAAAGCCAATACTATCAAGGAGGGATGAGGTGTTGCTTAATGAGCCTCTTGCTTCATGTGCTTAGTGATATGCTCCAAAACCCTTCACTACTTTCCCATATCCACATATGACCTAAACCCTAAGCCAAACTCGGTCCTACCGATTCTTTCTATCCGGCGCCACCGAGTTTCACTTGTCATAAGCCACTGCCAAACCCTAGCAATTCGGTTCTACCGATAGGGATCTCGGTCTCACCGAGATGGGATTGCAAACTCTCTGTTTCCCTTTCGTAACTTTTTGGTCTCACCGAAAGAGCGAATCGGTCCCACCGAGATTGCAATGTAAACTCTATGTTTCCCTTTTGTAACTTTTCGGTCTCACCGAAAGAGCAAATCGGTCCCACCGAGTTTGCCTGACCAACTCTCTGGTTAGCTTATTACCAAACTCGGTCTCACCGAGTTTGTGTAATCGGTCTCACCGAGATTACGTTATGCCCAAACCCTAACCATATCGGTCCTACCGAGTTGCATGTCAGTCCCACCGAAAATCTCTAACGGTCACTAGGTTTACCTTTTCGGTCCGACCGAGTTTGTTGATTCGGTCCCACCGAGATTGGAAAACTATGTGTAACGGCTGGATTTTGTGTGGAGGCTATATATATACCCCTCCACCTCCTCTTCATTCGTGGAGAGAGCCATCAGAACACATACACAATTCCAACTCATATGTTCTGAGAGAGAACCACCTACTCATGTGTTGAGACCAAGATATTCCATTCCTACCATATGAATCTTGATCTCTAGCCTTCCCCAAGTTGCTTTCCACTCAAATCTTCTTTCCACAAAATCCAAATCCTATGAGAGAGAGTTGAGTTTTGGGGAGACTATCATTTGAAGCACAAGAGCAAGGAGTTCATCATCAACACACCATTTGTTACTTCTTGGAGAGTGGTGTCTCCTAGATTGGCTAGGTGTTACTTGGGAGCCTCCGACAAGATTGTGGAGTTGAACCAAGGAGTTTGTAAGGGCAAGGAGATCGCCTACTTCGTGAAGATCTACCGCTAGTGAGGCAAGTCCTTCGTGGGCGATGGCCATGGTGGGATAGACAAGGTTGCTTCTTCGTGGACCCTTCGTGGGTGGTTGCTTCTTCGTGGACCCTTCGTGGGTGGAGCCCTCCGTGGACTCGCGCAACCATTACCCTTCATGGGTGGAGCCCTCCGTGGACTCGCGCAACCATTACCCTTCGTGGGTTGAAGTCTCCATCAACGTGGATGTAGGATAGAACCACCTATCCGAACCACGGGAAAAACATCCGTGTCTCCAATTGCGTTTGAATTCTCCAAACCCTTCCCTTTACATTCTTGCAAGTTGCATGCTTTACTTTCCGCTGCCAATATACTCTTTGCATGCTTGCTTGAATTGTGTGATGATTGCTTGACTTGTCCTACAATAGCTAAAATCTGCCAAGAACTAAAATTGGGAAAAGGTTAAGTTTTTATTTGGTCAAGTAGTCTAATAACCCCCCCTCTAGACATACTTTCGATCCTACAGAAAGCCGCTCTTCCGAGTAGTGCCTGATAGCCACTTCGGAATGGAGCGATGTAGAAATTTAACCTTTTGCTTCGGAAGTTGCCGGAAGAACCGAATACAACCTCTAGTAATAGAGAGCCCATGCAGCGAGCCTCTAGGCCTGGTATTACTCCCTTGAAGGTAGTAGTACGGTGGCTTATTTTTGTCGGGTCTATCCCCATTTTGCAGACTGTGTCCTGATATATGAGGTTTAGACCACTGTCGCCGTCCATGAGGACTCGTGTGAGATGGTATCCGTTTATTATTCGGTCTAACACCAAGGCAGCCAATCCTTCATGTCGGATGCTTGTCGCGTGATCCCCGCAATCAAAAGTGATCGGGCAGGCCAACCAGGGGTTGAACCTAGGGGTGACGGGCTCTATGGCGCGCGTGTCTCGGGTGCATGTTTGTTTCTCCTTTTCGTCACATGGATCATGTTGACTATTTTAACCTCTGGTGGGAATTTTTTCTGTCCTCTAGTGCTTTGCTGGCCAGGCTCGTCCTTGTCTTCGCTTGGTGTCTCCCCCCCCCTTGTGTTCGGCGTTTAGTTTACCGGCCTGCTTGAAGACCCATCATTCTCTGTGGGTGTGATTTGCAGGTTTATCGGGGGTGCCATGAATCTGACATAGTTTGTCAAGAATCTTGTTTAGGCCAGACGGTCCGTCTCTGCTGCCTTTGGAAGGCTTTTTCCGCTGACCTGGTCGAGAGCCCCTGAATCCGGCATTTACCGCCGTATTATCTGGGCTATCTTCTTTATTTCGACGCTTGCTTTTATTACGTCGTGGTTTTCCATTTCCATCCCTGACTTCGGATGTGCTTGGGTCACTGGTGCTACTGCGGGCTAACCAGCTATATTGGCCCACGCAAAAGCGGATCATGAGACTTGTTAGAGTTGCCATTGTTCTCGGTTTTTCTTGGCCGTGGTGTCTAGCGAGCCATTCGTCTCGGACGCTGTGTTTGAAAGCTGCTAAGGCTTCGGCGTTCGGACAGTCGACGATTTGGTTCTTTTTGGTGAGAAACCTGTTCCAAAGCTTTCGGGCGGACTCTCCGAACTGTTGAATTATATGACTTAAATCATCTGCATCCGGAGGTCGGACGTAGGTCCCCTGAAAATTAGCCCGAAAAGCATCCTCAAGCTCCTCCCAACTTCCAATTGAGTTTTCAGGGAGGCTTTTCAGCCAGTGCCGAGCTGATCCTTTAAGCTTGAGGGGCAAGTATTTAATGGCATGGAGATCGTCTCTGCGAGCCATATGGATATGGAGGTTAAAGTCCTCAATCCAGACCGCAGTGTCTATGGTCCCGCCGTATGCTTCTATGTTCACTAGGTTGAATCCTTCTGGGAATTCGTGGTCCAGCACCTCATCGGTGAAACATAGGGGGTGTGCGGCACCCTTGTACTTGGATGTACCTGTTGGGGAATGTAGCAGAATTTTAAAATTTTCTACGCATCACCAAGATCAATCTATGGAGTCATCTAGCAACGAGGGAGAGAGGAGTGCATCTACATACCCTTGTAGATCACGAGCGGAAGCGTTCAAGAGAACGGGGTTGATGGAGTCATACTCGACATGATCCAAATCACCGAAGATCCTAGTGCCGAACGGATGTCACCTCCGCGTTCAACACACGTACGGAGCAAGGACGTCTCCCGCACCTTGATTCAGCAAGGAGGAGGGAGAGGTTGAGGAAGAGGGCTCAAACAGCAGCACAACGGCGTGATGGTGATGAAGCTGCAGTACTCCGGCAGGGCTTCGCCAAGCTCTTATGGAGGAGGAGAGGTGTTGGGGAGGGGAGGGGCTGCGCCTTGGATGTTGTGTGCAGCCCTCCCCTCACCCCTCTATTTATAGGGGAAAGGGGAAGGGAGCCGGCCCCCTCTAGATGAGATCTAGAGGGGGGGCGGCGGCCAAGGGGAGGGGGGCTTGCCCCCCAAGCAAGGGGGCGCCCCCCCTTAGGGTTTCCCCCAACCCTAGGCGCATGGGCCCTAGGGGGGTGTGGCGCCCCAGCCCACTTGGGCTGGTTCCCTTCTCCATACAGCCCATAAGGCCCTTCGGAAGAGGTGGACCCTCTCGGTGGACCCCCGGAACCCCTCCGGCGGCCCCGATACAATACCGATATGCCCCCAAAACTTTCCGGCAACCATATGACAACTTCCCATATATAAATCTTTACCTCCGGACCATTCCGGAACTCCTCGTGACGTCCAGGATCTCATCCGGGACTCCGAACAACATTCTGTAATCACATACAAGTCCTCCTAACAACCCTAGCGTCACCGAACCTTAAGTGTGTAGACCCTACGGGTTCGGGAGACATGCAGACATGACCGAGACGACTCTCCGGTCTATAACCAACAACGGGATATGGATACCCATGTTGGCTCCCACATGATCCACGATGATCTCATTGGATGAACCATGATGTCGAGGATTCAATCAATCCGTATATAATTCCCTTTGTCAATCGGTACGTTACTTGCCCAAGGCTCGATCGTCGGTATCCCAATACCTTGTTCGGTCTCGTTACCGGCAAGTCACTTTACTCGTACCGTAATGCATGATCCCGTGATCAACCACTTGATCACATTGAGCTCATTATGATGATGCATTACCGAGTGGGCCCAGAGATACCTCTCCGTCATACGGAGTGACAAATCCTAGTCTCGATTCGTGCCAACCCAATAGACACTTTCGGAGATACCTGTAATGTACCTTTATAGTCACCCAGTTACGTTGTGACGTTTGGCACACCCAAGGCACTCCTACGGTATCCGGGAGTTGCACAATCTCATGTTCTAAGGAAATGACACTTGACATTCAGAAAAGCTACAGCAAACGAACTACACGATCTTTGAGCTAAGCTTAGGATTGGGTCTTGTCCATCACATCATTCTCCTAATGATGTGATCCCGTTATCAATGACATCCAATGTCCATAGTCAGGAAACCATGACTATCTTTTGATCAACGAGCTAGTCAACTAGAGGCTCACTAGGGACGTGTTGTGGTCTATGTATTCACACATGTATTACGATTTCCGGATAACACAATTATAGCATGAACAATAGACAATTATCATGAACAAAGAAATATAATAATAACCATTTTATTATTGCCTCTAGGGCATATTTCCAACAGTCTCCCACTTGCACTAGAGTCAATATTCTAGTTACATTGTGATGAATCGAACACCCATGCAGTTCTGGTGTTGATCATGTTTTGCTCTAGGGAGAGGTTTAGTCAACGGATCTGCTACATTCAGGTCCGTATGTACTTTACAAATCTCTATGTCTCCATTTTGAACACTTTCACGAATGGAGTTGAAGCGACGCTTGATATGCCTGGTCTTCCTGTGAAACCTGGGCTCCTTGGCAAGGGCAATAGCTCCAGTGTTGTCACAGAAGAGAGTCATCGGGCCCGACGCATTGGGTATGACTCCTAGGTCGGTAATGAACTCCTTCACCCAGACTGCTTCTTGTGCTGCCTCCGAGGCTGCCATGTACTCCGCTTCACATGTAGATCCCACCACAACGCTTTGCTTGCAACTGCACCAGCTTACTGCCCCACCATTCAAAATATACACGTATCCGGTTTGTGACTTAGAGTCATCCAGATCTGTGTCGAAGCTAGCATCGACGTAACCCTTTATGACGAGCTCTTCGTCACCTCCATAAACGAGAAACATTTCCTTAGTCCTTTTCAGGTACTTCAGGATATTCTTGACCGCTGTCTAGTGTTCCATGCCGGGATTACTTTGGTACCTTCCTACCAAACTCACGGCAAGGTTTACATCAGGTCTGGTACACAGCATAGCATACATGATAGACCCTATGGCCGAGGCATAGGGGACGACACTCATCTTTTCTCTATCTTCTGCCGTGGTCGGTCATTGAGCCGTGCTCAATCTCGTACCTTGCAATACAGGCAAGAACCCCTTCTTTGACTGATCCATTTTGAACTTCTTCAATATCTTGTCAAGGTACGTACTCTGTGAAAGACCAATGAGGCGTCTCGATCTATCTCTATAGATCTTGATGCCTAATATATAAGCAGCTTCTCCAAGGTCCTTCATTGAAAAACACTTGTTCAAGTAGGCCTTTATGCTTTCCAAGAATTCTATATCATTTCCCATCAACAGTATGTCATCCACATACAATATGAGAAATGCTATAGAGCTCCCACTCACTTTCTTGTAAATGCAGGCTTCTCCATAAGTCTGCATAAACCCAAACGCTTTGATCATCTCATCAAAACGAATGTTCCAACTCCGAGATGCTTGCACCAGCCCATAAATCGAGCGTTGGAGCTTGCACACCTTGTCAGCATTCTTAGCATCGACAAAACCTTCCGGCTGCATCATATACAATTCTTCCTTAAGGAAACCATTAAGGAATGTCATTTTGACGTCCATTTGCCATATCTCATAATCATAGAATGCGGCAATTGCTAACATGATTCGGACGGACTTCAGCTTCGCTACGGGTGAGAAAGTCTCATCCTAGTCAACCCCTTGAACTTGTCGATAACCCTTAGCGACAAGCTGAGCTTTATAGATGGTCACATTACCATCCGCGTCTATCTTCTTCTTAAAGATCCATTTATTTTCTATGGCTCGCCGATCAACGGGCAAGTAAGTCAAAGTCCATACTTTGTTTTCATACATGGATCCTATCTCCGATTTCATGGCTTCAAGCCATTTGTCGGAATCCGGGCCCGCCATTGCTTCTTCATAGTTCGAAGGATCACCGTTGTCTAACAACATGATTTCCAAGACGGGGTTGCCGTACCACTCTGGTGCGGAACATGTCCTTGTGGACCTGCAAAGTTCAGTAGCAACTTGATCTGAAGTTTCATGATCATCATCATCAACTTCCTCTCTAGTAGGTGCAGGCACCTCAGGAACATTTTCTTGAGCTGCGCCACTTACCGGTTCAAGAGGTAATACTTCATCAAGTTCTACCTTCCTCCCACTTATTTCTTTCGAGAGAAACTCTTTCTCTAGAAAGGACCCATTCTTGGCAACAAAGATCTTGCCTTCGGATCTGAGGTAGAAGGTATACCCAACAGTTTCTTTAGGGTATCCTATGAAGACGCATTTTTCCGACTTGGGTTCGAGCTTTTCAGGTTGAAGTTTCTTGACATAAGCATCGCATCCCCAAACTTTTAGAAACGATAGCTTAGGTTTCTTCCCAAACCATAATTTATACAGTGTTGTCTCAACGGATTTCGACGGAGCCCTATTTACAGTAAATGCTGCAGTCTCTAAAGCATAGCCCCAAAATGATAGCGGTAAATCGGTAAGAGACATCATAGATCGCACCATATCTAATAGAGTGTGATTACGACGTTCGGACACACCATTACGCTGAGGTGTTCCAGGCGGCGTTAGTTGTGAAACTATTCCACATTTTCTTAAGTGTGTGCCAAATTCGTGACTCAAGTATTCTCCCCCACGATCTGATCGCAAGAACTTGATTTTCCTGTCCGATGATTCTCAACCTCACTTTGAAATTCCTTGAACTTTTCAAAGGTCTCAGACTTGTGTTTCATTAAGTAGACATACCCATATCTACTCAAGTCATCAGTGAGGGTGAGAACATAACGATAGCCACCGCGAGCCTCAACACTCATTGGACCGCACACATCAGTATGTATGATTTCCAATAAGTTGGTTGCTCGCTCCATTGTTCCTGAGAACGGAGTCTTGGTCATTTTACCCATGAGGCATGGTTCGCACGTGTCAAATGATTCGTAATCAAGAGACTCTAAAAGTCCATCTGCATGGAGCTTCTTCATGCGTTTGACACCTATGTGACCAAGGCGGCAGTGCCACAAGTATGTGGGACTATCATTATCAACCTTACATCTTTTGGTATTCACACTATGAATATGTGTAGCATTACGCTCGAGATTCATTAAGAATAAACCATTCACCATCGGAGCATGACCATAAAACATATCTCTCATATAAATAGAACAACAATTATTCTCGGATTTAAATGAGTAGCCATCTCGAATTAAACGAGATCCTGATACAATGTTCATGCTCAAAGCTGGCACTAAATAACAATTATTGAGGTTTTAAACTAATCCCGTAGGTAAATGTAGAGGTAGCATGCCGACGGCAATCACATCGACCTTGGAACCATTCCCGACGCGCATCGTCACCTCGTCCTTTGCCAGTCTCTGCTTATTCTGCAGCTCTAAGTTTGAGTTACAAATGTGAGCAACCACACCGGTATCAAATACCCAGGAGCTACTATGAGTACTGGTAAGGTACACATCAATTACATGTATATCACTTATACCTTTCGTGATGCCGGCCTTCTTGTTCGCTAAGTATTTGGGGCAGTTCCGCTTCCAGTGACCACTTCCCTTGCAATAAAAACACTCAGTCTCGGGCTTGGGTCCATTCTTTGGCTTCTTCCCGGCAGCTTGCTTACCGGGCGCGGCAACTCCCTTGCCGTCCTTCTTGAAGTTTTTCTTACCCTTGCCTTTCTTGAACTTAGTGGTTTTATTCACCATCAACACTTGATGTTCCTTTTTGACTTCTACCTCTGCTGATTTCAGCATTGCAAATACTTCAGGAATGGTCTTTTCCATCCCCTGCATATTGAAGTTCATCACAAAGCTCTTGTAGCTCGGTGGAAGCGACTGAAGGATTCTGTCAATGACCGCGTCATCCCGGAGATTAACTCCCAGCTGAGTCAAGCGGTTATGCAACCCAGACATTTTGAGTATGTGCTCGCTGACAGAACTATTTTCCTCCATCTTACAGCTGAAGAACTTGTCGGAGACCTCATATCTCTCAACCCGGGCATGAGCTTGAAAAACCATTTTCAGCTCTTCGAACATCTCATATGCTCCGTGTCTCTCAAAACGCTTTTGGAGCCCCAGTTCTAAGCTATAAAGCATGCTGCACTGAACAAGGGAGTAATCATCGGCACGTGTCTGCCAAGCGTTCATAAAATCTTGGTTCTGTGGGACGGGTGCGTCACCTAGCGGTGCTTCTAGGACATAATCTTTCTTGGCAGCTATGAGGATGATCCTCAGGTTCCGGACCCAGTCCGTATAGTTGCTGCCATTGTCTTTCAGCTTGGTTTTCTCTAGGAACGCGTTGAAGTTGAGGACAACGTGGGCCATTTGATCTACAAGACATATTGTAAAGATTTTAGACTAAGTTCATGATAATTCAGTTCATCTAATCAAATTATTAAATGAACTCCCACTCAGATAGACATCCCTCCAGTCATCTAAGTATAACATGATCCGAGTTAACTAGGCCGTGTCCGATCATCACGTGAGACGGACTAGTTAACATCGGTGAACATCTTCATGTTGATTGTATCTTCTATACGACTCATGCTCGACCTTTCGGTCTTCTGTGTTCTATGGCCATGTCTGTACATGCTAGGCTCGTCAAGTCAACCTAAGTGTATTGCGTGTGTAAATCTGTCTTACACCCGTTGTATTCGAATGTTAGAATCTATCACACCCGATCATCATGTGGTGCTTCGAAACAACGAACCTTCGCAACGGTGCACAGATAGGGGGAACACTTTCTTGAAATTATTACGAGGGATCATATTATTTAAGCTACCGTCGTTCTAAGCAAATAAGATGTAAAACATGATAAACATCACATGCAATCAAATAGTGACATGATATGGCCAATATCATTTGCTCCTTTGATCTCCATCTTCGGGGCTCCATGATCATCGTTGTCACCGGCATGACACCATGATCTCCATCATCATGATCTCCATCATCGTGTCTTCTTGAAGTTGTCTCGTCATCTATTACTTCTACTACTATGGCTAACGCTTTAGCAATAAAGTAAAGTAATTACATGACGTTTATGTTGACACGCAGGTCATAAATAAATAAAGACAACTCCTATGGCTCCTGCCGGTTGTCATACTCATCGACATGCAAGTCGTGATTCCTATTACAAGAACATGATCAATCTCATACATCACATATATCATTCATCATTCATCACAACCTTTGGCCATATCACATCAGAAAACACTTGCTGCAAAAACAAGTTAGACGTCCTCTAATTGTGGTTGCAAGTTTTTACGTGGCTGCTATAGGTTTCTAGCAAGAACGTTTCTTACCTACGCCAAAACCACAACGTGAATTGCCAATTTATATTTACCCTTCATAAGGACCCTGTTCATCGAATCGATCCGACTAAAGTGGGAGAAACAGACACCCGCCAGCCACCTTATGCAACTAGTGCATGTCAGTCGGTGGAACCGGTCTCACATAAGCGTACGTGTAAGGTTGGTCCGGGCCGCTTCATCCCACAATGCCGCCGAATCAAGATAAGACTAGTAACGGCAAGCAAATTGACAATATCAACGCCCACAACTACTTTGTGTTCTACTCATGCATAGTAACTACGCATAGACCTAGCTCATGATGCCACTGTTGGGGAACGTAGCAGAATTTTGAAATTTTCTACGCATCACCAAGATCAATCTATGGAGTCATCTAGCAACGAGGGAGAGAGGAGTGCATCTACATACCCTTGTAGATCACGAGCGGAAGCGTTTAAGAGAACGAGGTTGATGGAGTCGTACTCGACGTGATCCAAATCACCGAAGATCCTAGTGCCGAACTGACGGCACCTCCGCGTTCAACACACGTACGGAGCGAGGACGTCTCCCGCGCCTTGATCCAGCAAGGAGGAGGGAGAGGTTGAGGAAGAGGGCTCCAACAGCAGCACGACGGCATGGTGGTGATGAAGCTGCAGTACTCCGGCAGGGCTTCGCCAAGCTCTTATGGAGGAGGAGAGGTGCTGGGGAGGGGAGGGGCTGCGCCTTGGATGTTGTGTGCAGCCCTCCCCTCACCCCTCTATTTATAGGGGAAAGGGGAAGGGGCCGGCCCCCTCTAGATGAGATCTAGAGGGGGGCGGCGGCCAAGGGGAGGGGGGCTTGCCCCCCAAGCAAGGGGGCGCCCCCCCTTAGGGTTTCCCCCAACCCTAGGCGCATGGGCCCTAGGGGGTGTGGCGCCCCAGCCCACTTGGGCTGGTTCCCTTCTCCATACAGCCCATAAGGCCCTCCGGAAGAGGTGGACCCTCCCGGTGGACCCCCGGAACCCCTCCAGCGGCCCCGGTACAATACCGATATGCCCCCGAAACTTTCCGGCGACCATATGACAACTTCCCATATATAAATCTTTACCTCCGGACCATTCCGGAACTCCTTGTGATGTCCGGGATCTCATCTGGGACTCCGAACAACATTCGGTAATCACATACAAGTCTTCCTAACAACCCTAGCGTCACCGAACCTTAAGTGTGTAGACCCTACGGGTTCGGGAGACATGCAAACATGACCGAGAAGCCTCTCCGGTCAATAACCAACAGCGGGATCTGGATACCCATGTTGGCTCCCACATGCTCCACGATGATCTCATCGGATGAACCATGATGTCGAGGATTCAATCAATCGGTATACAATTCCCTTTGTCAATCGGTACGTTACTTGCCCGAGACTCGATCGTCGGTATCCCAATACCTTGTTCAGTCTCATTACCGGCAAGTCACTTTACTCGTACCGTAATGCATGATCCCGTGATCAACCACTTGATCACATTGATCTCATTATGATGATGCATTACCGAGTGGGCCCAGAGATACCTCTCTGTCATACGGAGTGACAAATCCCGGTCTTGATTCGTGCCAACCCAACAGACACTTTCGGAGATACCTGTAATGTACCTTTATAGTCACCCAGTTACGTTGTGACGTTTGGCACACCCAAGGCACTCCTACGGTATCCGGGAGTTGCACAATCTCATGGTAATGATACTTGACATTCAGAAAAGCTACAGCAAACAAACTACACGATCTTTGAGCTAAGCTTAGGATTGGGTCTTGTCCATCACATCATTCTCCTAATGATGTGATCCCATTATCAATGACATCTAATGTCCATAGTCAGGAAACCATGACTATCCTTTGATCGACGAGCTAGTCAACTAGAGGCTCACTAGGGACGTGTTGTGGTCTATGTATTCACACATGTATTACGATTTCCGGATAACACAATTATAGCATGAACAATAGACAATTATCATGAACAAAGAAATATAATAATAACCATTTTATTATTGCCTCTAGGGCATATTTCCAACAGTACCATGGCATTCGGACGGTTGTGGTATTTGGTTTTGATTTTGTAATGGAGCACGCTTCCTAGATCCATAGATGGATCTAGTCGTACCGGATTTTTGGCGCAAGTCCTCACGTACATCGTGTGTTGACTTGTGTGTGTATTTGTTATCCGCTCTATCACGGTCACAAAGTGGTGGATCCGGCTGGTTGGCCGTTTCATTATTTGGCTGTGTGGGCTCTAAGGCCTCATCGTTGAATTCAGGTAACAACTTGCGCTTTGGATAGCTCTTTGTGTGGTAACTTCCACCATACTTTGCTTCGCTGCCGAGCACTTTGTTCCACCTGCTGTTGAGTGTGTTTTGTGCGGCCTTGAGCCTTTGCTTCTGCTTCTTCAGACTCCTCGCCATGGCAATAAGCCTTCTGCGGAGGTTCTCTTGCTCCAAGTGTGTTTCCGGGATGATGTGTGCATCTTCGTCCGGACTGATTTCCTCCCCGGATGGGGTTTGATGAGGGTTATCCTCGGCGTCGCCGTGCTCGGACGTCGGATCCATACTATGTTCTCCGCTTGCAGCTTCATCATGCTCTGCCGTCAGGGCAATGTGGTCGTCGTTTCCTCTGGAGTCGACTGGAGTGT
The DNA here is from genome assembly GCF_003073215.2 of Triticum urartu. Lineage (NCBI taxonomy): Eukaryota > Viridiplantae > Streptophyta > Magnoliopsida > Poales > Poaceae > Triticum > Triticum urartu. The sequence continues at coordinate 428,862,750 of NC_053027.1, forward strand.
TATTTTCTCTTGCGCTGTTATCGCTGTTTTTGCTATGGCGGGACTTAGAGCGGCGCCGCTGACGTCGGCGCTTGGGTTGCTTCTTGGAGGGGCCATCCTCCGCTGTCTCTTCGCCATTGCCTTCTTTGGGTATATCCACCATGTTGCAGATGTGATCTCCCGAACACTGTCCGACGGCAGAGTTATGTCATGCTCGTCGTGACTGCGCGGCGCACCTGACACGGGCTCGAATCCGTCGAAGATCAAGTCTCCGCGGATGTCGGCAGTGTAGTTTAATTTTCCGAATCTGACCTGATGGCCAAGGGCGTAGCTCTCGACCTGCTCCAGATGGCCAAGCGAATTGGCCCCCAGTGCGAGGCCGCCGAATACAAAGATCGGTCCGGGGAGGAAAACCTCACCCTAGACCACATCGCTATCGATGATCGAAGGAGCCATCAAGCCTTATGGTGACGACACAGTGGAACTCTCAGTGAAAGCACCAATGTCGGTGTCAAAACCGGCGCATCTCGGGTAGGGGGTCCCGAACTGTGCGTCTAAGGCGGATGGTAACAGGAGGTAGGGGACACGATGTTTACCCAGGTTCGGGCCCTCTTGATGGAGGTAATACCCTACGTCCTGCTTGATTGTTCTTGATGATATGAGTATTACAAGTGTTGATCTACCATGAGATCGTAGAGGCTAAACCCTAGAAGCTATCCTATGGTATGATTGTATGTTGTCCTACGGACTTAACCCTCCGGTTTCTATAGACACCGAAGGGGGCTAGGGTTACACAGAGTCGGTTACAAGGGAGGAGATCTACATATCCGTATTGCATAGCTTGCCTTCCACGCCAAGGAGAGTCCCATCCAGACACGGGACAAAGTCTTCAATCTTGTATCTTCATAGTCCAACAGTCCAGCCAAAGGATATAATCCGGCTGTCCGGAGACCCCCTAATCCAGGACTCCCTCAGGCCCCCTCTCCCCATCTCTTCCGGTGGCGCCGGAACGCTGCTGTGGCCATCATCATCATCACCGCGATCTACACCAACACCTCCGCCATCTTCACCAACATCTCCATCACCTTCCCCCCTCTATCTACAGCGGTCCACTCTCCCGCAACCCGCTGTACCCTCTACTTGAACATGGTGCTTTATGCTTCATATTATTATCCAATGATGTGTTGCCATCCTATGATGTCTGAGTAGATTTTCGTTGTCCTACCGGTGGTTGATGAATTGCTATGATTGATTTAATTTGCTTGTGGTTATGTTGTTGTCCTTTGGTGCCCATCATATGAGCGTGCACGTGGATCACACCATAGGGTTAGTTGTATGTTGATAGGACTATGTATTGGAGGGCAAGAGTGACAGAAGCTTCAACCTAGCATAGAAATTGATGCATACGGGATTGAAGGGGGACCAATATATCTTAATGCTATGGTTGGGTTTTACCTTAATGAACGTTAGTAGTTGCAGATGCTTGCTAATAGTTCCAATCATAAGTGCATAGAATTCCAAGTCATGGATGACATGCTAGTAGTGGCCTCTCCCACATAATACTTGCTATCGGTCTAGTAAAGTAGTCAATTGCTTAGGGACAATTTCGCAACTCCTACCACCACTTTTCCACACTCGATATATTTACTTTATTTCTTCTTTACTTACAACAGCCCCTACTTTTTATTTACATAATCTTTATTATCTTGCAAACCTAATCAAAAACACCTACAAAGTACTTCTAGTTTCATACTTGTTCTAGGTAAAGCGAACGTCAAGCGTGCGTAGAGTTGTATCGGTGGTCGATAGAACTTGAGGGAATATTTGTTCTACCTTTAGCTCATCGTTGGGTTCGACACTCTTACTTATCGAAAGAGGCTACAATTGATCCCCTATACTTGAGGGTTATCAAAGAGTGAGAGAAGCTTCAACCTAGCATAGAAATTGATGCATACAGGATTGAAGGGGGACCAATATATCTTAATGCTATGGTTGGATTTTACCTTAATGAACGTTAGTAGTTGTGGATGCTTGCTAATAGTTCCAATCATAAGTGGATAGAATTCCAAGTCAGGGATGACATGCTAGTAGTGGCCTCTCCCACAGAAAACTTGCTATCGGTCTAGTAAAGTAGTCAATTGCTTAGGGACAATTTCGCAACTCCTACCACCACTTTTCCACACTCGCTATACTAACTTTATTGCTTCTTTACCTTAAACAGCCCCTAGTTTTTATTTACGTGCTCTTCATATTCTTACAAACCTACCCCGTTACACCTACAATACTTCTAGTTTCATACTTGTTCTAGGTAAAGCGAACATTAAGCATGCGTAGAGTTGTATCGGTGGTCGATAGAACTTGAGGGAATATTTGTTCTACCTTTAGCTCCTCGTTGGGTTTGACACTCTTACTTATCGAAATAGGGTACAATTGATCCCCTATACTTGTGGGTTATCATGGTCACAGGGTCAATGGCGAGAAACTTCCGCAGCAGGGCCTCCACCTGGTCCTTCACGGCTTCGGCAGTGGCTGTGCAGTGCTCCAGGTCCACAGGCTCAAGCAGGGCTCCAAGGTCGAAGTTGGGGTCATGAAGATGGAGGTGGCTGAACACACGCGTCACAGCCAAGGAGGAGAGTGCGCGGGCCTCTCCTTCCACCATAGGGCCGACCCCGTCAACAACGCCCTCGAGCGTTGTGACAAGCTGGGGGAGCAGCTTGACAGGGCCTTCCTCCGTAGTCACCAGCGGCTTTTTCAACCCCCTCCCATAGAGATCCCGCGGGGCCTTGTGGGACCTCTGCTCAAGGGAATCGAAGGCGGTGCGCCTCTCGGCAAGAAGTTTCGCCTTGACCTCCTGCTGGGCCTTCTCCGGCTCCATCTCCTCCTTCAACTTCTCCATGCGGCCATGCTCCGCAGCCTGCTCCTGGCCCGCTTGCTCCAGCTCGGCGTCGCGATCACCAACTCCAGCCTCACAAGCCTTCAGCTCCTCCTCCAGCACCGCGAGCCGGCGGGCCTCGGTGTCCTGCCCGTCACGGAGGGCCTTCATCTCGGCCTCCGCTGCCTGGCAGCGTTCCTCGGCGGCCTTGGCGTCCTTCACCGCCACGTCACGGGCTGCCACGGCCAGGCCGGAGACCCGCTCGTCCTCCTCTGAAGCCCCTGCGGCTTGGTGCCAGGCCACCCTAACAAACGTATCGGCCCAGAGCCATCCGTAGATCAGCTCCAGGCGCCCCGACGACCTGTGCCGGTCAGGCCCCTGAAGATCACCCCAGAGCTGATCCAGCATGAAGAGGGCGTCATCTAGAACGCTAGACGCGGCAAAAGAATCACGGCCCAGCGGCGTGATGGACGGGGGAGGAGGCCGCGTCAGCGCCAGGACCGGCGAGGCAGCAGCGACAGAAAGGGTCAGGGGCTCCGAAGCCTTCGGGACCTCAGCAGGCAAGCTAAGGATGAGCGCCTCCGGAGCCGACTTGGCCGCAGGGATAGCCTCCTCCTGAGGCCGGGCCTCCAAGCCTCGGGAGGAAGACCCAGTTGCAGGAGCACGCAGGCCAGCCCCATACCTTCGTGCCAGAGGTGGCGCGGCCATGTCAAGCTGCTTGGCCTCGGTGGTCCCGGCCATCTCCTTCTTCTTCTTCGACACCGGCGTTGGTCTAGCCATACAAGAGGGAAGCATCAAGACACTACGACAAGAACAGGGAACAAAAACCAAGACGGCATACTTACTGGTCCACGGCGGCGTAATCCCTCGCCCTCTTATGAAGCACCATGCCCACACGCTTCGTGGACTGGGGCACCAGCGCGCGAGCCCCAGGGGCGGACAAGGGCGTGGTGCCCGGGTGTCTAGCAGTGTCGGCCAACGACGAGGCGGAGGCATCGCCTCGGGGGATCAACGCCAACATGCTCTTCTTCAGGACCCCCGGCTTCAGCTTCTTCGGAGGGGTGCCCCTGGATCTCGTGGTGACCCCGGCAGAGTGTGGGGACTCCTGGACCGGGTGCTCACCGGCGAAATCGTCGTCGTCAGAAAGGACGAGGAGGAGGTCGGTCTGGCGAGGGGGGGAGGTCTCCCCTGCACCTTCCAAGGTCTCCTCCGAATCCGCCCTTTCCTCCTCATCGGACTCGTTGGAGGACGCCGCCACAAGGGAGCCCGTGGCCAGGAAGGCCGCTGAGGCACAAGCCCGCGCTCGTTGAAGACAGGCTTGGCATCGGCGATCTTCTCCCAGTCGGGATGGCGGTACAGCGGAAGATGGGTATCTGGGGGGCAACCCTGATCCTTCCCGAGCAAGGTGCACACGGCCTTGTTCAGTTCCTCATCGGGCAAGTTGTCCAGGCGCAGCCAGAGGTCCCCGCCCTCGCCCTTGAACTTCCACAAGGGGCGAGAGCGCGCCTGGAGCGGGGCCAGGCGCTGCGTCAAGAACTCCTTGACGATCATGGCCCCCATTAGCTTCTCTGCCTTCGGTTTGTCCGGCTTCAGATCGGCCACCATCTTCTCCATGAGCTGCCCCGCCCAAGGATCCGTGAGCTTCTGATGAGTCCATCCGTCATGGGGCGTAGGCATCACGGTCAGCAGCTTCAGCCGAGGGTAGGAGCGCTTGGCGTCCATGAAGATCCATTTATTCCAGAAGACCTCCACCTTCTTCCCTGCTCGGGAGATTGTGTTGCTGCCATTGGCCGCGACGAAGTTGGCGCACCCGTGCACTGCCGTCCTTGACCCGAAGATAGTAGAAGTGGCGGAGCAGCGCCACGAAGGGCATCACCCCCAGAAACGCCTCACAATAAAAAGTGAAGATCGACAGGAGGATGATGGAGTTGGGATGAAGATGGAGGGCATGGAGCTTGTAGTGGTGAAGAAAGGCGTAGAAGAAGTCAGAGAAAGGGTGAATCAACCCCGCAAAGACGTTGTGAAGGAAGAAGGGGTAGAAGGTGCCGCCCAAGGCTTCCGGCTTGGCAGAGCCAGCCCGGAGCATCGTCTCTCCCCCCTCGTTACTGCTACCCGCCGTTAGTAGGAGTGCGGCGGCAAGGTGCTTCTCCTCGGTGACGGTGGACGCGCTCAAGGCAAGCTCGAACCAGGAGGGTGAGCGCGCAGTTGCAGCCAAGGGCTTCGCCTTGTCGGTGGCCATCGGTCGCGGGCTAGGGGCGGAGGCTCGGTGAATCTAGAGTTTCTCCGGGCAGGAGGAGAAGGGGATCTAGAGCAAGATGAAGGAAGGGCAATAAAGGCTCTACGACATGTGCGAGCCCCTTTTGTTAGCCAAAAGCGGCTGTCGAGACAGCATGGGGAAGCGGAGGCACCCACGTACCATCAATTGCCATGTGTCGACCAAGGCCGCAGGCGGTTAGGGCCCGCGGCACTCCACACTTGCCCTTTGGCTTCGCCTCGAAGCCAAGTACGAGCACGCCTTGGGCCCGGGGACTACTGTTAGCATTCTGGGAACATGGGTACCTAGACTTGCCTGCATGCGGCCCACGGCGTGGCTCTGGCAGTAGCCCAGTACAGCCCAGCTTCAACATCGACAGCTCAAGACCCTCGCGAGGGGCCAAGCCTCGCGAGGCGGACGACGCCAAGACCTCCCTGGGGGCAGCCTCCCTAGGCTGGCTCCCGAGGAGCAGAGATCTCAATGCAAGGTGCACCTCACGAGGTTCATATGACATGAGCCATGACGACCAAGGCTAAGCAGACGCCAGCGGGCACAGCGTACCAGTTTCCTGTTTGGTGCCAAGGAGGCAAGCACAGTCGCGGAGTCCCGAGGCGTCAAGCAAAGGTTTCCATTTTGGTGCAACAAGACCAAGACCGCCAGGACGGCAGGACGGAGGTCATCACGGAGCCCACCACGGCGTCACGACCAGGAGCTTTTGCAGGCGAAGACTACTTTTGTCGGGATAACTTGTACTAGTTGTCTCCCTTCAAATTTGGCCGTTGTGGGATCCCTTCCCGCCTACATTTGGGAAGAGTACCAAGGCCACTATAAAAAGGACTTAGCCACCACCATAGAGGGGGAAGGATCCATTCCACCCTGACCACCTCACCAGCTCATCGAGCCCAAGAACACCTCACCTCCTGAGGTTGTTTATCCATTGTACTAGTTCATCCTCGGCCCCTCGAGGCCAATCCACCACAAAGCAAGAGTAGGGTTTTACACCGCAAGGTGACCCGAACCTAGGTAAAGTGATGTGTCTCTTTTTCGTAGGGTTCGTCGAGTTAGGCTGTAAGATCAGCGAGCAGGCAGGTTGGGGAGGACGAGTTCTTCGCATGCACCCCAGTGTTCGAACCACTCAAGGGTCTGCGGAACCCCGAATCCGACACTGATCTTGAGCATGATTATCATTTGTGAGTAGTTACTTTTGTTCTTGAGGTCACGGGAGAAATCATGTTGCAAGTAATCATGTGAACTTGATATGTGTTCAATATTTTGATAGTATGTATGTTGTGATTCCCTTAGTGGTGTCATGTGAACGTCGACTACATGACACTTCACCATATTTGGGCCTAAGGGAATGCATTGTGGAGTAGCAATTAGATGATGGGTTGCGAGAGTGACAGAAGCTTAAACCCTAGTTTATGTGCTATTCCGTAAGGGACTGATTGGATCCAAAAGTTTAATGCTATGGTTAGAATTTATTCTTAATACTTTTCTCGTAGTTGCTGATGCTTGCGGGAGGGTTAATCATAAGTAGGAGGTTTTTTCAAGTAAGAACAGCACCTAAGCACCGGTCCACCCACATATCAAATAATCAAAGTACCGAACATGAATTAAGCCAACATGATGAAAGTGATTAGCTGAAATTCCCATCTACCCTCAAGAACGTTTTGCTTGTCATAAGAAACCGTTTTGGCCTGTCCTTTGCCTGAAAAGGATCAGGCTACCTTGCTGCACTTTTATTGCTACTATCGTTACTTGCTCGTTATAAATTACCTTGCTATCAAACTACTCTGCTACTTACAATTTCAGCACTTGCAGACATTACCTTGCTGAAAACCACTTGTCATTTCCTTCTGCTCCTCGTTGGGCTCAACACTCTTACTTATCAAAAAGAGCTACAATTGATCCCCTAGCTATACTTGTGGGTCATGATAGATCACACCATGGATCAACATAAATAATTTAATCTTGCACACTAAAATTATATGGTTGGCACTGGTTATGTGATGAGATTGTTGAAACCACGAAGATGGTTGTTGTTGGAACCAAAGAGTTGGTTTCCTTTGTTATCTGGGATGATCACTGTATTGATGAGATTGGTTACAAGGTAACCCGTATGGTAAGGGAGTCCAAGGGACTCGATGCACAAGCATGTTCACTTCATGAGTAGTATGTTGAAGCATTGCATTTAACCTACCTAATTGTGATGTTATTGTTTGCCATTATGCTTTTACTTGTTGTAAGGTTGCAAGTACATTCAATGTACTGACCTAGCATGTCATGCCAGCTTTCAGGAAAGTCTTACCGGATCAGAGTGCTTCCCGTGTCTAGACCGTGGCCACATTGGTGTCCCTGTGCTATGGAGTTCCGCTTCGTCGTCGTTCCGCTGCCGCATAGTTGTTGTGATTGAGGCCCCTTTCATGTTCATTAAATAATGTACATACTGTTCAGCCGCACTGTGTGTGCCGCTTGGCCTCGCTATCTAATGTAATATCAAACCTATGTTTCCGCTAGCATCAATAAAGCGGTTGTATTCTGTTCCAAGTTGTTGTGTGTTACCAGAAGACTAGATCTCTGGGTTGGCAACGCCAAGGTAAACCGGTTGCTCTGAGCCAGGGTGCCACATTTCACATGCAAATATATTATCTTGACATAATTATTTTCAAACTTGAGCAAAATAGTTGAAGTTGGACAAGGAAGACAACGTAATGAGTTATGGTTGTGTATATTTGCATAGAAGTTATATTGTCATGGATCCTCCAACATGTGGTGTTTTCCTATGATCTTTTGCTAGCGAAAAATTTGTACTAAGTAGAGATACTACTTGTGCATCCAAAAACCATTAAACCCAGTTTCTAGCCATGAGTGTCCACCAGACCTACCTATGGATTGAATAAGATCCTTCAAGTAAGTTGTCATCGGTGCATAAAGCAATAAAAATTGCTCCTAATATATTTGATATTTTATTGCAAGGGAAAATTGAGCGTTGTACGAACTTGTGATGGCAAAGTAATAAATGCGACGGACTACATAATAAAGGTTGCTGTCATAAGGGGCAATATAACATGACGTTCCTTTGCATTAAGAGTTTGGGCATCCAAAAATTAATAGCGCATGATAACCTCTACTTCCCTCTACGAAGGGGCTATCTTTTCCTTTTCAATATTTACTTTTATGCAAAGAGTCAGTAGTATACAACCTTATTCAACCTCAGTTATTCTCTAGTTGGCAAGCATCATGTGGTGGGGAAATATCTAGGCACATATTACCAGTCAAATATATTTGATCATGATTTATTATTGTTGACAATTATTTCTGTGATAAATGAGTTGGGAGGCGAAATATTAAGCCCATATCTTTCTTTGTGATCAATGGATGCCATTTGTTCTAAGAATATGCGTTGAGCAGTAGTAATCATGGAAGACTATATGATGATTGAGTATGTGGGGCTCTTACTTAGACTCCGTTGAATAAGTTGAATTGCAATTGTTTGGTGAGTAAGAATATAGGTTGTTGGGTTTCAATAGAATTCATTGTTTGAACCTTAACATGTGAATTGGTTGCTACTTTAACATAAGAAGTTTTATGAGAAAGAATTGTTGTCGATGCTAGGAAGAGTGATTGAAATTATCATTGATCAAACTTCTGCACTTTGCTAGCATTCACACTTCATAAATTATTTCTTTTATCATTTACCTACTCGAGGACAAGTAGGAATTAAGGTTGGAGAGTCTGATACATCTCTAACGTATCTATAATTTATGAAGTATTCATGTTGTTATATTATCATTATTGCATGTTTTACAATCATTTTATAGCAATTTCATATCATTTTTGGGACTAACCTATTGACATAGTGCCCGGTGCCAGTTGGTGTTTTTTTGCTTGCTTTCTACATCGCAGGAAATCAATACCAAATGGAGTCCAAACACAACAAAACATTTTGGAGATTTCTTTTGGACCAGAAGACATCTAGTGGGCCAAAGAAGTGCCAGAGTGGAGCCCCGAGGGGGCACAACCCACCAGGGCACGCCTGGGGGCCCAAGCGCGCCCAGGTGGGTTGTGCCCACCTCGGTGGCCTCCCACACCACCTCTTCGCCCTATAAATTGCTAAATATTCCAAAACCCCCGAAGATAACCCTAGATCAGAAGTTCCGCCGCCACATGCCTCTGTAGCCACAAAATGACAATCTAGACTCCGTTCCGGCACCCTGTCGGAGGGGGAAATCATCACCGGTGGCCATCTTCATCATCCCGGCGGCCACCATGATGAGGAGGGAGTAGTCCACACTCGAGGCTGAGCGTTTGTACCAGTAGCTATGTGTTTAATCTCTCTCTCTCTCTCGTGTTCTTGAGAAGGAACGATCTTGATATATCATGGGCTTTGTTAATATAGTTGGATCATATGGTGTTTCTCCCTCTCTATCTTATCGTGATGAATTGAGTTTTCCCTTTGAGATTTCGTTTTATCGGATTGAATACTTTTATGGATTTGAGAGCACTTGATGTATGTCTTGCTATGAATACCCATGGTGACAATGGGGTATCATATTTATTCACTTGATATGTGTTTTGGTACTTAACTCATGGATCCCGAGGTGACATTGGGGTAATCTATGCATAGGGTTGATGCATGTTCTCGTCTTTTGTTTCTCCGATAGAAATCTTGGGGCACTCTTTGAGGTTCGTTGTGTTGGATTGAGTATTATGAATCTGAATTTTCTTTGGTGTTATTTTAGTACAAATTCTTGATATTTCAATCGGAAAGAATAACTTAGTGTTATTTTAGTATGAACTCTTGATAGATCGATAGGAAAGAATAACTTGGTGTTATTTTAGTATGAACTCTTGGATAGATCAATCGAAAAGAATAGCTACGAACAATTTCTTCTTATGTTCTCCGCTAGATAGGAACTTTGGAGTGATTCTTCATCGCACATTGAGGGATGGTTATATGAGCCAATTAGATTAGCATTGTTGAGAGATTGCACTAGCGAAAGTACGGACCCTAGGCCTCATTTTCAAGCATTGCAATACCGTTTGTGCTCCGTTTTATCAATTGCTACCTTGCTATTTTTTATTGTTCCTATTACAAAAATTAATATTTACTATCATTACGATGCTTGTATCACAATCTCTTTTCTTAACTAGTGCACCTATACAAATTATGATTGTATTTGGTGTGTTGGGGACACAAGAGACTCTTTGTTATTTGGTTGCAGGGTTGTATGAGAGAGACCATCTCCATCCTACCCCTCCCACGGATTGATAAACCTTAGGTCACCCACTTGAGGGAAAATTGCTACTGTCCTACAAAACTCCGCGCTTTGATGCCCAACACGAGTATACAAGAATAAAGTTGCGTAGTAGACATCATAGTCCACAGAACCCAACAAATGGCCGAAAAACCAAACCAAAAGAGACACCTAATTTGTCTCGATATGGTGCTAGCAAGAGTGTGTAACTCAACAAAGGAATTTGTGACCCATTGAACATCCATCCATGGCCGGATGCAGCACCAAAAGCAAGGCCGCTAAATCAAATCTGAAGATAATATGGTCCGAGTCTTCTATATTACCACATAGCACACAAAATTCAGGACCCGATCCATTCTCTTACAAATCTGGTATGCAGCTGACTTACACCTCATGGCTTGCCACATGGAAATTGTACCTTTTAGGGGGGGTCTTAGCATGCCAGATATCCTTGAACTTACTAGTAGGAGAACTCTGAACCAATTTAGCGTAATGATATTTAACCAAAAAGCGACCTGAAGCAGTGTGGGGCCAGGTCACCAAGTCCTTAACCTCTGAGAGCATAGGGAAGACAATAGGAAGGCGGTGCTAGTTTGCCAACTCTCCAGGAGATAGAGCATGGTAGAAACCTAGGTCCCAGTTATTACGAGAGAGATCCAAGATGGAAATCCTAGGGGAGGCGCAATAAGAACAAAAAACACCAGCTTTGACCTTCCCTAGATGTGATTATTTTTGAAACCCAAAGTGTGTTTATCCCAGGCGCTTGATTACAGATAATGCCACTATTGCTTTTGAATGCTTCCACAAGATCCAACATAGCAGAATAAGCCGCAATACACATTATGCTTACAAGTTGGACCTTGAGAAGGCATAAGATAAGAGTACACTGGGTTTCCATGAAGGAGTTCTATTGAGGACCGACTTTAATTAGAAATGGACCACCTAGGTCATGCAATGTGTCTGTTCTGTCCCGTACTCAATCAGGTGTAGCGATGAATTCTTGGCACCATTCGCACCATTTAGGGAGCTGAGACAAGGCGATCCGTTGAGCCTGTATCTCTTCCTTTTTTCCCGAATAGTCTAGTGAACCTTGTGTATAAGGAAATTGAGGATGGGCACTTGACCCCATGATACATCTCCAACGTATCTATAAATTTTTATTGTTCCACGCTATTATATTATCAATCCTGGATGTTTTATATGCTATTTTATATCATTTTTTGGGGACTAACTTATTAACCTAATGCCCAACGTCAGTTGTTCTTTTTTGCTTGTTTTTGGCTTTTCAGAAAATCAATATCAAACTAAGTCCAAACGAAAAAAACAATGGATTAATTTTTGTGTACCAGAAGGGACCTGATACGTCTCCAACGCATCTATAATTTATGAAGTATTCATGCTGTTATATTATCATTCTTGGATGTTTTACAATCATTTTATAGCAACTTTATATCATTTGTGGGGACTAACCTATTGACCCAGTGCCTAGTGCCAGTTGTTGTTTTTTGCTTGTTTTTTACATTGTAGGAAATCAATATCAAACGAAGTCCAAACACCGCGAAACTTTTTGTGGATTTTTTATGGACCAGAAGACATCCAATGGGCCAGAGAAGCACCTGGGGGGTGCCCCCGAGGGGGGCACAACCAACCAGGGCGCACCTGGGCCCCTAGGCGCGCCTAGGTGGGTTGTGCCCACCTCGGTGGCCTCCTGCACCCCCTCTTTGCCCTATAAATCACCAAATATTCCAAAAACCCTGGGGGTAACCCTAGATCAGAAGTTCCACCGCCACAAGGCTCTGTAGCCATGAGAAACCAATCTAGACCCCGTTCCGGCACTCCGCCGGAGGGGGGAATCATCACCAGCAGCCATCTTCATCATCCCGACGACCACCATGATGAGGAAGGAGTAGTCCACCCTCGGGGCTGGGGGTTTGTACCAGTAGCTATGTGTTTAATCTCTCTCTCTCATGTTCTTGAGATGTCACGATATTGATGTATCGTGGGCTTTGTTAATATAGTCGGATCATATGGTGTTTTTCCCTATCTATCTTGTTGTGATGAATTGAGTTTTCCCTTTGAGATTTCGTTTTATCGGATTGAATACTTCTATGGATTTGAGAGCACTTGATATATGTCTTGCAAATAAATACTCGTGGTGACAATTGGGTATCATATTGATTCACTTGATATATGTTTTGGCACTCAACTCGCACATTCCCAAGGTGACATTGGGGTAATCTACGCATAGGGGTTGATGCACGTTCTTGTCTTTGTTTCTCCGGTAGAAATCTTGGGGTACTCTTTGAGGTTCTTTGTGCTAGATTGAGTATTATGAATCTGAAATTATTTGGTGTTATTTTATTAGGAACTCTTTGCTAGATTGATCGGAAAGAATAGCTTCGAGGTGGTTTCGTACCCTAGAAATAATTTCTTCTTATGTTCTCCGCTAGATAGGAACTTTGGAGTGATTCTTCATCGCACTTTGAGGGATGGTTATATGATCCAATTATATTAGAATTGTTGAGAGATTACACTAGTGAAAGTACGGACCCTAGGCCTCATTTTCAAGCATTGCAATACCGTTTGTGCTCCATTTTATCAATTGCTACCTTGTTGTGTTTTACTATTCTTATTACAAAAATCAATATCTACTACCCATATAACACTTGTATCACCATCTCTTCACCGAACTAGTGCACCTATACAAGTTACCATTGTATTTGGTGTGTTGGGGACACAAGAGACTTTTTATTATTTGGTTGCAGGGTTGTTTGAGAGAGACCATCTTCATCCTACGCCTCCCACGGATTGATAAACCTTAGGTCATCCACTTGAGGGAAAATTGCTACTGTCCTACAAAACTCTACACTTGGAGGCCCAACACGTGTCTACAAGAATAAAGTTGCGTAGTAGACATCAAGCTCTTTTCTGGCGCCGTTGCCAGGGAGGTTAGGTTAGTGGAACTCACATCCCGTCAACGAAGCTCTTTTCTGGCACCGTTGCCGGGGAGGTTAGGCAAGCGGCACTCACTCCCTGTCAACGAAGCTCTTTTCTGGCGCCGTTGTCGGGGAGGTGAGTGCTTGAAGGTATATCTTTAGATCTTGCAATCAAATCTTTTAGTTTGTTGTTTTATCACTAGTTTGGTTTATAAAAAGGAAACTACAAAAAAAATGGAATTGAGGTTGCATCATATTATTCATCTTTATAATGTCTTTCTTTAAAATGATGGAAAGGAAAATTGTGCTCAATTGATAGAAGAAGAATTCAATAGAATGTTTGGTATAAATGATGAGCATTGTTGCAATGTTGTTATTATGAATTCTTTGAATATCCATGATGCTAATGATATGCAAAGCCATAAGCTTGGGGATGCTATGTTTGATTAAGATGATATTTTTAGTCCCCCAAGATTTGATGTGCAAATTTGTTATAATGATTGCATGCCTCCTATTTATGATGATTATAATGATGAAAGTGGATTCGGAGAGGTCATGACTTTATTTAATGATGAATCCACCATTTTGGATGAGGCTTAAATTGAATATGAGAACAAGATTGATATCTATGATGATTATGCTGATGACATGTATGCTATAAACAATAATGATAACCATGAAACTTGTCATCATGATTTTAATTTTCACTCTCATGATAGTTATCTTGTTGAGTTTGCTCCCACTACTATTGATGAGAAGAAATTTGCTTATGTGGAGAGTAATAAGTTATCTATGATTTTGTGTAATGAAAAGAATGCTTTATGTGATGATTATATTGTTGAATTTCTTTATTATGCTACTGAAAATTATTATGAGGGAGGAAATTATGCTTTTACATATTGCAATAATATCAAGTTTCCTCTCTATATGTTGAAAGTTTTGAAGTTATCCATGTTTTCCCTTCCTATGCTAGTTGATTCTTGTTCCCATAAGTTATTTGCTCACAAAATCCCTATGCATAGGAAGTGGTTTAGACTTAAATGTTCTAGTCATATGCTTCATGATGCTCTTGTTATGTTTCAATTCTTATCTTTTATGTGAGCATCATTGAAATCATCATGCCTAGCTAAATAGGCACTAAAGAAAGGCGCTTGTTGGGATACAAACCAACACTTTTACCTACTGTTTTTGTGTGTTCACATGATTAGGCTACTGTAGTAATGATGTTTTATAGCTGGTGTTTCAATAAAGTGCCAAGTAAGACCTTTGGGACGGCTTACGGTGATAGTTGATTTGATCTTGCTGAAAAATAGAAACTTTTGCGCTCAGGAAAATAATTCTACTTTTTAATAGAAGCATCATAAATACTGATTCTTTTTGAACAAGATTAGTAGACAAATTGACCAGGTTGTCCTAATTTTTCAAAAAAATTGGAGTATTAGAAGTATGGTTGGAGTACAGATTACTACGGACTGTTCTGTTTTTGACAGATTCTGTTTTCAATGCATAGTTTGCTTGTTTTCTAGTTTCTATGGCTTATATTGCTCAATATAAATTGTGAAAATGATGAGGTACAGTAGGCATTGTGTGAGAACAACTATGAATCTTGTATTTGACAGTACCAAAGTGAAATGGTTTGCTCTTTATCATACTAACCTATCTCACGGAGTTCCGTTAAGTTTTGTGTGATTGAAGTTTTCAAGTTTTGGGTGAGACATCGATATGGGGAGAATAAGGAGTGACAAGACCCTAATCTTGGGGATTCCCAAGGCACCCCAAGTTAGTATTCAAGGAAGATCCAAGCAACTAAGCTTGGGCATGCCCCGGAAGGCATCCCCTCTTTCGTCTCCAACAATATCGGTAACCTCACTTGGACCTATATTTTTATTTGTTGGATGATATGTGTTTTGCTTGGAGCGTCATTTTATTTTGTTAGGATTTTATTGATGTTATTTATAATAATGTTTTTCATGTTTCTTTTCAATAAAAATGTCAAGGATAGCCTTTACCATACTTATTTTGCAAGTATACATGTTGCTGTTTCAAAACAGAAAGTTTATCGATATTGCAAAAATTCCCGAGAAAAGTTAGAATATGGTAAAATGTTGAAACTTTTTGAAAGATAACTCTGATAAATTTTCTACAGTGTGGTAAATTTTCATAATTTTTGGAGTTAAAGAAGTATTGATACTCTTGCATTCTTTAGCGACTGTACTGTTTTGGCAGATTGCTGTTATGTTTGCATTGTTTGCATACATTTGCTTGTTTAATGATTCTATTTGAGGATATGAGTATTAAATATGCAGAGGCATTTAGTATGCCTTTTTTGGTAAAGCGGGGCGAAAGCCTTTTTCGGTAATATGCAGAAGCATTTAGTATGCAATGTTGAATAATAATTTTGGTGATTTGCTACAGTAGAGAATGATAAGGTTTTGCATTGATTTATACTAACTTATCTCACGAGTTCTTGTTGAGTTTTGTGTGGATGAAGCTTTTGAGATTTATAAAAACCGTGATATGAGAGGAACTAAGGAGACACAAAAGCTCAAGCTTGGGGATGCCCAAGGCACCCCGAGATAATATTTCAAGAAGTCTCGAGCATCTAAGCTTGGGGAATGCCCCGGTAGGCATCCCACCTTTCTTCTTCAACAATTATCGTTAGTATCGATTGAGCCTAAGTTTTTGCTTCTTCACATGATGTGTGCTATTCTTTGATTGTCATTTTATCTTGTTTTACTTTCTGCTTGCTGCTTTAATAAAACACTTAGATCTGAAAGTTTTTAAATAAAAGAGAGTCCTCAAATAGCTACCCATTTACATAACTACTTGCTTGATCTTCACCTATATATTTTTGGAGTAGCTTTTCATTTACTCTTGTTCTTCACTTATATCCTATGAGTAAATTGTTGAATGAATTGAATATCATGAAGTTGAAATTATATCATGCCTAGTGGTAGCTTCACATTGGGTTTAGAAAGTGAAATCTTTTGAAGCTTGACAATCACAATATTGGTCATACAAGCAATTCATGAATGATTACTATAAGGAAGAGAACTTTCACATGCAAATACACTATCTTGGAAATATTTTGTGATTGTGAGCCCCCATCAAAATATTATATGCCAAAATGGTTGATGTTGGTCAAGGAAGACAACGTAATGATTTATGTTTGTTCATATTCACATATAAGTTATATTGTCATAGATCCTTCAACATGTGGTGCTTGCCCCCCATCTTTGCTAGCCAAAAATTCCGCACCAGGTAGAGATACTACTTGTGCATCCAAAAACCCTTAAACCTAAATCTTATTTTCAAGAGTCCGCCATACCTACCTAAGGATTGAGTAAGATCCTTCAAGTAAGTTGTCATCGGTGCAATAAGGCAATAAAAATTGCTTCTAAAAGTGTTAGATCATTTAGTGTAAGAGAAAATTGAGCGTTGTACGAACTTGTGATGGCAAAGAATAAAAGCGATAGACTGCATAATAAAGGTTGCGATCATAAGGGGCAATATAACGTGACGTTTTGTTGCACTAAAGGGTTGAGCATACAAACAAAAAGCGCATGGCAACCTCTGCTTCCCTCTGTGAAGGGCCTACCTTTTACTTTTATGTATTTACTTCCATGCAAGAGTAAAAGTTTTTCTCTCCATTCCCTTTTATTTTTCTCTTTTGGCAAGCATCATGTGGTGAGGAAAGATCTAGGAACATATATCTAGTTGGATATGGGTAGCATGAGTTATTATTGTTGACATCACCCTTGAGGTGAATACGTTGGAAGGCAAAATTATAAGCCCCTCTCTTTCTATGTGTCCGGTTGAAACGTTTTGCTCATGTGTATGTTGTGAGTGTTAGCAATCATAGAATACTATATTATGGTTGAGTATGTGGAGCTCTTACTTAAACGTTGTTGAATAAGTTGAATTGCAATTGCTTGGTGACTGAGAATATAGGTTGTTGAGTTTCAAGAGAATTCATTGTTTGAACCTTAACATGTGAATTGGTTGCTACTTTAACATAATAAGTTTTATAAGAAAGAATTGATGTTATGATGCTAGGAAAAGTGATTGAAATTGTCATTGATCAAACTTGTGCACTTTGCTAGCATTCACACTT